>NC_083352.1:39884050-40242050 GCF_030254825.1 Meriones unguiculatus | reverse complement strand
GGCAGAAACAGATGGATCTCTATTAGTTCAAGTACAGCCTTTCTGCAGAGCAAGTTTCTAGCACAGCCAAAGCTACACAGAGAAACCCTGTCTTGAAAAACAAACAAACAAACAAAAATCCCCTTCAGTCCAAGGGCAGCCAACCCCACTGCTACTTTCTTTGCTGAGTGGCCATGTATGAATGTTACCAGTGGCCTGTATAAAGTGTGTGATTATTGTCTTCCAAACTACCGCATAAACCAAGAGAAGAGCATGATTTTCCCCACTTCACTTATGTTTCCACAATGGGTTCTAGATTGTGGAGTACAATTGAAGGTTAACATGTATCTCAAAAAGATTCTAGGCAATAAACAAGAAGCCACCTTACAATGTGGTCTCTGGAGAAAAAAAAAAAGATAAGAAGGAAAATGTAAAAAAAAAATCTTTTGATGAAAGTATTATCATTCAAACAGCATCTGTTATTAAGTTCACAATATTCAAAAATTTGGGTTTCTTTTAGCTTCCTCCTAGAGTGTCTAGCTTCGAGAAGTAAATGAACACATAGATTGAATTCCTCAACAACATGGAAGCACAGAAGTCATGTGGGATTTCAAGTGTGCTCCCAGTCTCATAGCTTTGGGTTCATTTTTCAGCAATCCTAATAGAATTTTGTGTCCAGCTTCTTCCTTAGGTCATGAGTCAGTAGGCCAAATCCAGTCTCAGCTCAGATATGTGATTTACCTGTTCCTATGAATATGGAGTATCATTTAATAACACATTAAGAGACTTACCTGTAGTGCCTACTCATTGAAGAAGAAGTAATAACTTTGTCATCTCCCATTCATGGCCATTGAATGATGGCTTGGGTGCCTTAGGTCAATGAGGAAGTCTGTCTGGAGGTAAGTGCTGGGGAGTAGAAGCTGGTCTATGCTGAGACATACATATTTATACAGTATGTGAAAAGAAAGAACAATCTGTGCCAATCACAGAGGCATTCAAACACAAATCCTGGGTAAGAATGGATACAGCAGAAAATGAAACTCTTTTTCAATCTAGTTGGGGCAATAGTCCCTCCGAGTTTCAGATGAACATTTGAAAAGACGGTATAACAAAGTGGAAACAACAGCAAGCAACAAATAGAACCAGAGAGGCAAAGCACAAAACCTCAACAAAACAGCTGAGATTTCTAAGTACTGAGGTTGTGTCTTCTCAAAAAAGGAAAGCAAAAATAAATGCAGCAAATGTCTCTAATTATTCAGCAGGTCATTATGAAAATGTTCAGCAAAAGTTTCCACTTCTCCATGGAACCAAAAGAGTCTTAACACCAGAAGAGAATGCAGTTTGGTATATGAATATATTTCCCAAGAGTAAAGATGAGGGCTGCTGGGGAGGCAAGCTCTGATCATTAGAGCCAGCTCCCCCCAAGTCCTCAGCCTCAAGCTGCCTCTCCACAAGGTCTGTCCATCCTGACTGCTTTCGGCCTTCCATCCTTCTATTCTTCTTCATCTCTACAGACCTGTCTTTAAATTCGGGCATCACTCCCCTTTAAGCTATGGCATTTCAACAGCCTCTCAACTGCATGCCGACTCCCTATTCTCTCTCCATGTTACCTGAAAGATGCAGAATTACCTACTAGAGGGGAAAACTAGTGATCATGTCACTCCTATGATTAAAATTTCTTATTAGTCTTAAGAGTGAAACTCAATCTCATGCACAAGTCTCACCAGACAAGTTCACACCTCTAACCTCTATTTTTATTACCCTGTTAGTTCATTTCTTTCTTTGTTGTACTTCTAAGCATATCCCTCCTTCAAGAATTATTCTTACTCTTCTGGGCATATCTAGTCACATTCTTAAAACCTCACACTGAGCAATGGTTGAATCTAATAGATTTGCTTGGTGATGTGTGTCTTTCCTCTGTGGCCAGTTGACCACTCAAGGGAGGGATGTATCCTGCTATTATCTTTGTCCAAACAGTTCCTAACACAGCATCTGGCTTATGGTTAAAATTTAATAAATCATGGGTTCAAAATTCAACTGATAAGTATGGATCTATTTGCATTTTCCTACATGTGTATATCCCGTTAGACCAGCACCATTTGTTGAAAATGCTTTTTTCCATTGCATGGTTTTGGTATCTTTGTCAAAAATCAGGCATCCATAACTGTGTGGGTTTATTTCTAGGTCTTCTATTTGATTCCTTTGATCCACCATCCTGTTTCTATGCAAGTGCCATGCAGTTTTTATTACTGTTGCTCTATAGTATAGCTTGAGATCAGGGATGGAGATAACCCCAGAAGATCTTTTATTGTAGAGGATTGTTTTAGTGATTCTGGGATTTTTTTTTTAATTATTCTTGCTATTCCGTATGAAGTTGAGAATTCACCCTGCACCAAACTAAAGTCCAAGTGGATCAAAGACCTCAACAGAAAACTAGACACACTAAATCAGTTAGAAGAAAAGGTGGGGAAGAGCCTCGAACTCATTGGCAAGAAGACAACTTTCTGAACAGAACACCAACAGTACAGGCTCTAAGATCAACAATCAATAAATGGGACCTCACGAAACTGAAAAGCTTCTGTAAAGCAAAGGACACTGTTGTCAGACCAAAACAACATCCTACATATTGGGAAAGGATCTTTACCAATCCTATATCTGATAGAGGGATAATATCCAGAATATATAAAGAACTCAAGAAGTTAAAAAGTGAGGTACCTCAGAAGCAGAAAGACACACATGGTATATACTCACTTATAAGTGGATACTAGACATATAATATAGGATAAACATACTAAAATCTGTACACTTAAAGAATTTAAGCAAGAAGGAGGACCCTGGGTAAGATGATCAATCCTCACTCAGAAAGGCAAATGGATGGACATCAGAAGAGGGAGAAAACAGGGAACAGGACAGGTGCCTACCACAGAGGGCTTCTGAAAAACTCTACACAGCAGAGTATCAAAGCAGATGCTTAGACTCAAAGCCAAACTTTGGGGAGAGTGCAAGGAATCTTATGAAAGAAAGAGGAGATAGAAAGACCAGGAGGGGACAGGAGCTCCACAAGAAGAGCAACAGAACCAAGAAATCTGGGCTCAGGGGTCTTTTCTGAGACTGATACTCTAAGCAAGGACCATGCATGGAGATAACCTAGAACCCCTGCTCAGATGTCTCTGACATGAACTCAGCAGCTGGCTCTTTGATCACCTCCTTCTGAGTGGGGAGTAGCTTTACCAGACAACAGAGGAAGACAATGCAACCAGTCCTGATGAGATATGATAGGCTAAGGTCAGATGGAAGGGGAGGAGGACCTCCCCTATCAGTGGACTTGGAGAGAGTCATGGGATGAGAAGACGGAGGGAGGGCAGGATTGGGAGGAGATGATCAAGGGGGCTACAGCTTGGATACAAAGTGAATAAACTGTAATAAATAAAAAATTTAAATAAACAATATTCAACTAATAAATTAAAGTAACTCCAACTTTGAAATGTTAAATGCAGAATTATTTTAAAATTCTGGTTTGGGTGTTTTACATAAAACACAAAATAGAACACACAACTGATATGCATATGTGAATCCTGTTGGGGGAGAAAATGGAGCTTTTAAAAAGAAATAAATTATGTTAAGAAAGGTAAAAGTATGAAAGTCTTGTTTGTGTTTTAAATCAACAAGACTCCTTTCTCCTTTACCATTCTGCCTCATCCTCCATAGCAGCTGAAGCAAATCCATGAATCAAACTTTTTATTCTTCAGCTCCAACATATGGCATTTTCAATAACATATTCCTGTGTCATGTTTGTTTGCTTTTAGGAAAGCGAGATGCCCAAGTTACTGGACTAAATCTGGGAGGAAGGCTTGGGCTGCTACTGCAAATGCATTGTTTTTCCTACCCTGTCAGTCACAACGCATTTTAAAATATGGGCCTAATCACCAGTATTCCAGGGGGCTGCCACATGCCGGCACTGGGATATGGAAGAGCTAGAAATCACAGCAAGTGTGGATGTGGGCTCCTGGGCGCCAACTGGCACACAAGCAGCCTCCAGCTGGCGTGCACCTGCACTTGAGATCCCACCTCACCAGGACAAGCTCAAGCTCCTGCCCTCTGCCTTGGCACAAGGCGGGGAGGGGGAGGCCAGGCCTCTCGGCCAACCTGTAAGAGGTTCTGTCATAGTTTCAAACACCAGTAGCTCTGTGAGGTGTGCTTGAGGGAGCCAGATGGTTGGATGTCCTTTTAATCAGAGAACAGAGACCACATGTTTTCCAGTGTTTGGGGGCAGAATTTTTTAGGTTGATCTAGGAACAGACTCTATAAAGAAACGTGAGTTCCAAAGAAGAGTATATCTTATTGCTATTATAAATTTGATGTGCATTTTTTCAACTCTAGGAGGTTCGGATAAACCAAACATTTAGTACTAAATGTGGGAAGTTCTGTAATGTTAAGAAACACACACACACACACACACACACACACACACACACACACACGAGTTGTTCTTTTTATCTGAGCATACTGCTCTAGGAAGGACAGGTACGTAGCTCTGGATAAAGGATAAAGGGGACACCCAGCAAGCCAATATGATCACTTGAAAAAAAAAAAACACACTGGTGATCAGTGGGGTACCTTGTCACAGCCAGGTCACCCTCAAATTCTAAAATGTGTCTGGTGCTAGGTCACCTTGGTGAATTAATTTATTTTGGGCTCAAAAAACTGAACCAGGTTTTCAAATGTGGTGCATTAGAGAAGATGCATATGCTGTCTGAGAATCCACTCCCACCTGTAATAATTATAACTAAATGTTTGCAACCATGCAAGCCCTGCCATTTCAATCTCAAACCTTGCGTGCGCCCTGGTGAGATTCTAATCTAGGCATTAATTTCTCATTTATAACAGAATATCCAAGTTTCATTTGTATACATCCCTTTCACGATCACATATTTACACTCGCTGAATTAAATTCACACATTTAGACTTCAACAGTGATTAGTGTCATAATAATTACAGTGATGATATGAATAATGAGGCTCACGTGATCTTAGGCAGGCAACTTACTGTAAGTGATGGGCAAAGTCAACCACTTTTGGTGACCAACATAATCAGCAAAAGGTTGCTTAATATGGCTTTTAAAGTGTTCTTCTATGATTTAGGAGAGTGTGTTAGTCAAAAATATTTAGCTAAAATATGACGGATATAACGTGTAGCTATTTAATGAAGACTGTGATGAGGGTTGAGCGTTTATTAAACCTTGTATCTAGTCATCAGTGATAAGACCATCAAGGTGCATAACTGAAGAGATCACAAAGAAAAGATGTACTTGTAATTGATATAAATACTACAAGTTATCTTCCTCAGTAGTCAGTAATTACACTTGGCTAATTGTCTCATTAAGAATTTAACAATGGATATTTTTTTTCTTTCTTTCCAAAAGGAGTTCGTGTGAGGTTAGACACTTGAGAATCTATTTTGGCTGGCCCCAAATTCCAGAAGACCTTGTCCTCCATGACTGTCCGTGTCTTCACTTTCTGCACAGCTTGACACAGCCACGGGAGCATGGCATGGTGGCATTGCTAGAGACCTGCAGGAAAGTTTCACGAGAGTCATCTGTTAAACTGTGAGTTCCCTGAAGGCGAAAAGGTTCTCCTTCATCTTTTCCCGATACGTTCTGATTTGTTTTTCTTTGCTCACGCAAACACAAGCATGCATGCAGATCTATACTGCCTCCCTTTATTCAATTCTATATTAACACAATACCAAACTCGTCTCAATACCAGTCTCCTTCACACTAAATAAATAAAAGTAACAGTTTCTCGCCGTTCACACAGGCACGCATGTGCACAGAGAGAGAGAGAGAGAATAAGAAAAGAGAGAGCACACACCTCTACTACTCCTTACATCAAGGCTTACTGTTACACATAATAGTCATGGAAAATATTAAAATAACACGTGACACGCATTTACCTCTTATGTCAGTCTGAGGTTGGATTTTGCGCCATGCGTGTATTGGATAGATTCAAGTGCACATGAACAAAGTCAGAGTGCTGTCTGGAAAGGTCAACTTTTGCTCGTTGGTTCCCTACATCATGTTAGTATTTATCAATCATGTGTACATGCTTGTTTTCAATAGTATTAAGATCCGCTGGTGGATTATGCCTTTATTACTATCTTTATTGTCAGTCTGTCTGTCTGTCTGTCTTTCATCCTTTCTCTTTCTTTCATTGTATGTAGTGTAATGGGGGAAGGCACACGTATGTGTGAATATGCCTGCACGCATGTTCACGTGAGAGGTCAAATGAGGCCACCACATATCCTGATCTACGACTTCCATTTTCTTCTTTTGGGATGGGGTCTCTCACTTAACCTGAAGTGGGGTTGGTCCCGTTTCCTATTCTTTTACTTTGTTTTCCTTTATAAACAATTCGTAGAACCTCTAAACAGGACTAGTCTCAGAATAAGCCCTTCTTGTTAGATGTAAATATGTGTCCAGTGAGGAATGTCTATGCATTTCTGTTGATTATCTTTGTCTCCATAACTCCACGTAAAACAATTCATCAGTCCCCTTTTCTCTTAATAATGTTTTTTTCTTAAAACAGTTAAAATTCAGAAAGTAGTACTTTTATTTTAATAGTGCATTTTTCAAATCACGGCCAAAGATCAGCTGAACGCTCTCTGCTGGAGCACTGGAAGAGTTAAAAGTATATATTTCAAGGCCCCTTATCTTCCCTGATGAATCAGAATCTCTTTCAGCAATGTTCATGAACTCTATTTGACATAGGTAGCTCTTCCCCCAACCCTGCCTAAGGCATCAAGGTTAAGAACCACATTCTAAAGTTATTGCAAAGATAATAGGTTTAGCGTTAGATAATTTAGTAGTTGCATTCATTTCTTTTCTTGTTGCACATTTATGTTATTTTAATTATCTTTGTTTTGTTTTCTTTAACTATTTTTGATACTACCTCATTTCAAATAAACTGTTTAAATGTTCTCCAAAAGGCAATAATATACTGTGTGTGTGTGTATATGTGTGTGTGTGTGTGTGTGTGTGTGTGTGTGTTATATGTTTTATGCAAAGCAGATTTGGAGCCTTCCTTTTTTATCAAAGCCAAAAATTATATTAATGTATTAATTGAGTTTATGTGCTGCTCTTTATGGAAAGGAGCCAAAAAGTTACATCTCAGGCCCTTTAAATGTCAGTATTAGGTTACTTGAGTCCATTTATATAAAAGCAAGCTCTATATCAACTCAAAGGGGATTTTTATAGATCATCTTGAGTCTCAGTGTTTGCTGTATTGTTGTGGTGATACGCATGGTGCTTCTTTCGTAATCTCTGACGTGATATCTCAATGTATAGATCTGTAAGTGGAGACTATTGGTTACATATAAACTTAAGGATAACATTAAAATGTATGATTAAACAAAGTGTTAGCCAAATGTAACAAGTTTTAAATTAACAGAACTAACAAAAGCTAAGATTCTTTAAAGAATCATCTGTGGACCTTACAAAATAAAGATAATACAATTTTAAAACTTTTTTTTTATTATTCCTGAAAATCAAAGAGAGAATAAAGCAACTTTTTGCCAGTGCTCATCTTATGCTTCATTGTGCCTCCTGTTTCATTCTACATTCCCATTGCATGTTGAGCCTCTATTTCAACACCTCTCTGTTTTAATTTATCCTATGTTTTATCTTAAAACAAGCCTTAGAAGCAGCTTGAAGAGCACAACTAATCCATTCCCCATATATGAGTTTTAAAACACTCTCTTTAATATCTGTGACACATAACAGTTGCATTTCTGGGCAACTGCCTTTGAATGAATGCATTTACTATTTAATTCTCGTGCTAGCAAATATTATGCAAAAAGCAAGTGTTCTTGGACCGGGCATTACATAGCTGGTCAAGTGGCTTAATACTTTAAGAGGTCACATGAGCATGACTATAGTCATTCTTGGTTGATCATGATCGGACACTGTGGTGTGTCACAAGTCATGGTATTCAATATGCTCCAAAGTGTTTTCTAAATGAGATATTAACAGTGCAAGTGTTTCTTGATCACATGTATTAAAGACAATCCGACAGATAGACGTGATATATATTTGCATCATTCCTAATTCCTAAGTGAGCGATGAGGAGGGAGAAGTTCATAAAGGAACCATTGAAGACAAGCGGGTGAAGGACAACACTCTCTTTTTACTTATTCTTCATCCCCAGAGTGCTCTCTTACAAACAGATTTCATCTTCTAGAAGTTCCTTTGACTACAATCCTCTCCTCACTTTCAGGGACTATATTAAATGGACTCGTTACTGTATTCCCTGTTGCATTAGCTAAGCTTTTCCTTCAGTAACACAATTTATTTTTATCTCGAAATTAGTAGCAGCTTTGTGACTTTTGACAACTCCACATCACCTTCAAACTCATCCTTACACTCACCTTTAGATACAGAACTCTCAAATTCAAACTATATTCCTTTTTGAAATAGCAATTAGATTTGGAGGTGATATTAAGGTAAAATGAAAGTAGAAAACACTAGAGCCTTACTTAATAATGTTATCATCAATCCCCACACCTCGGGACCAACTTAAAGATGAAACCTATTCCTACAAGCTCCTTCTAATATGTTCAATAACTCATTTTCCTTGAATGTGGTCCAAGATATTTCCGATATTAGTAACTTCTGCATGATATTGAATCTTGACTCTTATGAGGCTCCCATATATCAACGGGTTGAATCTTGTATTTTTATGAGTCTTTTTAGCTTTCAACATATTGGCCTCTCTCATCAAAATGAAGGGGGCCATCTTTGTAAATTTACAGAACATCTAACTTGAATATCAAATGGAAATTGGCCATCAAAGAAAGCCCCATGTCACATATCCATTATTGCAGGCTATTTCATACAAGTCCTTTAGGTTAAGTCTGGTTTTTCCCCCCTCAGTGCGTAGAACCTGGTATTAAGGAGTCAAGCGATCTAAATAATATGAGTTTCAAATACCAGTAGGAAGTAGTGGCAATTTCCCAAGATGCTCTTCGGGGTAAGTGGAATCTCCTCAGGAACCACTTCCCAGATCAATCCAGTCTGTCCATAAAAACACATTTAAATTTTCCTCCCTGAGCCTGCTGCTAACAGTGGTACTCTTCCATTATGTATGAGCCTTTGCTTGTTGCACAAGCAAACTGCATAGTGTTCCATTAGTGATTTTCAATTTCATGCTAAGCTTTGCAATTTATTAGTGTTATTTAGGCTAATGTACTATTATTTTGCATATTTTATGCCAATTGCTATTCATGCAATGTGATATTTTAGTATTGGGGATCGATAAGTGTTTACAAATTTTGTTTGATTAAAGACTGATGCAGTTGAATTTCCTACATTGACTTTGTTCTGGGAATTAATCATTATGAAACGCATCATCTCTCTATATATTTTTGATACCTTGGGCCAGATTTCATAAAGTTATATGCTAATAAAAATACTATGCCTCAGAATTATGAAATAACAAGTGAGTCAGTTTAGTTTTCATAAATTTTGCTAGACATCTAGGAAACCTGTTCATGTGTATACTTGGCTTGTCATGTACATGCAGTGCTACGGGACAATTTTTTTATACTGCAATAGGAACTCCACTAGATAAGTCTTTATAGTTGAGGCTAAAATGCTAATAATTTGGTAAAGATGTGTATGATTCATGTTGTGTGTACACATATTCAATATTTTAACAGAACAGCCACCCAGCCTAGCACGCTTGCCTTAAAATATTCATTGTTTGCCACCAAAGTGCAAAGGTGAGCACAGGGATCAAGTTATGAACTACGTAGGTTTCCCCGTCTGTAATGCACTAACCTTAAGAACAGGATTTATCCCAGCAAGCACACTTAGAGTCAGAGTAAAGATAAACCTTTTCTATACTTACTGTAAAGACATGTTCATAATCATTATAGATTGTATCCTATGCTCGCCGTTCCTGTTCATAGGGGATCAAATGTGCTTCCCTGGAGGAAGGATTGTCTGAGGTTGGAGCCTTTTATTATATCCTCTTGGAAACTTATGGCTTCCTTCAATTTCTTACAGGATTTTGGATACTGGTTATTTCTGTTTATACAGGTTCCCATTACTCATGAAAAATTCTGGTGTGCTCTGTCTCACGTGAACTCTCTCTTTTCTTCACTGTGCTGTTCATCTGTAGGCATTTGAAAGGAATTTCTTACAAGGTTTTTCTACTTGTTTTGCAACACATAGGATCTAAACCAATGCCTTGTGCATGCTGAGCCGGTGCTGTACCATTGAGCCCCACCCCTCATCCTCCACCTTGTTTCAATTTCTCTTTCCTTAATTTTTATTGTACCCCTGGCCTGTGTGGTTTTCTGTGAATAATGTTAAAGTACTAGAGCTCTGTATTATCCAAACTTTGAGTTTGTCTAGAAATAATACAGAATGAACAGTATGTGAAACTTTTTGATAGTTTAAAATACTATCTAAACTTTTATAAACCTATACAGTCAAGGAAGCGTACAGTGTTGCTGAATGTTTGAGCTTCTCTGATGGAGTGATGTAGAAAATACTTCTATGGCGAGTTAGATTCCTTATAGGACAGTCAGTGTCCTTGCAGGGTTATTATGAACTAAATCTAATATTCTGTTAACTTAAAGATTCAGCAACAATTTTCATCAAATTATTTGGTCTAGTTTTTGATGTACTGTGGAGAGTAATAAAACTATTTTGCCTGAGCCTGTGTTTACTCATCTTGGAGTTTCTCTTTATTGTAAAGTAACTATTCTCAATTTTTGGTGTTTAATAATTCATTCTGTGTTGAAACATTTTTTTTTGGCCAACTGTTTTATACTAAAGGCTCAGAACATAAATGAGAAGAAACTCACCCAAACTTTGTGTTGTATCCTGCTTTTGAGCCTGGAAGTCTGTTAGAACCATTGCCACAGATGATTTTGGGGTGTATGATAGTCTCTGGGCATATTTAAGAAACTATGTCTGACTATAGAAATTCCTTTAAATACAGAACTAATAAAACAGTGACTATAAAATTATATGTTGTGCCAAATGGCACATGAAACCAAAATTAAGTTTTATCAACTATGTCTGTCGTAAGATATATTTTTACTGCCCCTCCCTCTGACCCTAGTCTATCAGGTCTCATCAGGACTGGTTGCATTGCAGAGGCACATGGGAGGAGATGAGGGAGGAAGGATGGGATTGGGAAGGGACAAGGGAGGGGGCTACAGCTGGAATACAAAGTGAATAAACTGTAATTAATAAATTAATAAATATGTTTATTAATTTAAAAAAGATATACAGGCAAATGGTAAGAACTAGAAAAGATCATTCTGAGTGAGGTATCCCAGAAGCAGAAGGACACTCATGATATATACTCACTTAAAAGTGGATATTAGACATAAAATATAGGATAAACATACTAAAATCTGCACATCTAGAGAAGCTAAGCAAGATGGAGGAGCCTGGGTAAGATGATCAATCCTCACTCAGGAAGGCAAACAGGATGGAAATCGGAAGAAGGAGAAGACAGGGAATAGGACAGGAGCCTACCACAGATGGCCTCTGAAAGACTCTGCCCATCAGGGTATCAGGGCAGATGCCTACATTTATTATTATTATTATTTATTTATTACAATTTATTCACTTTGTATCTCAGCTGTAGCCCCCTCCCTCATCTCCTTCCAGTCCAACCCTCCCTCTCTCCTTCTTTTCCCCCTGTGCCCCTTCCCTAGTCCATTGATGGGGGAGGACCTCCTCCCGTGCTATCTGACCCCAACCTATCAGGTCTCTGTCTGGATCCTCTTTCTCTGTGGCCTAGGAAGGCCACCCCACCAGTGGGAGGTGAACAAAGAGCAAGCAGCTGAGTTTAAGGTTGCATTGCCTTTAGCAATAAATTTCACAAGTTAAATTTAGAAAATAAGAGTCTTTTATTTTCTTTGTTCTTGAAATTTGACATCTTCCTCTCACTAAAGGGAGACACTGAAATGGGATGTTGCTGAAGAATGAGAGGTAATAGTTGAAACCGAGGAGGTTTCATTTGCATGGCTTGCCATTTGGTGTGCCCTCCACCCTACCCTATTCATGGCCTGCACTGGACACATTCTCTTTTCCAGAAAAAGAGAATTTTAGTGACCAAAATCAGTTCACTCGCTTCTTACGTTTCTCCCTTTTCATGGAGAAATTAGTCTTTACTGCTGACTATAGTAGCTATTACATAGACCAGATATGTAGATAAATATGTAATTATAGTATTACATACCCTCATCTGAAAGGCATGTATTTTCACAGCTACACTGATAACAGTATACCTCAGCATCATTTTCTCTATATCCTATATTATATAATCATTTTTCTAGTATATAATATTTCTAGGGCTATTAACTTTCCAAGCTTAAAACTTAGAACCTATTACAATATTTCTTTCAAAGATTATTCAAAAATAATCTGGAAAAAGATCCTCTATAAGACTATAGCTGTTGTCAGAAACTTTGAAACTATGTTTAGTTGCAAAGTCTTTTTCAAAACTGAAAACCAAAACCACAATGCCAATCCTTTACACAATGGATATTATTTGCACCTGGACTTTAAAACTGGAAAATTGTCTTAGTTATTTTTAAAACATTAACTGGGTGCACAGCATAAATGGAATGTATGAGTGCTTTTAATACGTGTGATTTATCCTTCCTTTGCCAATAGGCACATCAATACTTCACTGTTCTTAGAAATCATGGGGTTTGAAGACTCTCCTCTAAAGACTTGTGTGCAGTAAGAAAGCACAGAGTTTGCCAATGTCTGCAGAGCCCCTCTGGGGCTCTAAATTCACTAAGTACACAGGGCTATATAATTTGAGCTATAATGTAAGCCAGAAAATTTATGACTGGTTTAGTGACTCTTGCGTCACTAAAAATGGATAAAATGGCAAGGTGGGGGAAGATGTCGTGAGACTGTTGGTTGATGGTGAATTCAGGGACGAAATCCTTCACATGGTGTTAGTGAGTCAGATTAACTGGGAAGATATCTTAAATTTTTGTGAATGGCCTTCCCTCAGTGTGAGACAGAGAACAGTGGGTGTGGACTATGCAACTCAGTAATGATTCATCCCAAATGGGGTTCAATTTGCCTCTATTGACCCTACACATCAAAGAAAACCTGAGGGTTTCTACCATGACCTGTGTCAACTATAGCAAAACAATCCAAACTTCAAAATAAATACCAATGGCTCTTTGATTTGTCAGCATCCTTGCTGAAAGTGAATAATAAGAGAATAAAAGTAGGAACCACCAAAAAGCAAACAAACGAATCTAGTTAAGGAGAAAGTAACTCTGAGGCATGAATGGAGGGAAATTCTAGAAAATACAATGACCTTTTAAGTGAGGGTCAGCCCTGAAGCGCCAAGGCTGACTTTTCAAAGCCTGCTTAGTCTGGATCGTCTTAGATACTACAGGATTATGAGAAAGAGAATCTGCAAGCTAATCCACAGCTGAAAAAAAAAAAAAAAAAAAAAAAAAACCTGCAGATTCCTTTATGAGTCAACTGGATTGAACATACAGAACATCCCACTCATCCATTTGTTTTATGAGCCCCAGATGGATAAGAAGGAAATGACAGTTCGGCATAAAATTTACCGTTCACTCGTAAAGACTAAAGGCGAGCATTCACATCCCGGCTACAGTCAGCGGGTCATCTGGATAATTAGACCAACAACCAAGGAGTTAGAAGAAAAACCCCTTCATACTTGAGTCTACAGCAAAAGGGCAAATGCTGCCCTCCTAACCAACGAGTGACAGGGGTGTATGCCGGCAGAATCGCTGTGTGAGTCAGTTTCGTAAAAGATGCAGCAACATTCTGAGAGAGATGTGGGCGCATCTTAGTGGGACTGTTAATTTCATTTGGAAGTTGTGTGAACGTAAGTAATAAAAATGTGTACAAGCTTTTCACAAAATGATATTGTTGCCCTCACTAAAACATCTCCAATATCTCCAATGCTGGTGAACAAAGTCATTTCCCTATTGTTGTCACAGTTAAGTTGCCTCATGAAAAAAAAAAAATCTCTAGAGAAAATGATTAATTAGATTTCAATTATGCTGCAGAAAAAAAGAGTACTTTACATACTCACATTAAAAAGCATTATAGTGTTTCTTTAATGTGTTTAAAAATTCAAAAATGTTTTTAAAAGCCACTTAAAAAGTCAAAGCCAAAGCAAGCTAATGGAATATGGTGTCACCCTTCAAACTGATGTATGCTGTTTTCCCAGGTCTTTATGTATGACATTACGCAGACATTGTTGGTATTTTTCTGAATTATCTTGGAAAATGCTGAAATTCTCATCAGGCTCCCTTGACAGATACACAAGTAATCCGTGTGGCTCTGCCATACTTTAAAAGAAGTTTTGACAAGGCAGAGTTTCTATCTTACATGTGGGATGGAGTCTCAGTCTCTCTAGCTCTCCTTTTTTTCTTTCTTTTTCCCCTCTCTCTCCCTTTACTTCCCTCCCCTTGTGTTTCAGGTTGTTGTATTCCTTCCCTACTGACATTTTAGCTTTTATATTTATTTTCATGTCCTTTAGTTCTGCTTGGTCCTAGTTCTCATTTTCTCTTGCTTCTCGTAACTCTTCCCACAATCTAGTAAAACTGCAAATATGTTTCCAACAGTTTTAACTCTACTTTGTTAGTCAATATGGTTTGATTAACAAGAGATAAGATTTTAATAACACAGAATAAATCATCTTATATGCTGTTAATAGGAATTTGATACATTTTCTATCAAATATGGCTTGAAATAAATTTTGGTATTTACTTCTTTCAAATGACATTTAAAGTTTTTTAAAATGACATTTGTTTGAAAAAGCTATATAGGAAGTTTATATTTCTCTAACTTTCAGAGTGTAACAAAATCCATATTTCTAAAGTGCAGTAATATATGATTTTTACTGAAAGTCTTTCAGATTTTTTTCACTCTTATTGTGAGACACCATGTGGGTGTTGGGAATCAAACCCAGGTCCTGTAGACAAGCAGCAAGTGCTCTTAACTACCAAGCCATTAACTCTGATGGTTAAAAGTCCTTCATGACAATAGACAAACTTAGTACTTACATGACTATCAGTTGTTTGCGGAAATACATATATTCTTCTTGATTATCCTTACATTTGAATAATACTTATTTTTATCCTACACAAACATTACAAAATTTGCAAACGTATGTTACTCTGGGTGATGTTTCAATGCATGTTTCTGTTATGTAATTTTTAAATAAAGGTAAATATGTTGATCTCCTCAAAGGTTTAGCCTTTGTGGTTAAAACATTCAAAATACTTTCTTCTAGCCCTTTGAAAATACAGACAACGTCAAGGTTTCTTATGCCCTCCTGCCTTGTGAAAACACCTAGAACTCTATCTACTCTTTGACCAGCGCCTGCCTTTCCCTCCTAACCCTTACTCTCCCTGGCCACTGGTAACCATCTTCCTAGTGTTCTTCCTGGAATATGGTGATATCTCACTGTGGCATTGCCTTGGAATTTCCTAATTAGTGATGTTTATGATATTTTTTTTCTATGCTTGTGGGACAAGCGTCCTATTTGAGCAAGTTCTCTTTAGATTTGTTATTCCCATGGGATGGGGAATAGCTTGGTGGACAGAACCCAGGGCCTGGTATGTACTAGCGAAGTCCTACGCTCCTGAGCTACATATTCAGCCCATACTGATCACTTTTGTTATTGGAGGTTTGCTATTACCCCTGAGTTCCATACACATTGTAAACATCAACTGCCTTTCAGATGTGCCCTGTGGAGACACGTTCTCAGGTTTAGTGGGCTGTCTCTTCGACCTACTGGTTGTTTCTTTTGTTGTGGTCTAGCCCTGGTTGTTATTATTGATATATACTGTTGATTTTTGTTTTTGTCAAACATTCATGCACATACACACCTCCACCTATTCCAGGATCTAGCATCTTACAGCTTCAATTTTTATATGTTGGTCCTAAATAGGTCTGAGTGCCTCTTTAGCGGGTGAGTGATAGGGGCTAGTCTACCTCTCGGCACACAGGGTCTAATTTTCTGCTCCATCTTTTGAGAAGGCTGCTTCTGCACTCCTGTGTCCTTAGCGACCTTTGTCAAATATCAGTTTGGTACAGATGTATGCGTTCACTCCTGGACTCTGTCCTGTTCTCTTTGTGTCTGTGCCCATTTTCATGCCAGTGATAGCTCTCTGAGCTTTCCTGTCATATGCAAATCTTATGATTGATTTTTCTGCTTTTATGAAGAACTACACTGATACTTTGGTAGAGGTTACACTAAACTGGTAGAAATTTAGGGTAATAGGAATGTTTTATCAGTCTTGATTCTTCAAATATATAAATGTCTTTTCTTTTTTTCCTTTTTGTCCTTGTACTCTTTTACTTTTTTGTATGTATGTTTTCATCTGTATTGGTCTATTTAATAGTTTATTTACAGATTTTGTTATAGAAACTTTTACCTCTTCAGTTTAAATTTTTGTTAGATTGTTTATTTACTTTAACTATCATAAATGAGATCACTCTTACTTTCTGGCTCTGATCCTTGGCTCTGGGATAGTGTGACATGACTGATTGTTGCATGTCAACATTGCTCCTGACAATATTGTTGCGTCTTTTAGATTTGATAGGATTTTGATGGTCTCTTCGGGATTTTCGATATAGGTGGCATCATATGCAAACAGGAATATTTAACGTCTTTCCCCATTTAAACGTTTTGTCCCTTCTTTTCCTTTAAACTTTATTATTGTTGTTATTATTTATTACAATTTATTCACTTTGTATCTCGGCTGTAGCCCCCTCCCTCATCTCCTTCCAGTCCAACCCTCCCTCTCTCCTTCTTTTCCCCCTGTGCCCCTTCCCTAGTCCATTGATGGGGGAGGACCTCCTCCCCTGCTATCTGACCCCAACCTATCAGGTCTCTGTCTGGATGCTCTTTCTCTGTGGCCCAGGAAGGCCACCCCACCAGAGGGAGGTGAACAAAGAGCAGGCAGCTGAGCTTAAGGTTGCATTGGTGGTTCAGCGGAATTCTCACTTCCCACTTCTTTTCTTTTCTTTTTTTTTAACCTGGCTTTTCTGTTTGGACTTAGAGTACTATGAAGAATAGAAAACATAAAAGTGGGCATCTATATCTTCCTCCAGATATTAAAAACTTTTTTCTACTTGGTATGACATTAACTGTCGATTTATTAAATATGGTGTTAATTATGTTGAGATATTTTCCTTTTATGCCTAATATGTTTGGGTTTTTTATCATAAATTATGTTGTATTATATTAAAAGCCCATTGATATTTATAAATATCAACACATTGTTGATATTTATTGAAATTTTTTCCCATGTTAAACCTTCTTTGAATACATGTGATGAATTTTCCTGAATTGTGTTCAGTACCATTTCATGTGTTGGCTGTTGGATTTGGTTTTCCAATACTCTTTTTAACTTTTGCAGTTATATTCATCAAGGATACCAGCCTGTCACTTTGATTTTCTTGTTGTCCCTCTCTGGTTTTAGTATCAAATAATGTTAGCCTTACTATCTAGAATGTGACTAGAAAAATACTGTCTTCTTCATTTTATAACTACTTTAAGAACAATTGACATTGGATTTTGAAGTATTTAAAAAGCTGAGGAAGACGGCTCCCAGGTGAGAGTGCTTGCTTGCCACACAATCATGACAACCAGAATTCACATCCCCAGAACCCGTGTAAACGCCGAGTTGGCTGCGAGTACCTACAACCCCAGCAGACAGAACAGTATAAACACCACCTCTTGATGGCTGCAGCCAAATTCCAGTGACAGAGAAACCCTGCCTCCAAGAAATAAGGCAGAAATCCATCCAGCAAGACACCACCAACCAACCTCCTTTGGTCTCCATGAATTTAAACAGTTGTGCACAACTACACATACACACACACACACACACACACACACACACACACCTCATCAGACAAAACGCACAAAAAAAAACCTCAAAATTAAAATAAAAACACATAAATGGACACAGATATTAGATGGAATTCAGGAACGAAGCCATCTGACAATGGATTCACCTTGGTGGAGATATTTGATAGCTTCATCAACCTCAGTGCTTACTATTGATCTGTTCATGCTTTCTATTCCTTCATGAGTCAAGCTTATAAAGGATCTAGTCAAGGAATTTGTCCAATTGTAGGTTATCCTCACTTTCTATAATGAAAACTCATCCACTCTCCATGGGGTCACACTCACATTAGCATTCATGCTCCATATTTTCCAAAAAGCTCCATGGTTCAAGCCATAGGACCCAGTTATAGTGGTCTCTGTCCCAACCCTCAATTATCCAAAAATCATTGTGAGGTGACATGGGTACTGTCACTTTAGGAACACATTGATTTTTAGAGCTCCCCAAATAAAAGGGAGTTATCCTTTCAAGTCTGATCTTTTTAAGGTTCCATCTTACACACTGTAAGTTAGGTTCATCTTCTCTGGCCTGGATCTACAACTGAGAACTGAGCCAAGCACACATGAGCAAGCACATGACTCAAATGCAACAGTAATACTCAGAAGAAACAACAGATACAACTTAAGGAAAGTAAATGTTTGCCTAACTAAAGTTATGCTGAAGGAGGCATAAAAACAATGCAGATTTGGAGCTCTTGTCACTGGTCTCTTCTTACTTAGAGGCCCGCTGTGTACAGTAAATATAGTGTCTATTAAGATGTATCTAACCCTAGACTATCAGGTCTCATCAGGACTGGCTGCATTGTCTTCCTCTGTGGCCTGGCAAAGCTGCACCCCCGCCTCAGGGGGAGGTGATCAGAGAGCCAGCCACTGAGTTCATGTCAGAGACAGTCCCTGTTCTCCTTACTAGGGAACCCACTTGGAGACTGAGTGTATGGGCTACATCTGTGCAGGAGTTCTAGGTCCTCTCCATGCATGGTCCTTGGTTGAGGTATCAGTCTCTGCAGAGCCCCCAGGGCCCAGTATTTTTATTTCTGTTGGTCCTTTTAGAGTGTCTTTTGGAGCTCCTGTCTCCTCCAGGTCTTTCTATCAGTGCACGAGGGGACGGTCATAGGAGGAGAAAAGGGAGAGAGGGAGGGAGTGATTGGGAGGAGACAGGGGAGGGGGCCACAGCCTGGATACAAAGTGAATCCATTGTAATAAATAATTAAGAAAATGTTTTTTAAAAAGGCTTATTTGAGAGTCCCACCTGGCTACAGGAGGTGTCAAGAGCTTCAGGCTCCTTGAACCCACTGCTGGGAGTCTAAAGGAGGGTCAACCCCCATAGACTCCCAGCAGCCTCCCCTCACCCAGACATGCCTCCCTGCCTATTTCTGTTCTCTCTCCTGAGCTTCCCTCAGCCCAGCTTGCACTCTCTCCACACTGAATCTCCATCCCTGTTGCCCTTTCCAGGCCCCTCTTTCACCAAATTCCATCCCTTCAGATTTCCTCTTCTGAGTGAAATTCAGACTTCCTCCATTGGGCCTTCTTTGGCTTCTTTGGGTCTGTGGATTGTACATCTCTATGTGTGAAGGATGTCTGACCAGCAGATTTAAAAAAAAAAAAAAAAAAAAAAAAAAAAAAAAAAAAAAAAAACCTCTAGTGGGGCTGGAGGGATGAAAGACCTGCTAAAAAAGCCTGTGATGCTCTTACAAAGGACCTAAATTTGATTTCTATTACCCACATCATGACTCACAATTGCCTGTACTATTAGTTCCAAAGCATAGGTCTTTTTTCTTGCCCCCATGAGCACAAGGCACATTAAGTAGGACATATACATATATGAAAGCAGACTCATACGTATAAAATAAAACTAAAGAAATCTTAAAAGCTAAAACAAAGTGATGTTTAGAGCCACGAGGCTGCTTGTTGAGTGCACTGTGTAACTCAGAACTCTGGTTTCAGTAACCCAGGTTAGTCCTTTCTATTCAAACCAAGGAAAAGGTCAATCGCAAAGATATAGAATTGCCTAGAGTTCACAAGGAACTCTAGCTTTTCATCCTTGTAAGAGTAGCAATGTGGGTGCCAAATACAGGCAGGAAACAGAGGAACCCAGGTGTGCGTAAATATCTGATTGGCTGGACAAGTAAGTCTGGTATATGTCTGGAGCTTAAGGCTAGAAACCTTCAGTTCCTTAACCGTCCTCATTTTATCAGCAGGCCTCTGTAATGTGGTTGCCTCCCGAGGGTCTGCCCTGGGTTCAGGCCTAACTCAGCCACTCTCTGACTATAACCTTTTGGGTGATTTAAGCTTTCCGGGATTCAGTCTTCTCGTTTTCACAGTCAAAATCCAAAACCTGAACTTCCTTTTTTGTTTACTGAGGAGAGGTTCTAAGGAAAGAGTTATTAAAGCATTAGTAGCGCACAGAATTTTGTATAGAAGACATATTTTTTTTTTAGAGCCAAGAGTCTTGTTTTAACTCCAGTAATTGAGACCATGATGTTACTTAAAATGTAAGGCAGACTGCCTAGCAAGGACTTCCACTACGGCAGTGGCAGTGTCTCCCACCCTTGAGGTGACAGGAGCATGTAGGTGTTGTGTGTGTGTATGTGTGTGTGTGGGCTGTGTGTGTGTGTGTGTGTGTTTGTGTGTGTTGTTGTTGCTGTTTTGTTGTTGTTTCCATGACCACCGTGTGGACTGTCATTTTTTCTTTTGAAAACTTCCTATTGGTATATGTCCACTTAATTCTTGTCAACTTGACCCAAACTGAGAAGGGGGAAGATCAACTATGGAATCTGCTGAACAGTATTGACTCAAGGGCATTTTTTGTAGGGTGTTGTCTTAATTGGTAATGAATACAGAGTGTCCACCCCACTGGAAGGCTGGGCAGGTGGGCCTGGGCTGGGAATGAAAGGCCCCTGAGCAAGCCTGAAGAGGCAAGTCAGTGAGCACAATTCCTCCAGTGTCTGCTTAACTTCCTGCCTTGGCTTGTCTTGAAGATGGCCCTGTGAGCCAAAGAAATTCTTTTACGGCACATTTCTTTGGGTCAGCATCTTATCACAGTGACAGGAAGCCAACTAGAACGGAGTGTGTCCTCAGCAAGTAGTGGTGGGTGTCATAAAGGCGTTTTCTATCAAATATGACACACTTTGAACATATCCGCTCCTGTGCCTTCTGCTTTCTCAGCCGCCTCGCCTACTAATCATCTTGTTTTCTCTAGGTGGCCTCACTGCTTTGTTTTCTAGCATGAGTATGTGTGCGTGTTTACGCAGGACCACGTGCATGTGTGGGTATGTGTGCCTTACGCGCCCACAGGGTCCTAAAATTGATGTGAGTTATCTTCCTCTATCTCTCCACTTTATTTTATTTTTTAGTAAACTTATTTATTTATTCACTTTACATTGCAATTACAGCCCCCTTCCCTTCTCTGCTCCTGGTCCCACCTTTCCACCCTCCTTCCCCTTGCCCTCCCCTCCTCCTCCTCAGAAAAGGGGAGCCTCCCCATAACAAACCCACCCCCGTCCATCATGTTGCATCAGAACTAAGTGCATCTTCTCCCACTGAGGCCAGACAAGGCAGCCCAGCCAGGGGAAAGAGATCCAAAAGCAGGCAACAGGGTCCACGACAGAGACAGCCCCCACTCCACTTGCTAGGGACCCACATGGAGATCAAGCTACCTATCAGTTACATATGTATCGGAGGCCTAGGTTCTGTCCATGCAAGCTCTTTGGTCGGTACTTCAGGCTCTGAGGCCTAATGAGCCTAGGTTAGTTAACTCTGTTGGTCTTCTTTTGGAGTTGTCTGTCTATCTATCTATCTATCTATCTATCTATCTATCTATCTATCTATCTATTATAATTTATTCACTTTGTATCCCAGCTGTAGCCTGTCTCTCATCCCCTCCCCATCCTGCCCCCCTTTCTTCTCCTATGCCTCTTCCCCAGTGTAAGTTCTTTATTTTTTTATGTCCATGGGTGTTTTTCCTGAACACATGCCTGTCGACCATATATATTTCTGGTGGCTGGAGAGGCCAGAAGAGAGCATCAGATCCTCTGAGACTATAGTTACTAATGGTTGTGACATACGCTGGGGGTGCTGGAAATCAAACCCAGGGCTTCTGGGAAAGCAGCCAGTGCTCTTAACTGCTCAGCCATCTCTTCAGCCCCTAGATAGTCTCACTTCTATTTTAATGTCCCATAAAGGGCACACACAATGAGAGAAAACAGGTCATGTTGTCTTTCTGCAACTGGCTTCATTTTGCACAATATGATGTTCCATTGTCCATCTATTATCCAGGAAATGGGACAGTTTCATTTTTCATTATGGCTGAATAAAACTCCACTGTTACAGATGCCATATTTTCTCTGCCCTTTCAATTGTTGATGGGCAGCTAAGCTGAGTCTATAAAGTGTCTATTGTGAATAGTGCCATAATGAATATGAGTGTACAATATCTCTGTGGCATGCTGACTTAGAATCCTCTGGTAAATACCAAAGACACTACAGCTGGGTTTACTCTAGTTGTTGCTGTTTTGTTTTGTTTTGTTTTGTTTTGTTTTTTTATTGTTTGTTTTATTTTTTGAGGAACTCTTTACTGACTTCTATTAAGACTAGACCATTTTACATTCCCCATAACAGCAAGAGGCTCCTCTTTCCAGCACATCTTCGCCAACATTTGTTACTTATTTTCTTTTGTTTCTTAATGGCAGCGGTTCTAACTGAGAAGAGATAAAATCTCCTTATAGTTTGATTGGCATTACTCTAATACCTAAGGATGGTGAACGTTTTTTCATGTATTTAACTGGCTTTATCTATTAAAAAGTCTGCTTATTTAATTAATCTTTTAATTTACTTGGGTTATTCATTTGTTTGTTGTTGTTGTTGTTTTGTTGCTGCTGCTGCTGCTCTTGAGTTCTTCATAGGTTCTAGATATTAATCTTCTGTCAGGTGCATAGTTGGCAAACATTTTCTCCCATTTTTAGGTTGTCTCTTCACTCATTTTCCTTGACACTCAGACAAGTTCATGGAACCACATGTGTTAAGTCTTTGTTTAATTTTTGGAGCCAGTGAGACCTTTTTTAGAACGCTTTTTCCTGTAACCATCTCAAAGTGTTTCCCTCCCATGGATTCAAAAGTTCAGATATTGCATTAAGAGTTTTGACCCATTTTGAGTTGGTTTCTGAGCAATGTGAGAGATAGGTGTCTAGTTTCATTCTTACACCTGGGGATACCCAGTTGTCCCAACACCATCTTTTCGCCAGTGTATGCTTTGAGCATTTTTTCTAAATTAAGGTAGCCATGGATGTGTGGCCTTATTTCTAGGTCCTTTATTCTGTCCAGTTTATGGGCATTGCTTTCTGTACAGTACCATGCTGGTTTTTTACTATAGATCTCTAGTATAACTGAAAGTATGGTATTATGTTACTGCCAAAATCATTCTTTTTGTTCAGATTGCTTTGGCTGCCTGGAATCTTTTGTGCTTGCATGTGAATTTTAGGATTCTGTTCTTCTATTTGAGTGAAGAATGTTGTTAGAATATTAGTGGGAATTGGAATAAATCTATAGATAACTTTTAGTTACACAGCTACCAACGAATGAGCTTGAAAGGTCTATCCATGTTCTGTCAAAATGAAGAGTGTAGTCTCGTGATTTTTCCAGTAGTTTATTCTTGAGTTAAGGGACTGACATGATGGATCAATGGGTTTAAAAAAAAAAAAAAACAACATTTTGTTTGCTGCAAAAGCCTAACCCCTTGATTCCATAGTGAATGGAAAGAACTGACCCCCTAAAATTGTCCTCTGATGTTTACAGTGTGTATTGCTTGTATACCTATATTATTTTCTTTTAAAAAGGAGTTAAGTTACATATACATTTGACACAAATCAATTAAAAATGCTGGAGTATATTTCACAATATACCATTCATATCATCTCATTTAGTTACATGAAAATAGTATGAAGTTACGGTCATAGACTTTCCCCTGGTTTAGTGCTAACAAACAGAAATTGTTTTAAAGGTCAAAAATTCAGAGATAGTAGCAATGGTTGTAGAGCGTTATAGGTGTATTTTTAATGCCACCAAACTATATGCTTAAAATTAGGTCAGGATAGGCGAGATAGTTAAAGCATCTACCCTCAAGCCTTGCATCCTGAGTTTCATTGCTGGTTCCTACCTGTGGGTAAGAAAGCGATCTAACTACTCCAAACTGTCCATTGGCCTCTGTGTATGTCCCATAGTACACACATACCCCAGGCAACAAATAAACAAAATGGCTGAGATGCCAAATGCCGTGTCATAGTCGCTTTACCATGATACACTCAGTGACTATGATAACATAATAAATAATCCAGGAAAGGCAGGCAGACCGTATGAAATATCTGAATGGTTAAAGTCACAGGCCTATGGTAATTATTTCAGGCCAGTAAAGGAAGAACTGTTTCAAAAACAAGTGGCAGTTTGTGGCCTTCATATTTTGAACAGCTAGAAACTGAAACCAACAAGCTTGGTGTCAGGCAAAGTTACTGACTGATTGATTGATTGATCATTAGCAAGAGACATCCTGAACACATGGCATACGCAGGATCTCCTAACAGGCTGATGTATCCACGGAGGAAAGACAGTAAAGAGGAGAGACAACACGCTAGTTTCTTATTCCAGAGTTCTTTGCTTCATATTAACTTCCTTCCATGGAGCCTTAGAATTATTGCCAAGCTAGAATTATTCATGAAACTCTTGCAATGACATTGGATTACATGTGTTTAAGCCATGTTCCATGAAAATAGAAATGATCCTATAACATTTACAACCTAATCGGAATTCATCTTAGAATGGCAATCTCAAAGCGCACTTGCTAATTTTGTTAATTATATCACTCTCATTGACTTTCTCAGCTCACTTTTCACTTTTGGTGAAGAGACACTTGTGACATTTAGTGTTTAATGTCATTAGCTTTCTTTCTGAGATGGGAGGGGATATGATTCAGGAATTTTGAAGCCTAACGTGAGTAAATGCAGGGTCTAGGTGCATCTGTTGACTGAATGCACACTAAACAATCCTGGTTGCTAGGGAATGACAGGAATCTAAAGGGGAAGGGAAGTGCACTGGGAAAAAATGGTTTAAGAGGGTTAAGGTGGGGTGGGTGTTTGGACAGATTGTTTTGGCCAGCATGCTCTAATATCTCTTTCCAAGGGGAATTGGCAAACTACATCAATACTCTCAATAAGGCTGATTTAATTAAAATGCTGTAAGCATAGGTCCCTGCCTTCGTGCAAGAGAAGTTGGTTTTTTTTTTTTTTTTTCAAAAGAATTTTATTACAAACCTAGCAGGATTTTTAAAATATTTTATTCACTTGTTGCTACCCTACTGTCTGGAAGTACAGAACAACCCGTTGGTTCTTAATAAGGGCTTTTAAAAATCACAGCATGCTCTTTAGTCCCTCCGTACAGGATGAATGTGACACCAGGGACACAAATATCATTACCTTGATAAATTACTGACGGTATAATGATTATGGAAATCGTCATCGACTGATCATCAGTCACAATTTATTTCAAATCAATGTCTACAATTTGTAGACTGGATGGAAGTGTTGTCAGAAGCCCTCTGGTAGAGTACAGCTCTTCAGAGCGCACTTCCTCAAAAGAGCATCCCAGCTTTCCCAGGCATCATCTGCCATTCATGAATGGTACCATTCAGTGATGCCATGGCCTCAAGCAATCCAAATCGGTGAGAAGAATGCTGGGCTGCTGCACATTCCTAGGCAAATTTGTGGAGCAAGGCAGTTTAATTTAAGAGCCAGTAAATGTGCAGACTATGGAATCCCTCCCTAGACACTGTTTCCTCTTCCCCCTTTTCCAACTGGCAATAAATGATGCTGCCTGACTTTACTATGCTATTAAATTGCAAATAAATTGGTGCAAAATCAGGGCATGATAGGCATTTATGTCTTCAAACAGGAAGCATGGCTTGCCTCCTTTTGTCTGACACTTGCTGGTGTTTCATTATTTTTTTTTCCAACACATTTAACCTCTCAAGTCTTTTGAGGTCAGCAGGGCTCAAGCAATCAATCTCTGCGGTATATTTATGTACTGTTTGTGTAATTTTTAAGTTAGTCATAATATATTGAGGTCACAAGGTAACCTATGTCAGTGCTAGCTAATGATGAGTGAATATGCGGAAAACCCTGACCCCAAGCCTGTCTGCTCAGGTTCATGTAATCCCTAGTATGGCACATTTCAACATGGACAGAGATTTTTAGTTAAATACAGGAAAAAAATAGTTTTTTTAAGCTGCATTTTCAGTTTTTGCTACTTTTCATGCGAACTGAAATAATCTGTTATTTATCCACTTCGGGCGGGGTTTGATAGATAAACTGATGCAGAAAAACACAAAAAGAAACAAAAGAGCCCTGAAATCTGTTTTGTTTCTGTGCTCTGCCTTTGGTAGAACTTTCTCAAGTATGTGAATATGTGTATGTCTGGGGTGTGCCCATGTGTGAGCAGCCCAGGAATGTGGGGACTTCTGGAACTGTGGTTATAGGAGGTTGTAGGCTATGTGATATGGGTACGAGAAGCCAAACAGAGATCCCCTGAAAGAGCAGAGGGTACTCTTAAATTCAGTCTTAAAAAAAAAATGTTTGTATCATCGGTTAATGAAAGTAGATTAAAGTGTTTTGTAGCTTTTCATAGTGTTTTAAAATATGACAAGCTTTCTTTGTATTTTTGTTAACTTTGATTATACTAATAGTCTTAATGTTTTAACATTTTTATGGATTCTTTGAAATTTTTGAGCAATGTGTTTTACTACTAGTCCTTAATTATACAGTATTAATTTCAATTTCATATGTAATTAGACACTTAATAGATGTTTTCTGAGTAACAATAAGGTATTATCAGTAATCAAATTGAAAGTTGTCATATACTACTCTAGATAGATCTACATAGTATCTTAATAAACAACAAATAACATTTCATTAATATTAGTAAAAAATTTTAATATCAGCTATGAATCAAGTGTCCTGTTTAGTGTCATGGAGCTTTTTTTTTTTTTTTTTTTTTGGTGTCACTTTTATGTGAACCTTACACAGAAATGTTGAGCCCCTTAGTTTAAACTGAAAAAGGCAAATGAGGACTGCATGTGGTGACCAGAAACTGGAAAAAGGCTCAACTGTTTGAATTTAAGATTGTTATTCTTCATGGTAGGTGAAAAGTCCTGAAAATAAGATTATTGAAGGTGAGCTTTCCTTTTGGATTGTCTCTGTAACTGGCATTTATGAAGTATTTGTTCTGTACATAAGCTTACACCAAGAAATATGAAAAAGAACTGAGGAAAAAGGGAAAGAAAGAGGGAGAGATGGGAAGAAAGAGAGAGAAAAATATCATGGGTCCACTTTTGTTTCTTTCTGTGGGAAACTGAAATACTGTTGCTTATCTAAATCTGTTGGGACAGACAGACTGATACAGAAAAATGGGGCAGAAAAAAATAAATATACGAGCAGTGGATTCTGTTCTATTTTTATGTAATAATTTTGATGGATTAAAAAAAACATTGAAACATTGGCCAATAAAAGTCGACCTGCCATTTTATCAGTTTTCTATTTTTGATACTTTGGTGATGAAGGCTGAATAATTCCATAATAAATTTATAAGTGGCCCATTAATAAGGCATTTGATACCTCAACTAACTCTTCTATGATGACTTACCAGTGTGATAAAGTTCTGTAGTCATATTCTTATCATAGTTTTCCTGCACTGGCAGCTATTTTTAATTTATTCACTTTACATCCCAATTGTAGCCCCCTACCATCTCCTCCCAGTCCCACCTTCCCTCTCTTTTATTTCCCCATCCTACTCCCCTAATCTTCAGAAAGGAGGAACCTCCTTCTCTACCATCTGACCCTAGTCTATCAAGTCTCATCAGGACTGGCTGCATCCCCTTCCTCTGTGGGCAAGCAAGGCCACCCAGTCGGGGGGAAGTGATCAAAGATCGGGCAAAGGAATCCATGTCAGAGACAGTCCCTGCTCCCCTTACGAGGGAACCCACATGGAGATGAGCTATCTATGGGATACATCTGAGGGGGGACGAGGGGGGGGGAAGGTCTAGGTCCTCTCCATGCATGGTCCTTGGTCGGTGCATCAGTCTCTGAAGCCCCCCACCGCTGCCCTCTGGGCCCAGATTTGTTGGCTTTATTGGTTTCCTTGTTGAGCTTCTGTCTCCTCCGGGTCCTTCTATTCCCTAACTCTTCCATAAGACTCCCTGTGCTGGGAGGTATCTTATCGTCTGTTAAATTCATCTTGAATCTAGGACCTCTGCTCTGGAGAACATCAGTGCTCAACAGTGAATGGCAATTTGTTGTCAATGAGACCATCAGTATCTTTGTAGAGTAGGAAAATTACCTATAGAAAAACTTGGGTTTCAGTAGTAATTTTGTCCTTTATTGGCTGAGTATTTTGAGCTAAAGTATTCATTTGACAAGTATTTAAAGACTCCCTTCTTTTCTAGTGGAGAAACATAAACACAGGCAAGGAATAAACTAAATAAATAAGCTTATTTCAAATATCACTAGTGCCTGTTAGAAAACTGGATGGTATAACATAGAATTAGAGGAGAGAATGAGAGTCAGTGAATTCGAGTTTGAAGTTTAGAAAAAGGAGACAGTACTTGGGAGAAATGTCCTAAAATGGACTCAGGAACCATCTGGTGGAAAAACTTTTAAGTTGGGGAAAAGGTAAATGTAAAGACAGGGCTGCAGGAAGAAAGAAGGACAATGTGGCTGGAGGGAATGAGGTTGGAGCAGTCACAGAAAGAAGGTAGACTTTCCTCCTGGGTAGCAGGGCAGCCATTGGCAGTGCTGGGAAAGGAGAGATTGTGATTGTGCTTCCCCTACAAAAGCATGGCTATCTGCTGGGGGGTCAGAGTACAGGAAGCACTGTCACAGAAGCCAAGACTGCCATTAGGGCAGCTGCAGGCAGAAAGGTTAAGCCAAGACATTGTACCATGTGCTGGAACAACCATGGGAATCAGTAACGTGGTGCCATGAGCTGGCACTTTTTTTCTCAAGTGTTTTTACATTTCTGATTACCGTCTGCATACACTGATACTCTTCATTTGGTTGCAAAGTGTATTGTGTTTACCTTAACAGATTCCACAGATTCAATCCAAATACTTTGTGTGGTTTATTTACTTTATCCGCTGCCATATCCTCACTTTCGGAAGGGTATGGAGAAAGCAGGGAGTAATGATTTAGGGCTTGCATCATAACATAGTTATTTTTAAATGATACTGATGAGGCAATCTAAATGCTGGGCTATTGCTCTGAGTGTGATAGTAGTGGCTGTCCTCCCCATGGCCGTTCATAAAGTACCATGGAACACAGGATACTGCGCTAAAAATGGCAGGAAGTGCAAAGAAGGAGGAGGCCAGCTCCTGCTCACGTGCATCCTACAGTTTCATGCATAGCCAAGATATGTTCCAGATCGGATAATCAGACCAGACAACATTCTCTGAGCCAGACAAGCATCTGAGGAAGCATCGAGAAAAGAGGGATTGAAAAACTCACAGGAAAAGGAGGAAGTAAGCCTAAAGCCTTTCAAAGATGGAGCCGACTGGAGCAGAGAATTCACCTGGGCTTCAATGTTATAATGGAACAGTGGGAAATGAGGCAAGAAAAGAAAATTGGAAGCAGATTGTAGAGGGCTTAATGCCTGGTGAGGAATGTGGAATTTGTTCTGTTGGTATTGGGCAGTTCTTGCCGAGTTTGGAGGGAAGGAGAGACATGATGGAGAGGTATTTGGGGAGATTAATCCGACAGCTGTGTGCAGGCCAGGAGATGACTCAGGAAACAGCTGCAGTAGGTGACTAGACTTGAGAGTCGTGTTGATATGGTTGCTTCTATGTTTCCCAAGTAAAATCATTGTAGGACTGTGTCAAAGCTCCCATCCCCGCCCCTCAGTCATTTTCTACTGCCCTGCAAGCTATCTAATGAAGTAATTGCTTCTATCAAGTCCTTCTTGTAAAAATTAAAACAAATATTCCCCTTCTACAAAAAAAACTATTTGCCCTTTTCTCCATTATTTTCTTGATTCATAGTGACAAGCTACCTAAAAAAACTGACAAGGACATAACGAAAATGTAGGAAATTATGAAAACAAGTGAGTGTTTGGCGAAGGAAATGTTTATCACTGCGGTTCTCATCATTATGAGTTAATTACAGGCTCTCAGCAAATACCCCATTGTGAACTCAGAGGTACAATATGTTTTATTTGAAAAAGTGAAATAGTGATTTCCTTTCCAGTGTTCAGTTGTATTTCCTGCTATTTTAAGGCTACTCAGTGGTACCAATGTACTTTGACAGCCAATTATCCCAGCATGCCTTCACAGTGTATTTTAACTATAATGCTTTTTAAAAGCTTGAGTTGCAAAAAAAAAAACCGAGTTCTGTCTTAATTGATCAGATGTGCATCTAGAGTTGTCTGCACACCGTTCATGTCATATCTGAATAAATTATAAATTAACCGACTTACATGAACTGGGGAGGGGGAAGCACACCTGTTGGATTAAGACACCTTGAACTTCTTCCTCAGGAAATAAATTTCTGCAGGCTCTCATCTTCCCTTCAGAGAAAGGATCATGCAAAGCCCTGGGTTCTGACTGAAGCCACGAATAAAAACACACCATGGGCCATCTCTGAGAGCTCTTAATCTGATTTGCAGAAAGCATGACTCTCTTAAGATTGGAAATCTCAGATGTTGTGGATGCCACCCTACTCTTGACTGTGTGTGCCTGTGTACACACTTGCTGTGGGGGTGGGTACCTGGGAATGTCAGAGATCAACGTTTGGTATCTTCCTTGATTACTCTCCACCTTAACTTTGGAGCTCACACGTGCTGATTGCTCATTGATTAAGCACGGCTGGCCAGCCAGTAAGTTCCGGGGATCCATTTGTCTCTGTCTTTCCACACTGGAGTTACAGGTAGATGTCAATGAGCCTGTCTGTTATGTGGGTGCTAGAGATCAGAATTCCAGTGCTCATGCCAACACCAGGAGCGCTTGGCCGAGCTGAGTCGGCTTCCCTGCCCCTACACCATTGTATTTGCAAGCTTGTTTCGAAAATGCTCAGTGCCATCTGCCAAGGGAAAAGGTGACTCTAATAAGTAACCATTCAGCCTGTTCATGTTATCCTAGTTTCTGTTAACCATATTCACTGTTTAAAAGCTGACATCTATGATTGATTCAGGCACAGGACTGTTGCTTCATTTACTTTGGTTTGATTTTTTTTCCCCTTCTTATGGTCCCAATTGGCTTTTCCCAAGTAAAAAAGTCAGACAGTAGTTACTGCTTTGGAAAGAAAAGATAAGCTGAAAACCGTGGGATGCATTTTTCTTAGACTCCTTTGCCAAGTGTTACACAACTGTATCAAATTTCTTAGACTTTGATAATGAGAAACAGACACATCCATAGAAATATAACCAAGAGATTTTCAGTAATAGATGATTTCAGAAAGACACATAGTTCTAAATGGCAGTAAGATTATGTGCTTCAGAGTTCTGAATCTTTCATTTTTTTTTTTTCATGTTTGAGTAGGTCTACGGTTGATTATCAGGTTGAGGAAGGGCAGGGGCCTTGTCTGCTGATTATAAATGTTCATGTGTGTAAAATTTTCACACATAATATAATATTTCAAAGTTATTTTTATGGAGGCTCAGGGGTCCCAGAACTTAAACAAAACTGCTGATCATTGGCTCCAAGAAATACTTAGAAGGAATCATAGTTATTTCTTACATCCCAAGGAGTCATTTGCAGACTTCTGGGCTACAGATCACATAATGTTTATTTATTCAGCTGGCTTTGGAGATTTGAACAATATTTGGAAGCACATGAGTCTTTGCTTCACTTAATAAAAGTATACTCAGAGGTACAGCTACAGCGTTTTTATATCCAAAGGTTTCCCACAAAAAGGAGTGGGTATTGGTAAAAATGTAATTTAAAAACTAACTAACTAAATAAATAAATAAAACACAAGCCCAGAAAGAAAGTCTTCTTGCATTGTCTTTCTTAAAAAGTTTTTATCAAGCCCTTTGTACCCTACACTACAAGGCTCAAGCATGTATCATATTTGCAAGGATACTACTACATATTGTATTACAAGAACACTACAGACTGCAACTTGCATTAGCCTCTCTGATCATCCATAACAAACAAGACCTTGTTTATCTCCTAAGAACAATATTTAACACAAGAAGTGTAATTTTGTTGGCATTAATAGTAAGTCACAAAGTCACCTCACTCTCTTCTATGAAAGAAGACTTAATACATATTTCATGCCTATGCCTCCTGAGGAAAAATCTCCTTTCAAACGTGAGGCCCTCTTTCGGTGTGTGTGGCAATCAGAAGTCTTTAGCAGATATAAAGTGCATCTTCTTTGCTGCCTTTGAAAATACAAGAAACTTGACATGCAACTGAACTCCTCATTGCCTGGATAACATGCAAGCAAGGCTAGGAGGGCTGAGGGTGTTGGTCAGTATTTATCCAGGGTCTTTTTCTTTCCTTCTTTCTTTCTTCACTTCCTTTTCCCATCAAAGCTTCTAATACTTCCAAAGTCCACAAATGGTCAAAATGTCTTTTTCGATATTTTTCAATTTGGGGCAAATTTTTCCACAACACTTAGCATCTTTTCTTTGGTTAGCTCACTGGTGGCTTAAAGGAAGACCACTTTTGGTAGGATGATTTATATCCATTTAATTAATAGCTTTGCTGTGATACTACTGACAAATTTAGCTGCCTGTAAGAGGACTTCTTCAACATCAATTTGTCTGGTTGGGATGTAAATTATTATATTTTGTGTTGCTGTTTAAGACATTTTAAAGAGTGTATTTTAAATGTTATAAAGTGGAGTCCTTTTAAATGCTTTATTGGTGACAGAGTAGATATTTAAACTCAGTAATAACAATAACAAGACAATGACTTTTGATTAGACAAACTTACTCCCATGAACATAAATATATGTACCAGGAGAATGTATCACACTAGGCTAGGAAGAGCTATGTTATTTAGATGATGGTCATAGTATAACACACACTAACACCATAATTTTACATACTGTCCTATATTTTATGAAATATAATTAAAATTTTAAATTTTATTAAATAAATCTAGCTGACAACTAAAAATATTTTCATTCTTTTCTCATGTCTCTTCTAGTATCTTACCTTTCTTTTTCTCTCAATTCAATCTACTCTGCTAAACTTTGTGAGTTGAAATGCATCCTGGGGTTTGGAGATATATAACAAGCTTTGTCACAAACTAAACTGCTATGAAAAGCAAGCAAAAAGGAGAGAGAGAAAAAACATGTTTTCAGTTCTTACAATGTGCCAGACACTGTTGGGGATAGCTTTTCATATGTGTTTTCTTAGTTAAAATGAAATTATTTTAGAATTGCTGTCTCATTCCCTCGTGTATGAAAATGTATTATATTATTTTTATTATTATTACTTGATGATTTTGATGATTGGAAGTGTGCATTCAGTTTGATGCTATAGGAAATAGGGAATAAAATATATGATACCTAAAACATAACAACAACGTGTTTTGATGGTAAGATAGTATACTCATAAGAAGCCAATATAGCAGCTCTTATTGATGCTATTCGTGGACGTGAGTGCAAGCGCAAATAAGAAAAGTTCAGTTCAGACATTCAGGATAAAAGCGCTGGGGAGTTTCCAAAATATGTCAGGAGCAAATGATAGTTGTGTGAATTTAGTAAGAAGCAACTTTATTGGGGCCTGGGGGTGTGTGATTCATACAGACTTTTGCCTAGGTGACTAAACAATATACTACTTTAATCATAAGCTGAAAAGAATGAATTTAGAAGAAACAAACAGTCTGTTAACTATATTAATTTCAACAGTTGCAAGATGAATTAGATGTATCAATAACCATGTTTCTCCCCTTTGATTGTTTTTCTTTGTGACTGAACATTCAAGCTTCTTCAAAGAACCATAAGCAATTCATTTTCTACAAAATCACAATGATGTTGTTACTTTTGTGAAGATTTATTAATGCTGACTACTAAATAAAAATGTCACAGACACAGTAAATATCATGCCTAAAAAGCATAAAGAAACGCTACATTGGTTTGAGGACAAATAGGAAATGTAATTTACATTCTGAGCACAAAATGAATTTCCGGAAATGGGCAAAAAAATGGATTAGAAACAAAGATGATAATGATTCTCATGATATCTGGGTAAGAAGTCGAAACTGAAACAAATTTGGGTTCTCTGGTTTACAGATGACGTTGGCCCTTGACAATACTGTCAAAAGGTTGGGTGCTCTTAACATCTCTTTCTGGAGTATCTAACCCCCCTAAACCTTTCTCTTGGATCTAAAAATATCTGGAGACAGCCAACAGTCAATCCTTTAATTAAGTGCATGCTCAGAAACCTTTGTGCCCAAACTGCCTTCTCTTAAGGCAATGGGTCTCAAATCTTTGGGCTCTGCCTCCCTGAGGAATACCTCAATCTGTTTCTACTCAAGAGGAAAAAAGAATAAATACCTTAGCAGGAACAAGACATTATCTAAACTGTTAATAGCAGGGAAATTGCGCAACAAACCCAAACGACAATCAAATATGAGCTCTAATAGGAATGGTATAAACACGTTAATTCATTTGAGTTTGTCTGCAACCAAGACCAATTGAAAGCAGCAATGCTCGACATGTGTCCCTCCTTAGATTTCAGGAATTCTGATGATTCTCATGTGAACCTGTGTAGCAGGAACACGACCAAGCTCTCGAGCGTCGGATTGCAGGCAGATGTCCTGGCAGAATAACGGCCAGCGCAGTTAATTTTGGCAGAGTGCTAACATTAGTTTATGAACAACGCCTTTACTACCTCAGGAGATACAAGCAAAGACTCCTCATCGTTTATGAAACTGTACAGGATTCAACGTCAGAAGACAAGATGAGTTTTCTAACCACAAAGAAGAACCTTGAAGTGCCACCACCAGAGGCAGCCAGGCACGCTTGAGTTTGGGGGACTTACGCATGGGTTTACTCCTAACAAGCTAGAGAGGAAGAAGCTCTTCCCGGATGAAGAGAACACCTTCACTTTTATGCCCTCAGGCGCTAATAAGACTGAAACACCCAGGCTACTGAAGATGAAAGGAAGTGGGGGGGAGGGGAGAGAAGGAAAGAGAGCGGGTTATATCTGAGGAAGCCACAGAGACCTTCAAAATGCATCTTATACTCAAGACCTTATCAGGCCACATCCGGAAAGCCAGTGTGAGGAACTGAGTTGATGCACGTAGTCAGCCATTGTTCAGCCCAGACCTGGAGTAGAATCAAGTGAGCCGGTCCCAAAAAGACAAAGCACCGTATGCTTTGAACCGGATGTGAAACTGGTTGGCAGGACTTGAATGAAAGGAGGACTTATTAGAAGTGTACAAGAGGAAAGGGGGCATAAAAAAATAGAGGCAAATAATATTTATTGCGTGCATGTGTGGAAATATAATGAATCCCCTTACTTTGTACAACTAAGGACAGTTACAAGAGGCCTAGCGAGGGGAGGATGTATGAAAGCCAATCCAATGGGGTAGGTGAACTGCCCTCTCGGGTTTAAACTTGTATCACGGCATCCAGTTGACCCTTGTGGAGTCTCAATGTGCAGGGAAGTCCTGACTGGCACCCACAGCATTCTATTGGTCTTGCTTACTGAAGCTCCTGTGTTCTCAGAGGACAGCCTCCCTTTCCGAGGTCCTTGAATTAATGACACCAAATTAGTAGGCCACATTTTCTGTTGATCGTTCTCCATTCGCTCACTAGTGAGGTGATTCGGTGTGTCAGACTGGGGCCTGTGGCAGCTACATGTCCAAACATGTGAGCTGTCTCTACAAAGGGAATTGCATTCCGATGTGAAATCGCCACCTCTTCGTCCTGCTAACGATTTCTATTACATTCTTCAAGTGCCACTAAAGGCAATCTACAAGTATCTTTCTCCGTATGTGAGGCCTACAGTTATGAAAGCATTGAGCGTATTCCGCTTGAGTTGCAACCTCAGCCATGAGGATTGATAACTAGAAGCATGGCTGTGTCTATTAGCTTGGGATGAAGAGTTACATCTTAATAGCTTCTATCAGTGACTGCTGTTATAGAGTAAACCTTTAATGGAAAGACTCCGCCTACAGATTTGATATTTTATTTCCAGAAAAGCCATTGGGGGCGGGGGGTGAGGAACAAATGCTAATTTGGCTTTTAGTTAGTTTTATTTTCCCCTTCCTCTTCTTTTTCTTGTCAGTCTGTTGAGGGTGATGGCCCTGAAGGTGACAGGGGACAGGAAGACATATATGCCATATGCAGAGTCAGTTTCAGAGAGCTTTGGTGCTCTGCTAAAAAAAAAAAAAAAAATTCTTCTCTAGTTGACCCTTGGATCCTCTTTGTGTTTGATCACAGACACGCTGACAGTGCCATCATAACAGGCCTACACAGAGTGGGATGAGAATGAGGCATTGGCTGCTTGCTAAAACACTTTCCTCATTGATGAAATTGGCAGTGACCTTAATCAGTGACTCTCTCAGCTTTTTAGTGCTGACAGAAATAACCATTTTTTCCACTCTGTCTATTTTCATCAGAGACAGTTTTTTTCCTCTGATCTTCAGCTACATGTCCCAAGGTCTGCAGTGTTTCAGAAATCTGGTCAGACTCCTCTTTCTGTACTCCACTTCTTCTCCCAATGCACCCCAAATGCATATGCAAGCAGACTGATTGGAAAAACCTTAAAATATAGAAAAGAAAACTGGAAGCATTGGAAATGGACAGTTTCAGGCCATAATCCATTTGATTATGACTGTGTATGAAGCTGCATAGGATACAAATTGTCTCGACAAGTTTTGTTTTTTGTTTTGTTTTGTTTTGTTTTTTAATCTCTAGAGCAGTGATTCTCAACTTTCCTAAGATTGTAACCACTTACTACAGTTCCTCATGTAGTGGTGACCCCAAACCACAAAATTATTTCGTTGCTACTTTGTAACTGTAAGTTTGCTACCATTATTAATTATAATGTGAATATCTGATAAGCAGGATATCTGCTATAAGACCCCCCCAAAGGGGTCATGACCCACAGATTGAGAACCACTGCTCTAAATCTTAGTCATTTTTTTAAGTATTTGCAAGGGAGATCAAATTGCTAAAAGCTAAAAGATAGTTTTTTTTCTAGATAAAAGATAAAAGCAAGTGATTATTTTAAGTCATGTGATATTTAGAAGCCATGGTCTTGAGGGTATGGCCAAACTCAAAAGCACGCATAAGCAGTTATTCTGCACATGTTACCATGCCATTCTGTCTTCAGCAATTTTGTGAATTTCTCTACCTGGTCTATTTTATTTGGAACCAAGCAGCGTCTGCCTTTTGTGGTTGATGAGAAGGTCACATGAGTTTATGCTCAGGAGTCTGGTAGAAGAGCACTTCATGTTTCCCCAAAAATATCCACTCATAATCATCTCAGTCAACTCCTGTACATATTGTGGAGTCAGTGTTCTGCAGGTTTACTTCTCACTCCCTGCATCAGACTGAGTCTTCTGGTTGTACAGGTACACCCAAGTCATGAGTGAATCCTAAAATTTCTGAAGCAGACATGGCTCTGAGATTCACCACACAGAGTTTAGAACTCAGCACACAGACTATTATTCAGTGCTCAGTCCTTTTTTTTAGACTTGACAGCTCAAAGTGGTGTATTGCATGATGCAGAGTGCTGGGGCATTTCATGTCTACAAATCTCTGAGTTGCTTAAAGAAGATAAAAACTCAAGTGACAATACATGCTGGAGAGGATGTGGAAAAAGGGGAACCCTCCTACATTGCTGGTGGGAATGTAAATTTGTACATCCACTTTGGAAATAAGACTCTTAACCAAACTTAGGGCAGAGTGCAGGAAATTCTATGAAAGAGCGGGTACATAGTGGTACCTGGAGAGGACAGGAGCTCCACAAGGAACAACAGTACCAAAATATCTGGGCACAGGGGTCTTTTCTGATACTCCAACCAAGGTCCATTCATGAGTATAACCTAGAACCCCTGCACAGATGTAACCCATGGCAACTCAGTCTGCAAGTGGGTACCCTAGTAAGGGGAACAGGGACTGTCTCCGACATGAACTAGTAGCTAGCTCACCTTACCCGAGATGGGGGAGCAGCCTTGCCAGGCTGTAGAGGAGGACAATGCAACCAGTTCTGATGAGACTAGATAAGCTAGGGTCAGATGGAAGGGGAGTAGGACCTCCCTATCAGTGGACTTGGAGAGAGGCATAGGAAGAGATGAGAGGAGGATGGGATTAAGATGGAAGGAGGGAGGAGACTACTACAGCTGGGATACAGTGAATAAACTGTAATTAATATAAAAAATGACAATTAAAAATGATTAAGTTGATATATATATATATATATGTTCAGGAAAGTTTGGAAAGTGTTGGAAGTTTCTTCTGAGTTTACAATATGTCTAAAAAACATCTATCAAACCAAAATGCATTCAGTCTCCCCTCTCTCCCTTTTATGTCCATAGGCTCAAAGGCTATAATGTGACCATTTTGTCCCATGTACCTGAACGGCTGTTCCCACACACTCCTCCTCATTGCAGATGACACCTCACCTTAGAGTGTGGCCCATTCTCCTTGTTGGAAGAAGGCTTTTCTGCCTTCTGACCTCATAACGTCTATTTCTCCTTCGGGAAATCAGCAATCTGGGACATTTGTTACATTTGTGTGTTTACCTAATTTTCTGAAGGAAGGGTTTTTCCTGGTCTCGCTACAGCTCAGTACCACTTACACACAAACACTGGCTGTGAAAACTGGTATTGCATATGTGTATGTGAAAAACAGCATCAGGTCAGCCCAGTCACTCCACAGTTTTTTATAATCTCCTTAGGTCTAGCCAAGTCAAGAAACAAGAGACATTTTTTCCTGAGTATTTGAGTGAATGACTTATTTTTTATGACATATTTAGATTGATATACTATAATAAAGATTAGACATTTAAAAGAACGTTTTATGGCATGGTACATTTCTTATTTGTTCTCCTTTTTCAGGCTTGAACTACATTAATATCGTTGCTTTGGGGACATAAGTGAGCTTGCAAAACTTGAGAAAGAATATACTTTTTGGGTAAGTACTATATGCATTTCTAAATTATACTGCAGTAACAAAGCTCATGTTTTCTTGCCTTGCTTTGTTTTAAGCCTATTTCACACACACACACACACATAAATAAATATTGTTTTCTTTTATTTTATCATCATTTATTACTTATTATTATTTATTATAATTTATTCACTTTATATTCCAGCTGTGGTCCCCTCCCTGATCACCTCCCAATCCCACCCTTCCTCCAGTCTCCTCCCATGCCCCTTCACTAGTCCATTGACAGGGGAGGGCCTCCTCCCCTACCATCTGACCCTAGCCTATCAGGTCTCAACAGGACTGGCTGCCTTGTCTTCCTTTGTGGCCTGGTAAGGCTGTTCATAGCAGCTCTATTCATAATTGCCAGAATCTGGAAACATCTTTTTTTTTAACTTCAAAGTCTTGGTATATTTGGAGAGGAGATAGATTTACCAGAGGGAAAAAAAAATTTAAGAAAACTTACAGGTTTTGTTTTAGACATTAGCATAAAATATTTCAGTTTCATTCAATGCTGTGGAAATCCCGTATCTTTCTGGAAGAAATTTATACTTAGAGTAAAATGTTTTGAAATACAACATGTATTTCTACAGAACGTTCAGGTTTCTACACAGCCCGTGGGTTTTCACAAGTGAGCATGTGTGCACCAGGAACAAGACTCAGTTAAATGGTGTTAACTTCACCATTGTCCCACCCCTTGCTTCCCACCTACCTACCTTCTCCCCACTCTCACTAGGATTAGCCACAACCCAGCTTTCCTAACACTGAAGCCTGCTTGACTGTTCTTGGAGTGACTGTCTTTTTAGATGACTTGAAATTAAGAACAAAAAGGGTAAATGCAAGCAGGAGGGCCACGTGACTTTCTCATCTATGTAACAGCTGTCTGGTAGATGATTTGACAGCTAGTTGGGCTGATACTGCTGCTGTCCCTAAGCCCAGCAAACATCACCTGGTTAACGGCAGGTACTGCTGAGGAAGCACTATATTTTCCCCTTTTCACATCTGTGTTTAATAAATTATAACCTGCCATGAGCTCAGGACAGGTATTCATCACATCAAATGTCTACAACAAGTATCCTTTATGATTAGAGCAAAAGCTTCTGTTTTCTCAATGACTAATTAAATGCACAATTAACACGGGATGAAGACGTTACATGGATTCCTCCAAGAAGCCAAGGAAACAGACAGAAATACACTTAGAATAAACTGCATAATGTGTCTGTTGAATGATTCATTGTATTTTAGCACAATACATGAGAAATAAGAGCACATTTTTTTAGGTCAAGGTAGGTAACTGGCTCTGTGATCACCTCCTATGCAGGGAACACTTCTTACCTCCTAATCCTGATTTTAAGACCTCTTCTGAGGAACAGTTACATTTTGACATGCGGGTTTCTCGCTTACTCAGACAGTATCATACTAGTCGAATACTTGGAGAGAAAAATATTAGAATTTCTCCTTACCCAAAATGTTAAAATAAAACCATTAAATTTTTCAGTATCACTAAATATTATTGGTCCTTCTCACAGTGTTAATTTTTATTTTAGTGCATTTCTTAGACTAATGTCACACATACCTATTTACACTCAGTGTCATTAGTTTTGTGAAGCATTTGTTACAACCTGGTACACTAATTGATCATCTCTTCCACAGAGGGGCTGCATGACCCAGGCCCTAAATTTGAGGATATTCTTCAATTTAAAAGAATCTGTAGGACCCGCTTCTGTGTCACCTAAATGTGTTCTTAAATGTCTGCTTAATCTGTCTTTAGTTGTGGGAATCGTAAGAAAAAAAATGTTTAAAATAAATAATTCCTGATCAAGTTTTAGGTAAATCTAATGTGTTTCTATATGTCTTAAAGAACGTGTTTGTCAAAAATAATGAGTTGAAAATTGATGTTAAAAGACAACTTGACAGTAGTCCAACTTTTTTCAAAAAAAAAATGAGTACATTTACAAAAATAGATAGATGGACCATATTTTATTGTGTTTTTAATATGCATAAGTGTGAAAAACAAGGAGATCTTTCTGTCATAAGGGCCAGGTCAGTCCCACTCAGCCACCCACTCTAGGCGGCCACTGTTTCGTTTCTATGGTGGGATTCATTTGACCTGTCCTTGAACCGCAGCACACAATGCCTGCTTTATTTACTTGGAAATTCGTCATTCGCTGTGACATTCCTTAGTTTCATCTGTCCTGTTGAGCCAAGCAGCAGTCCTGTGTTGGTTATTTTACTCTTTGGTTGCATTTAGCAAATGTGGCACATTTAATTATTATTTCACAAGACCTAGGGTTTGTTTCCAAGTCTGAGATATGACAAAGAAAGCTGCTGTAAGCATGTTTGAAAAAGCCCTTTGGTGGTTACTTGTGCATAAAAGTGTGTGTGTGTGTGTGTGTGTGTGTTTTCATTTGTTCAGATAATTTCTGGGTCATAGAATGAGTGTGTTTAACTCTATGAGAAATATCTTGTCTTAATAGATTGCTAACCTCACCTTATGCTCCCACACGAACGTCTCACAGTTACAGTGCTCCCAAAACTTCCTTTACATTTGATGTCATTAACCTTCTGGGTGTGGACCTATCTTGTTATCTCCCCACTGTTTTAATTTACACTATTCTATGACTAGTGATGCAGAACCGATTTTTATCACTTATTAGCCATGATTGTATTTTTTTTATTTTGGAATATTACTTAAGGTATTTGCCCATTAAATATATTTGACATTTTCAAATATATTTGAAACATGAACTGTTTGCAGAATATAGTCCATTATGAATATTTCCACCTCATCGAAGATTTGTTTATTTTTTAATTATACCTTCAATGAATATAATTTGGGAAGGTCTAATTGCATCTTACTTTTTATTATGCTTTGTGCTTCTTATATCCTGTCTTGGAAATATATGCCAAAACCAAGTTAAACATCTTTATACAGTACTAGCTCTTAAATTTAGATCTGTGCTTACCTTGAATTAATTGCATGTGTGGTGTGAGGAAGGGCTTAATGCATCTTTATATATTTATGCTATATATTTATGCACTTTTCTAGCATAATTTATTAATAAATTTCTCCCTTCCAAATTTGCTGTTTTGTTTTTCTGGGGAGGGTATTTTTATATTATTATTATTATTGCTGTTGTTGTTGTTGTTGTTATATTTATTAGTATTATTTATAATTTATTCACTTTGTATCTTGGCTGTAGCCCCCTCCCTCTTCTCCTCCCAGTCCCATCCTCACTCCCTCTTCCCACTCTGGGTCCCTGCCCTATTTCATTGATAGGGGAGGTCTTCCTCTCCTACTATCAGCTCTCATCAGGATTTTCTGGATCCTCTTTCTCTATGACCTCATAAGGTCACCCTGGCAGGAGAAGGTGATCAAAGAGCAGATAACTGATTTCATGCCAGAGACTGCCCCTGTTCCCCTTACTAGGCACCCCCATGAAGAGTGAGATGCCCATATGCTACATATAATCTGAGCAGGGACTCTAGGTCTTCTCCATGCATGGTCCTTAATTGATTCATCAGTCTCTGCAGGACCTCTGGGCCCAGATTTTTTAGCTCTAATGGTCTCTTTGTGAAGCTCCTGTCCACTCAAGGTCTTTTGTTCTTCCATAAAATTCCCTGCACTCTGCCCAAAGTTTGGCTATGAAGTCTTAGCATCTGTTCCAATACCAGTCTTTCAGAGGCCCCATCGCCACCAACTTGGATCTTCCTTGCTCCCTTCCACATTAAATAGTTTTGGCACCTGCGTAAAAGTCAGTGAATCATCTACATGTACTTCTGAACTGCGTATTTTATTTCATGGATGTATCCCACTACGTGAATTAACCACACTCTCTGTAGTACCATGATCCTTCAACTTGGTGAGCTAGCTCAGTAACTATCTTTTTCCTTATGATTTTCCTTCACTGTTTTAAATCCTTTGTATTTTTATATACGTTTTAAGATAAGCCTGCCAAATTTACAAAAAAAAAAAAAAGAGAGAGCAATGGTTATAGTAACCATGATCAGTCTTCTTACCCATAACCTGTGAGCACTTGGCAATATCCTCTCATTAAATCTTTCTTCATAAACCAAACTTTTCCACTGCTGCTTCATTTATCTTTCAAGTTTATTCCTAAATGTTTAGTCCTTGTACATTATAAATCAAAAGAGTTTTATTTCTTCTCTAGTGTGTGCTCACAGAATACAGACACATAATTGATTTTTAAAGTATTGGCCTTTGTCCTACAAACATTCAAATCTCCTTGTTATTGTTGTTTTTCCTTTGGAATATTTTATATTTTAAATAAACTTTATTGTTAAAATTTTTAAATATATAAAAACATCATACAACAAAATTAACCAAACTGGAAATCTATGCAATTAATGTACAGTTAGAGTTAGCATTGCTATACTGCGTTATTAAATGTTTTAATATAATAAAGAATTTTACTTCATCATTTACAACCTTTATACCTCTTTTATGTCTTTCTAATCTTTTTTGTAAAATTTTAGTCTATTCAAACAATGTTGAGCAGGAGTATTGAGAGCAGACATATTTTTCTTGTTCCTGACCTTTGGAGTAAAATGTTCAATGTTTTATCATTATGACATTGATTTTATACTTTGTGCGAATGCCTTCTCGAACAAAAAAGATTTATTTGCATTCCTAGTTTTTTTAAACAAATTCTAAACATTGAACAAATATTAATTTTTTTCAAAAGCTTTTTCTTCTTTCATATACTAAAATGATCATAAGGCGTTTCTTCCTTTTCTGATAAATTAGTGAATTAAAAAAATATTTCATAGCTAACCCTACCCTTCATTCCTTTTATATTCCTTACTTAGTAATGATTTCTGGCTATCTTATATCCTTCCAAGTTTGTCTTTATGATATTTTAAGAGAACTTATTTAGTTATTCAAAAGAAATATGAGTCCTTATCTTTTCTTAAGATAAGCTTTGGTTATTAATACTTCTAGCCTTATTAAATTAGTTAGAACATATTTAGAGTATTCCATATTATGTTTTCTTAAATAATTTGTATAGATTTATCTATTCCATAAAACTTGTATAGACAAACATAAGAAAATTCACGAACCTTGAAATTTCTTGGTCAGGAGCCTTTAAATTAAAATTTCAATTATTTAAGGCACAGAATGATCAATGTTTTCAAATATTTCCTTACGTTAATTTTGTCAGTTTTATTTTTCAGTGTTTCTATTCCATCTGAGTTGCCAAACATATCCCCATCAATGTCCAAAATTGTCTTTCCTCATCCTAAAGTCACCTGTATGAATGAACTCTGATCCTATCCCTTACGTCTTTCATTTTTTATATTAGTAATTAGTGTTTTCATAATTGGATATGTTTGAGGTTTATGTTAGTTCTTCATCAACTAACCCTTTATTACAATGGAATATTCCATTAGTCTTACCACTTAAACTTGTTTGGTTTCTCATCAACCTGTGTTCATATTGTATAAACATAGACTTAAAAAAAAAATAGATAATGGGCAGCAAGGACATTTCCTCAACCATGTTTGTAGAAGCTTTTTTCATAGTAGCCAGAACCTGGAAACAACCCAGAAGTTCCTCAATGGAGGAATGAATACAGAAATTGTGGAACATTTACACAATGGAATACTACTCAGCAATTAAAAACAAGGAAATCATGAAATTTGCCGGCAAATGGTGAGTTCTAGAAAAGATCACTCTTAGTGAGTGAGGTATCCCAGAAGCAGAAAGACATACGTGGCATATACTCACTTATAAGTAGATACTAGACCTAAAATATAGGATAAATATACTAAAATCTGTACACCTAAAGAAGCTAAGCAAGAAGGAGGTCCATGGGTAAGATGCTCAATCCTCACTCAGAAAGACAAATGGGATGGACATTGGAAGAAGGAGAAAACAGGAAACAGGACAGGAGCATACCACAGAGGGCCTCTGAAAGACTATACTCAGCAGTGTATCAAAGCAGATGCTGAGACTTATAGTCAAACTTTGAGCAGAATGCAGGGAATCTTACGAAAGAAGGGGAGATAGTGGGACCTGGAGAGGACAGGAGCTCCACAAAGGAGAGCAACAGAACCAAAATATCTGGGCACAGGGTTCTTTTCTTAGACTGATACTCCAACCAAGGACCATGCATGGATATAAAGTAGAAACCCTGCTCAGATGTAGCCCATGGAAGCTCAGTCTCCAAATAGGTATCCTAGTAAGGGCAACAGGGACTGTCTCTGGCATGAACTCAGTGGCTGGCTCTTTGTTCACTTCCCAATGAGAGGGAAGCAACCTTACCAGGCCACAGAGGAGGACAATGCAGGCAGTCCTGATGAGACCTGACATGCTAGGGTCAGATGGAAGGGAAGGAGGACCTCCCCTATCAGTGTACTGGGGGAGGGGCATGGGAGTAAATGAGGGAGGGTGGGATTGGGAGGGAATGAGATAGGGTGCTACAGCTGGGACACAAAGTGAAAAAATTGTAATAAATATAAAAAAAATAAAAATTTAATTAAAAATAGCTATTAGTTCTCAACTTTGCAATAAGCAGCCACTCTTTGCCTAACTAACTAATGAACTAATACATACATACATACATACATATATATAGTAGAGAATCTACTTACCAAGGAGATTTTTCTCCCATTCCTCCCTGTATTCATTACTTTTGCATCTGCATGACCATATTATCTGACATAAAGAGTAGGCAGATTCATTTCAGCACATGATTTTAGACAGTTTCAATCTATCATAACAAGAACATTGTTGTTGAGATGTCCAAGTCATGGCAGTGGGAGTAAATAGCAGAGGTTCTTCACATTACAGATTCCTTCAAAAGATCCCAACAAGCATCAAATCCACTAAAGCTACTTTCAAAGGCCCATTGTCAGTACCTACTATTAACAATAGGGCCTCCCTTCCAATAGTTTCAATAGATTCTCAAAAGGGTTCGACCAGCTGGGGAACAAGCACTCAAAATATGAGTATGCAAGAGACATTTCATATTCAAATCATAACGCTACCCTATTCATATTCCTTTCTGATATCCTGCCTTGCAAATTTCAGACAATCCAGCAACCTGGCATCCTTTATCAGATGCCTCTCTTTGGTGATGACACAGCTCTCCACTTTGGCTCTACTTCTTTTCATGCCATCTGGAAATTGCCACGAAACAGGAAGCCAGAACAAATTTTGCATTCTTTTCATGGGTTCTCCTTCTATAGAGGGTCATAGTTCTGACTGCATGCTATCATTGCTTAAAACTGTAGTATTGTCCAGTTTTATTGTTCCTTACAGTGAAAGAATGCATGTGCAGTGCAGCTACTCTAGCAGGCAAACAGAACTGTTTTTGCCGTTGTTTTATTAGGTCAAATAAAAATGATGAGTCTGTCTTCATTTTGGCACAATTAAAAGACATCTCCTCATCTTCAACTCTAGACAAATAAACTAACAAATAAGGTGTGCACACATCCCATTCTCCTAAGGTGTTTCCAGTCTAATGCCTGCTGTAAATGGCTCCTCATTTCACTTTCAAAAACATTCTGAAGCGATAACACATGCTGGAGAGGTTGTGGAGAAAGGGGAACCCTGCTCCACTGCTGGTGGGAATGTAAACTGGTACAACCACTCTGGAAAGCTATCTGGCGCTTTCTAAGACAAATAGGAATAGTGCTTCCTCCAGACCCAGCTATACCACTGCTAGGTATATACCCAAAGTTTGTTCAAGTACACAAAAAGGACACTTGCTCAACCATGTTTATAGCAGCTCTATTTGTAATAGCCAGAACCTGGAAACAACCCAGATGTCCATCAACGGTGGAATGGGTACAGAAATTGTGGTATTTTTATACAATGGAATACTACTCAGCAATCAAAAAGGAGGAAATCATGAAATTTGCAGGCAAATGGTGGGATCTAGAAAAGATCATTCTGAGTGAAATATCCCAGAAGGAGAAAGACAAACATGGGATATACTCACTTATATAGACCTATAAGATATGATAAACATAATGAAATCTATACACCTAAAAAAGATAAGCAATTGAGCGGACATGGGGTAAGATGATCAATCCTCGTTTAGAAAGACAGATGGGATGTGCATTGAACGTATGACAGGAGTCTACTGAGCGCATCTGAAAGACTCTAACTAGCAGTGTTTTCAAAGCAAAGACTCATGACCAAACCTTTGGCAGAGTACAGGGAATCATAAGAAAGAAGGGGAGTTAGTCTGATGGGGAAAGGATAGGAGCTCCACAAGGACCAAATATATCTGGGCACAGGGTCTTTTCTGAGACTGACATTCAACCAAGGACCATGTATGGATATAACCTAGAACCTCCACTCAGATGTAGCCTGTGGTAGCTCAGTAACCAATTGGTTTCCCAAAGTGAGGGGAACAGGGACTATTTCTAACAGGAACTCGATGACTGGCTCTTTGGTCTCCCCACCCCTGAAGGGAGGAGCAGTCCTGTTAGGCCACAGAGGAGGGCTTTGCAGCCAGTCCTGAAGATACCTGATAAAACAGGATCAGATGAATGGGGAGGAGGTCCCCCCCATCAGTGGACTTGGAAAGGGGCACGGTGGAGATGAGGGAGGGAGGGAGGGAGGGACTGGGAGGGAATGAGGGATCGGGACACGGCTGGGATACAGAGTTAATAAAATGTAACTGATAAAAAAAAATAAAATAAAAAAAAAGAAAAAAAAAGACCAAAAAAAAAATAATAAAAAAAAAAATCTGACTTCTGTAATAATTTGACCACCTATTCTAATTATAACACTAAATGTTATACAGATGATTTTTAGAATTAGCATCCTATAGTTCAATTTTACCTTCATTATAGAATAGCTTCAAACATTTGTTTATTCTTTCTAAATAACATAGTTATTCCTGTTCTAGAAATAGCTTTCTTCTTCAACAGTTTTCATACAAGTTACCGTTTATTCTCTTTGAAATAAGTTTCAAATGTGGTCAAAATATATAATTAAACAAATAAGCTGTACCAAGAAACCATACTTTCACTAGAAAATATGTTATAAGTAGGACACATCTATCTTTTTTGCTCAGAAATGTATTTCTCTTTAGAAGGATGTCCAATTTACTTTCCACGTCTGACTTAAATAGCTCCATGTACTTTCCGTCTATATCTTGGCTTGGAACCATATAACACTAAATAAAGTTATCAAGGTGCCATTGAGAGGAGCAATTAAGACTTGTTATCACGTTTAGATCCTCTTTTTTTTTTTCACTTTTTTGAAAGTCTTAGTCACCTAAACATCTGGTCTGATTGACCTGGCCTTCTAAAATACACTCAGGAGTTTGAATGCACCCAAGCACCTTCAGGAAAAGGAATATGCAAATAAAAGCACTCTCCATTCTCTTACACTTGCAGAAGAATGAATGACTCCAGTAAGACAGCATTTGGGAGCAAATATGTTGTCGTTGGCCATAAATGTGAGTCCCTGTGGTAGATTCCTAGCCTATACTTTGCAGCTTAGTAAGTGTGATGGCAAGTTCTTGTACATTATTTACTTTCCTCTGAATGCACACTTAGTTAATGCAAACTGACATCCTGAATGGTTACCTGGTTATTTTTCAATCACCGAGTTATGTATCATACTGAAGACTGTAATATGTGTTGAACTTTCAAATCCTATGCAAATATGTTGTATTTCCGTACAGCTCCTCTCCAGCAATTTATTACTTTTATGTATTACATCGGAACCTATTCATAACCTGTTTAATGCCAAGCCTGTGCCTAAAGAAAAATGTGGAGAACACCTTCCATTAAGTAGAAGATTTCCTTTGATAACAGTCTTCAGAGAAGATTCCAACTGTTAGTCAGAGGCATGTGTTTTAAAAGTGGCAGCTTGGGTGCTGAGCTGCGTTCCCTCTGTTTTAAAACATCCTGAAGGATGCCGTCAGCTCGAAATTTCTATACCTAACATCTACTAAATCAGATCAGGCCATTTTTATATGACGGTTTGCAAATGTGTTTTTTTGAATGTTAAATCTGTTTCTATTTTTCAATCAATTTAAAATGTGTAGAAAAAGTGTTCTGATTGTATATTATCCAATTTTCATCAGCTGCCGGAAGGAAATGCTGTGAAAATCTGTGATTTAAAACCCTTAAAACTTCTGCTTGAAATGCATGTTTTGTTAAGAACATTAGATATGCAAAGTGTTTTAAACAGAATTTTGATGTCTTTATTAATAGCATTTTAAAAGTTTTAGAATTTCAGATATTCATAGATTTTTGTTCTCCTTGACTTACAAGGTCAAATATTTTAGATGTATATTTCTCTTGGGGAAGATGGTTATAAAAGGGACTTGTAAAAAAGAGGGGGAGGGAGAGATGATTATGTTATCAATAATAAAACAGTGCTCTCTAGGAGTTATTGGAAAACTGTATTTATCATAGCATGTATATGGAATCGTAAATATCAATAGACACTTTTTAAAAAAAGAACACTGTAGATAAATTAAATTCCCATGAGCTGTTTGAAATACAAAAGTCTTGCATTCTTGAGTTTGTGAACCAGTTAAATAAAAACTACCAAAGAAGGAGCTTTCTTAAATGCTATTGGAGTATACAGGAGAAAAAAAAATTAACATTCCAGCTTTCCTTTCTATACTTCATGATTGAAGTGAGATTCAAATGAAGACTGGAGGCATCATAACAGCTCATGATTGAGTTGTGACAAATTTAAGTACATCTTCATTACATCTAAGCAAGCTACATTTAATATGAAAAACTAGTAGTAGCATCATAAAATAAAACAGTTCCACAAATGATTTTCTCTTTTACAGCTACATTTGGTTTCACATTAATTGAAGAACAACAGAAGAACAAACTTGTTAATTAATACTGATTAGTTATTTATATTTAGCTGTTCCTGTTCTATCAGTATTTATGTTCATCCCTAATAAAAGATTGCCAAAAGGAAAAAAAAATCATGACTGAAGCACAGAGGAGCTTATTTTCTCTTGTAGGGCAAGCCTCAAGTAAAGAACGGAAGTCTGATGATTTCTGACTTTTGTAGCGCTTCAGTATACATCTGTGGCATTAGATAAGCCCCATGATAATAACTAGCATTCTAGTCCAGACATCTTTAAGTTTACAGCAAGAAAAAAGGACAAAAAATAAGCTAGCCCTTCCTATCCAAAGCCTTGGAGTAAGTACCATTAAATGTACTTTGTTTATATACTGATAGCCTGTGTCAAACACAAACACACACACACACACACACACACACACACACACACACACATTTTCCTACCTGGAAATTGCAAATGCTGTTGTCAGAGCAATGTCTTGCTCCCCAAGCTAAAGATGTGGAATGCTTTTCTTATGGAGACAAAGCCAATGGAGACAAAGCCATTGGAGAGCTATTGCATTAGTGATTCAAGATGAGCCTGCTTGGTGTTTGCATGCTATGTTATATATAATGGATATTGTTTATTAGGTTTATGTATTCTAAGTGCCAGTGGTGTTATTCAACCATTGGATAGGATCCGTTCATTCCAACTATGTGCCTACATGCACTATGCAAGTCATGAATGACTATTAACTAGAGTGGGAATGGCAGACAATCTACTTGCATGGCTAACTTACACATTGGTGGGGGAGGGAAGAAGGATAGAAAGAGAGGAGAGAGAGACCTTTGGGTGAATGGATGATAAATAGATAATTATATAGATAATAGATGGTGTGGTTAGGATGATAGAAAAACAGCAAAGAAAAGATGATACAAGATGAGGAGAGAGAAGAAAAATAAAACTAAACAGAGGACATGGAGGAAAGTCTTAGCAGTATAGTGATATCTACTCTGATCAAAAAGTACAGCTCTCCATGTTGACTATATTTGTCATAGTATGGCACATGATTCTGTTCTTGGCACTGTTTTGTTTATCACCCATTGTATTTGTAGGTGATTATTTTCACACTTGTAAATGCTAAGAGTAGACCTTATATACTGCCCTGAGGGAGCTTTTTTGTTCTAACAATTTATTACATGATGGCTTTCTTGACAAGGAGATGGCTCTAACATTCTCCTGATTTTTATCCCTTACCCCTTTCCTCCACCTTTTTAGTGCTCTCTCTCTCTCTCTCTCTCTCTCTCTCTCTCTCTCTCTCAATCCCCTTGTCTCTTCCTCCCTCTCTTCTTTCATTCATGGGCCTTTCTTCTCAGTCATTCCTGCTTTCTTGTCTTCAGCCATATTTCCCAGCTCACCCATTTACCTTTCACCATGGAAAGGTAGAACTGTAGTCATTCTGTTTTTTCAGTTAGAAATTAGCTTTTCAGTGAGTCGTAGATTAAAGCAGGACCCTGTCTCTGACTGGCCTGTGTTAACTTGTATGCCCTCCTATTCTGCAGCCTAAAATGGAAGAGCAAGGACTTTCTGCCTGGTGAGTTCCTGTGTAGAGGATGTGGGTCAGGTGACAGCCCCATCAAGTGATCTAAGTATGAAAGATACTACTCAACACACTACATGAATGGCTCCTTGAAAAAACAAAAACTGTAGGAAGAGAATAAAAGTAGACAAAGGAGGGAAAAAGAGAAGGAAGGAAAATGCCCCAAGGATTTGTCACTGAGATTTTTCCAGCTGCACTGCGTTTTCACCATCTTCTTAGCCACTGTTGAGGAGTACAAATTTCCTGTTCCCACTTAGAAATAGGTGCAGTTTGGCAGAAAGTAGGTGGGACTGGAGAAGGTAGAACAGCATCAAGGGGAAATGGCTGCCAACTGAGAGAAGGTGCCAAGTTACTGACCCTACTCCTAATGTTCTTATGAGAGTTGATTTATTCTCTGCAGCCTCATTAAAACCTGTGAGGGCATTATTTTTAAATTTTTGGTGTGCAGCAATCACAACGGACAGGAAGAAAAAATGAGGTTTCCTTGAATTTTTTCTGTGTGCATTTCACCCATTAAACATTAGTGACCACTGGGTAAGAGGCCCAGATGTGATGCTGTGATGTTTAGCAGAGGCCTCATACTCTTATTCTCTCTTACAAAAATAGTAAGCACACTTGTGGCACTTAGTTGATTGTGCATTTCAGCATTGTCATTTATCCACACCCGTGAGTTTGATGAAGATACTGGGGGGGAAAGATTGTGTTTCTTTTTTTAATTTTATTTTTTCATGTTCAGTTTAGGTTTTAAAAATCAGCGAACTTTTTTTTTAGTGCATCTGAGTTAATTTTTCAAAATTCAGCACTTGGAAGTCAATGGGGATGAGATAAATAGGCTGGGATTTTCATTTGCATTGCCCTTCCTGTTCTCTGAAATAATTTATTATAATTTTCATGAGACTTCATAATATTATTCATTCGCTTCATAATTGAAACGTTGTTAAACTCTGCCTCATGTTGATTGCTGACCTGTACCAGCCAAAGGCACCTTCCTCTATGTCTCTCCTTTCCAAGTACAAAAGTTAGGAAGTTCGATGTCCAGTGATCGCCTGCATGTGTAATTCTAATCACACTGAATCACAAAAATAGAGATGGAATTCTGGGGATGTTTAGGGGTTTATGGTGAATTAACTAAAGAAATAGTAGCCTGAACCTTCAAGTATGAAAATACTGCAAATGGTTGAAGTTTAAAAATAATAGAAGGCATTAGAATATTAAAAGATGATTCTTTTTCATCAACAACAGTGTATTTTACGAAAATTTTAAAAAATAAGCAGGGGCAACATTATCACTGTGATATAAGTTAAAGAATACAAAGAAAATTATTGCTAGTCTGTTAAGAGACTATCTTGTGTATTGTTTGCAGGTATGGCCTAACAACTTAAAAACCTGTGGCTTATAGGATAGATAGAACAGAAGGAGGAACATCTGGAAGGAGATAGGATTCTGAGATAGACCGAAATGGAGGAGATTCATCCAGCAAGAGGTGAGGAGTAAAAACGGATGGTGCCTGAGCAGAGGTAACCAGCCACATGGCAGAATGTAGATTAGTATAAGTGGGTTATCTTAAGTTGTGAGCTAGTCAGAGAAGAGCCTAGCTGTACGGCCTAGGTGTTTGTGTAAGTATTTTGAGTCTCATGATTCGTTATTCTGGGTTCTTGGGGTTAGAAGGAAAAAAAACAAAAAACAAAAACAAAAACAGCAACACCAATCAGAATAATCCTTGATATTTAGTTATATACTAAATAAAATTATGTTTGGTGAATTAAATTATAAACAAAGACAATTGATTTTGGCAATTTTTGTCACAGAGAGGGTAGGGCTCATGAGGCCTCGCCATTTCTGAAGGATCTATAGGCAAATGGAAAAAAATTTTCTGATAAATTGCATATGCACCTGTAAATGACTCCTCATCTGTTCTCCTTTAAGAAATCCTAATTAAACTAATAGATTTTTAAAAAGCTATGAAAGTAGGACCTAGTTGAGAAGATGAAAGGGATCAGTGAAAGTGATAGGAGGAAAATAGGGGAGAGCGAGGGTGAATAAGATCAAACTACATTATATATATTATATACATAAATGAAGATGAATAAAGTTAACAGTGCATAATTAGAGCATGCTAATAAACTTTGTATATATATATATATATATATATATATATATATATATATATTAAACCTATATTCTACCTTTGAAAACTGATTAGCAACAACAACAAAAAGATATGCTCTCTTGCTTGAGTAAAATATTCCTGTAAACAAAAGAGCTCTAGGTTCCCTGGTTAGTGACAAGCCCTCATTTTTGACAAAGGCAGAAAAATCCATGAAGCGTTTGAGCAGAGCTCCTCAAAGGACCGAGTAGCTAGTCCCCAGTGGATCTATGAGAGGTCAGAATGAGATCAGTTCTGCTCCTGAAACATGTCATGTTTTTTTATTTATTGTGTAGCCTACATTCTCTTATTTTAGTTGAGCTAATTTGAATATTCAGTGGCATTTACTAACTGGTATATTCTCAAATAAGTTTGGATTAGCGGCTTGAACATAAAAGTCCTTCCTCCATAGTCTCACTTAGGAACAGCCCCAAACTAACTCTCCTTTGTGATCATAGGGAAAAATAGTCTCTTGCAATCTGGGTAAAGGAGTAGACCTCGTTTGGGTGTTATAGAGGACATGGACATAAAACCATTTATAGGGTGGAATAGTTAGTGTATTGTTACTTCTTTTTGTTTGGTTGTTTGTTTGGTTGGTTGGTTGGTTGGTTGGTTTTTAAACCTGATACCAACAAGAAACTGCTAAATCTATGGAAATGATTCACAAAGAGAAGGTAAGGAAAAAAATAAAACAATCTAAGAAGACTGGGTTTAAATAGAATAGCCTAAGATGAATGTATTCAAATGCATTTTGCCAGATCAGGGGGTGCTGTTCAGAACCAGGCAGGAAGGAGCAGTACAAACTGACTACAAACTGTTGTGCTCTTGAAACAATGTATGTCTTAAAATCAGTCCCCATTTTTTTAAATCCCATTGGTTTCCATTGAATTACTTTTCTTAGCATAGTTTGTTTGTGTTAAAACTATGACAAGACAAAGGCATGTGAGTGGCATAAATGTGGCTCTTGGAGACTTAAAGAGCTATGGCAAAGACAAGGTCTAAGCCCTGCCAGGCCAGATGTTAACCCTTGGGTTCCCTGGGTTTCTAACACTGGCAGCCATGTGAAGTGATTATGGGAACTGTAACACTTCAGCTAAATGATTAATGTACTCATCCTTTACTGAGCAGCTCGACCATATAATTAACCTAATTTTTAGTTTCAGGCTTTTGACATGCATCCTTTCCAAACAGAATGTTTATCTTTTTACACTATCCCTCACATTCATGTAACTTCTGTGATTTTTTTTTCCATACACTTCTGAATGACAGGAAAAATATGCACATATCTCAAAGTCAGAAATAGTGGACTGAAGACAGCCTGGTGTAATTTTCAATTTAATTCTGGAAGTTCAAGTTTTTAGTTAAAAAGAACAAATGTTTTTAAACTTCCACAGTCCTCCCTGCTTGCCTGTAGAGTTCTGCTGTGGTACCCTGGTTCTCCAGACTCTGACATCATTATAAGAAAATCCTTAGAAGAATAAATTTTAAGGGAGGGACAGAATCAAAATGAAAGTCAAATGGATTAATTATTCCTCTGCATGGGAGCAGGGAATTTATTCATTACATTTGTTCTTCATCACTTTGTGTGGTCTAGGTTTTCCTTCAGAAAAGATACACTAAAGGAGAAAGGAGTGAGCAACTTCCCCATTCTTGTAATTCCTATTTAAGTACTCCTGAAGAGAGTGCAGTTTGCCATATAGGCCACTTCTTGAGTTGGAGGGTAGAAATGTATGAAGAATATGCCCATTCTCAATCACTTTATGGTCCTTCAGGAAAGGCAAACTAAGGCCAAAGACCTGGGTTATAACCCTACCTCTGACCTCACTAGTTACATTACCTTGGACTTTCAGCAGCAAAGACCTCATTTGTAGAAACAGCACGTTAAAACCAATTATTTCTAAGGTCTGCAATTCTAAAATTTTATATTTCCATAGAGTTATATTCTTTTGTTACTGGAAAGGCTTCAGTGATATTTCCACAGTCCATTCACCTACTCCAACACTGAGAACTGAAAACGGGATATAGCTGTACCCTAAGTACCTAGGTTATTACTTAAAACCATATGGTCCTCATGGTAGCATTAAAAGAGAGGGGCAGGGAGGTGATGACAGAAGGAGGGTAGGATTGGAAAAGAATAAGGGAGGGGGCTACAGCTGGGATACAAAGTAAATAAACTGTAATTAATATAAAAAAATAAAATTTAATTTAAAAAAAGAAAGAAAAGAAACAGAACAATTATGTATGGAATTATTTTTAAAAATCTGTCCACCTTTATTGAAATTAATGGATTGTCTTTTGTCTTTGTCCTGAATCTGTAAGCTCTTGGACTTTTTCAATGTTATGTTTTTGGAAATAACTTTCTTTGTTTAAATAACTAATCTGGTTTGTGTAGTATTTTGTGATAGGTTTAAAGAAGTCTGTTTATCTTCCAAGTTGTAGGCTCGCAAAAGAATAATGCATAAAAACAAATACATAATGTGTATTTTAAAAGTTCTGTTGGTCTGTCTGTCTCTCTCTCTTTCTGTGTATGTGTGTGTACATATACCTGTTCTTATATGAATGCAGATTTAGTTGAACTGAAGTTCATTGATTCATCTAGATCTTCCTTGTTAGATGTGATAGGCAAACCCAATGAGCACACTCATCATGTCAAATACCATGTTCACTGATAAAACTGTTTTTATACTGTTATTTATTTATTTACAGCTCAACTCTTAAACCAAGAATTGAAGGCAATATGCAATTTAAAAAGAAACCTAGAGTGCTGTAAACTACAAATAGGAATAGCATATTAACATCAGGGACAAACAAAAAAAAAATGAGAGAGAGAATATTAGTCTTGAGCCAGGCATCACATTTCACAGGCGCTCCCTGGCAGCCAGAGGAAAGGAATGGAAACATGTTTAGTATTGAGGTCCTCATTAGAAGCTTGGAGAAAGCACAGGAGTCCCTCAGGGGAAATAACGCATTTTGATAAACAAGTTAAATAGTTGCATTCTCCAGACAAAACCATGCAAAGCCAGTCTCGTTATTTAGAATTCTACATGAGTTCATCCATTTTTTTTTCCTGGCATCCTGATGGGTTTATCTAGCAATTGATTGCTGTGTGGAACCTTGCTTAGAAGCCAGCCAGTTCTTTTCTGTGGCTCACTTAGGCTTCTCCTTTGAAATAGAGAAATAACTTAATTTTATTGTTTTAATTTTTAACGTCTGGAACATAATTATATATAGTATAAGATTTAGCTCTCATCTAGTTGCAGTACTATTGTACATGTTCGTAATATTGTATTTCGCCATTTTTCAGAATTTTTTCATTATTTCAAACAGAAATTGTTCACATTAAACAATATGTACCTATTCTCAATCTCTATGTCTAATTAAATACAATCTCTTTTCAGCTTCTACCTTTTCTGAATTATATGTATCATATAAAAGTAAATCAATCAAATAAGTGATTCCTTATTTATTCATATTATATTAATTACACAGAAAATCGAGCCATTGTGGTTTTTTTTTTCATATATGTAACACACTTTAATCATAGCTGCCTTCATTATTCTCTGCCCCCTCCCTTCCCACGATACCTTTACTCTTCTGAACTAATGTTTATTCTTGGGCATTGGCTTGTTTCATCTGACATAAGGTTATAAGGATATTGTGTGAAATTTTCTGGGAATTTATTTCTATTCATCCCACTTGGCAAGGATAGTATCAAACCAAAGAAACATACTCACCATCTCAGTCCATACTGGTGCACTATGTTGGCTGGAATTAATTATGGAACATAGAAAGTGGCTAACTTACACGAGATTGGTGCTTTTTGGGTAGCTGAGTTGCTGAGCCTCCCTGCTTCCTCTAATATAAAAATGACTATATTACACAGGGTCAGTCTTTCATGTCAAAGCATGAACAGAATTTTAAGGTCAGAATCATATTCTACTCCGTATACAAGGAGTAGAACACCCGAATTTGCATTTACATAGATGCACACACAAACACTGACTTTTGAATTATTCTTTAAATTCTGTTTTATACAAGAGTAATACTTAATAACTTCACATAAATTTGCATACACACATATGCATACACCTAAACACGTATACACATTACAGGACCACACACACACACACACACACACACACAAAGATGAACTTTTGAATTAATCTCTATTTTATACAGTGTTGACGTTTAATTAATTTATGTGCACTCTATATATTTAATGAAAAATGAGTAACAAAGGAGTATATTGTGTGGACATATACAAAGCATTCAGCTATTACCACATTTTTAGGAAAGTCTCTTGTATTTTTCTTTTTATTTTTCATGCTTTCATTTTATATTCAAATTAAAACTTAAAGTAATCAAAATATGTTTCAAAAATCCTGCATTGTTACCAGCTTTATTCTGATATTATACCTTACTAATAAACTTTAGTTTTAATGATCGGTTTTAATTCAGTTTAATTCAGTGATATTTCTAAATTGGGTAATTAATATCTGACATTATTCCTAGTACCTGACACCTGCTTGAATGTCCTTTACCATGAGGAAAGTTCTCCATTGAGCCAACATAAATAAAATCTGGAAGCTACAGAAAATAACTGCCTGGAAGATATTTGGCTCATAAAAGCCCAGTAAATACTTGAAATAATTTTCTGTTTTATTTCACAAATTCTCACACAGCACACTCTTAAAGGTTTTTCTCTCTGCTCACCTTGTTTACCCTACAGGCCAATCCAATGGTCTCAGTCACACGAGCAGACTGAAAAGAACCTGTAATTCTGGACACCAGACTGATGTTCAGTTGCTAACTGGGTCATTCCAACACAATATATATTTTATGAAATTGTTATAATAGGTCTGGAGCATAATACAATGGAAGAGCATTTGCCTAGCTTGCACAAGGCTGTGGATTCAAAGAGAGAGACAGAGACAAAGAGGGAGAGAGAGTGGGAGGAAGGGAGGAAGAAAGGAAAGAAAAAAAGGAAGGAAGGAAGATGCCATAAGGAACCCCCATAATGTCGTATTTTCTATATAAAAGTATCAGCAAAGGAAATGAAATGACAGCCTAACATGGATGACAATCACCGCATGCATCTGCGAGTTTTATAGACACAAAAGACACTTTACAGCCAGGGGCGATTCTAAAACCCTCAAGATGGGCTCAGGCATGCACCTGCTTTACTATGCCATTATGATGCACGTGATAAAATGTGTTCTCTGCCTATTGACCATTTCCAATTTCCCTTCTTTGAGAACTCGTGTCACCTTTTAATCTACATGGAGTCACGACTGTCCTTTCTACCTGTGTCCTCTTTTGTCATCATTCTTCCCTTCATTCTCTCTCTCTCTCTCTCTCTCTCTCTCTCTCTCTCTCTCTCTCTCTCTCTCTTTTTGTGAATGCTTCTTAAGCCAGGCCAAAAATCATGCCTGCAACTACCGAGTGCATAGGGTCTGATCTTTGTACTGGCAAATGTGCCTTCCCAACACTCACTGGGACAGAGCTCTATGCCCACTGCCCCTTCCTCACACTCACTGTCCCCGTGCTGCGCTCTGCCACTAATATGCCCACTGCCTCCGAATTCACCTCTCAGGCTCCAGGATATACTATACACTCTTACATGATCTTGACGTTTTTATGATGCAACCCCAAAATCGAAGGAAACGAACATGGGCAATATCACAGCCCCCCGATACACATTGAATAAATTGTAATAAATGATAATGGTAATAACAATAATAATTTTTAAAAAAATAGACAACGTAATGCAAAAGACTTGAATTCAAGTCACTGTCTTTTAAGAATATCAGCTGTACTCCCATAACTGAAAATAAGCAAGGATTCAGCAAGTAGCTTATGGATATGGCAGTGTGTGTGTGTATGTGTGTGTGTGTGTGTGAGAGAGAGAGAGAGAGAGAGAGAGAGAGAGAGAGAGCACAAATGACATAAGAATACAACAAGCTATTAAAAAATCATACAACTTTCTGGGAATGGTACCACCTGCCTTTAATTTCAGCACCTGAGAGACAAAAGTAAGGGGATCTCTGTAAGTTCAGGGCCAGCCTAGTCTACATAGGGAATTTCAGGCCAACAAGGCTATATAGTGGGTTGTTGACTCAAAAAACAAAATTATACAACTTGAGTTTGGCAGTGCCTGGTCCCTCTCTGATAAAAGCTTATGCACAAATTTTTAGATAGTCCGTGAAGAAGATAAATTTAAGTCAGATTTAGACCATTCTCTGTAGTATTTGAGATTCTACCAGAACATGCGTGCATGGGTTTGGGGTTATCATAGTAACTGATTTGTCAGATTATGGAGATCTAGCATCCTGTAACATGCGAACTGCAGACTGGAAAACCAAGGAAGGATTGATGCAATCCATTCTAAGTTGTAAGGTTCTACAGATACAGATGCTTTGCTCTAAATTCCAGGAGCAACAATATCTAAGGGTGGGAAGATTGATGGGCAAACTCAATCATAGGACATTTCAACAATCCCGTGCTTCTTGCTGCATCCAAGTCCTCAGACACACATACTGGGTGAAAGAAGGTCTTCCTTACATGGTCCACCAACATACACCATAATTTCTGCAGAAACACCATCACAGAAGTAATGTTCTGGAAAGTCTCTGGGCATCCCGTAGTTCACACAAGTAACCTCACATAATAATAAATTCATATTTGGATGGCATAAATGTATTCTAAGACATTTTCTGGTATTCAATCTCTGCTACTTAATCACAGTAGTGGAGCTAATGGAGAAGATTTCCAAATGACTTAATTGATAGGCAATAATTAGAACATTTTTTCCTCAGGTTAGTGCTATTCCTGACTTCTCTGGTTTTGAAAAACAAAACTGGCATAAATCCAAAATACCTGGGCCCAGGGGAGCCTGCAGAGACCAATACAACTAAGAACCATGCATGGAGAGGACCTAGACCCTCCGTTCAATGGAAGCCCATTGGTTGCTCAGTTTCCAAGTGGGTTCCTTAGTAATGGAAACTCAGTGCCGGGCTCCTTGATCACTTCCCCCTGGGGGAGGCAGCTTTTCCAAGCCACAGAGGAAGATGATGCAGCCAGCCTTGATGAGACCTGAGAAGTTAGGGTCAGATAGAAGGGGAGGAGGTCCTTCCCTATCAGGGGACTAGTGAAAGGGCACAGAGGGAGAAGAAGAAGGGTGGGTGGGACTGAGAAGAGACAAGGGAGGAGGCTGCAGTGGAGAAACAAAGTGTAGAAATTGTAGAAATTGTAATAAATAAATATATAAATAAAATTGATTATAAAAAGGTTTTTAAAACAGCATAAATCTGTAACCAACCATTGGAATCATGGTTCCCACTGTTGTTTTTTTGTTTGTTTTGTTTTGGAGATATTTTAGGAAGAATGGTGAAACTGTCAACATGTTTTTTTGTTTGTTTGTTTGTTTGTTTGTTTTACTTCTAATGAACATTTATGCATATAAATTTTAAAATTATACCCCGGAATAAAGCTAATCTGCTTTTATTTTTTTTATTCTTCAATATTTTATTTCATTGGAATTTTTAAAATAAGCTCAACAATCCAAATTCCACTAACTCTTAATGAATGACATAGGAAAATATGATTTTCTGTGACTGTTAGGTTGATTGGAAAAAGTCATACTTTGACCTACTCAGTCTTGCTAATCAAGACCCTTTTTCAGAAGAACTCCACAGGTAGACGAAAGCCCATCAACTGCCCCCAACATTTCTTTAAATTACGGTTTTGCCAGGTATCACACTCAGTGTACCTGGACAAAGCCCCGCCAACATGGCTGACAACATTCATAGCCATGTCTGCAGTAATTGAATACTGAACCTTTTCACCTTAAGCTGTTTTGAATTAATGCAAGACATCAGCCACTGGCTTTAGGCAGTTTAATTATCAGAATTGTCATATTGTAGTTATCAGCACAAAGGGTGCATGCTGGGGATGGATGTGTACTACCTGATACAGTTACTTGATGGCCAGATATGGATCACTTCGGAAAGAGACTATGTGAAGGAACACTGGCCCGATTCAGAAATACTTGTGAATAGCAATAAGATGTGTTCAAAAGAACTCCTTTATCCAAAGCCACCAAGCGTCAAAAATTAAGAAAACAGAGCTATTAGAATTTTGGTCTAACGTCCAGAATTTTCAGTACTCTGAAAAGGTTTCTAAATGTCAATATTCATCGGGGATTATTTTTTATGTTGCATATCAGATTATTAAAATCACGGCGCTCACTCAGATTGTGACAGACTAGAATGTGCCCCCTCTCTATTATTAGAATAATTTATAATGCAGGTACAACAGAGCTTCATCTGTTAGTCTCACACAAAGGGACCCACACTTACCTGGAAAAATAGTCAATCCCTCAAGGCTGGTGCAGTTTCCATTAGCAGGTGTTTAAGTACTCTGTTACTGTGGGGAAGGGAGGGTGCTTAGCTGCAGGGCCTACCCTCCCAAGGAGCATCAACCTGCCCTGAATCCTATTGTTTTCCTGAATGCTATTGCTTTCCTGAAGCATCTGTGAAAATAATGGAGCTAATTCTTCTGAGTCGCTGCTCTCTTATCCCAGTTTCCATTCTAACAGTATTGACTAAAATCTAAGCATTTTGCTTCACTCCACATAGCCCTTAAAGGGCTTTCCCTTTTGAAGGCACACTCTCGGTGGGTGGTCAATACCCTCATGAAATTGTCAGGCTTGAAAGTAAGATGGATTGTTACTGGAACATTAAGTAGGACAGAGAGCAGATGAAATTTAAATACAAAGTTGCAGCTGTTCATGGGCTCAAAAACTTAAATTAGTTCAGCCGAGCCGCTAAATTCCAGTAAGAAACAAACAGAAATGAGCCGGGCTACTCGTTTCCTCTTAGCAGGATAATGCCTTTAAAGAAACTGCAATCTTGCCTCCTTGGGTAAAGAAATTTTGCCTAAAATAATCCTCTCCCCAATAAACACCCTTAATCTAATTCATTTACAGCCCCTGTAGAACAAATGTGGCACCCTGAATATGGGAGTTTCCTAATATTGAGTGCCCTCCATCTTCACAGCTCTTAATGTCATGCCCCCCTCTTCATCGCTGGCTTTGAGTATCGCCTTAACCTTCCTGCCACCTTTCTTATTTCCATTTTATTCCATTTCTATTGCACTCCCTCCCAGTTCTCTCCACATAGACTCTCTGGAGTTATTACTTTGCCTCTGCATTTCTTTGTACATTTCGCAGATTGCTTGCCTGCTTCTTGCTATCAGTGTTGTTATCGCCTGCCATTATTAGTACAGCACTTTATTTTCAAACCTTGAACCTGAACTTATCTGTAACCACGTACATTCAATCCTGTGGCCAAGTTTATTAAGTCAGGTTTAATTGTATTTGCTAATGAGAGGTAACTTTCTTGCCTAATATTTTTTTTCCTGTCCTGTAACTGTAGCCCTTCCTAAGTTCAGGGTTTGCCAGTGAGGTAGCTTAAGAGATGAAAGTCATGATGCTTCTCCTATAAAATAGCCTGATGTGGCGAATTCCTACTCGCTGGCCTTCTGTGTACTCAAGGTATAATCTGGGGAGCATGAAGCATCTCTCTCCACCATCTGCATCAGGTACCACCATCTCTGATCATGGACTCACCAGCTATCAGAACACTCACCTGAGTTTCCATTTAATGTATGTCACTTGGTTATACCAGCACTAAATAGGATAAGACCCTTTTCCATTAATAATTTGCCTGTTCCCCCTAAATAACCAGCTTGTAATGACTTTTCTCCTATTTTGAGTAGACTCTATATTGGCATTTGAGATGCTATGGATGGGTCAAACCCAGAGCCTTGAGGTTGCAAATGCTCTATCACTGAACTATATCCCAGGTTTTCATGCACATTATTCATTCTCATTCTCTCTTCCTCTCCCTCCTTCCTTCCTTCTCTTCGTCCTTTCCTTTCTCCCTCCCTCCCTCTCTAGCCACTAGAACATGTGCTTCATGACATTGCTAATCTCTTTCCCCTTCTGCCATGCTGCTCTAACTTGGACCTTCATCACCTTATTTTTGATAGTTGACTACCTACCTCCTACGAGCCACTTCTCTATTTCATGATGGTTTTATATAACTTTGCCGCACCTTCCCTTTGTTAAGGATCTACGTGAGGTACTTTCTGTACATTAGAATGAATTTAGAATTCTAGGCCAACACTAAGGTCTGTGTTAATAGAACCCATTTTCTCACCCTTTCATTATTATTCTGCCTAGAGCTTTCTGCCTGCCTTTTCTTCCCAGGCCCCAGTTATGTTTTAAGAAGAGGCCCTTTTAATAAATGTTTTTAATTAAAATAGAATTAAATCACTGTCCCTCTCCTCTTTCCTACTTCCAGTCCCACCCAGGAATCTCCCATTTCTCTCAATCTCAAGTCAGTACCCTCTTTTTCTTTGATTAGCATTTTACAAACACACAAATATACATATATATTTACTTATAAATATATATATAACACATGAATATGTTATATATACATATATGTATATATGAACAACTTGTTGAATCCATTTTTGTGGGTGATATGTATATGGTTTCATAGCCGTCCACCCTGCACTGAACAACCAACGAGAGGGCTCATCTGTGTGAGAAACTAATTTTCACTCTCCCAGAACCTGTTAGTTGCCTGTCATCCTTTGCCTAAAAGTGGGTCTCTCAGAATTTTCCCTCTTCTGCATTAGCATGTTCATTGGTGTCATCAATGTTTCAGTTGTGTTTACACAGGCCATTCTAAGAAAGCCTTTCCCAGCTGACTGCCTGGGATTCTGGCTTTTGCAGTCTCTCCGCCCCTCTTCCACAGTGTTTTCTGAGCCACAGGTGCACGAGCAGTGCTGTAGAGATATCTGTTGGGGCTGGGCTTCCCCATGATGTGATGTCTGCATGTGTGTCCTCTTGTGATTTCCCATGATGTTTTCCTGTGTTGTTCTCCCATGATGGCTTTTTTGATGAGGGGTAGTGGCTACATTTCTCTTTGGGTATAGCATACAATTTAGGATACGTTAAGGAATGACCCTGGTCAAGCAACGAGTGATATTATTTTACATTTATATGTGTATATATTTAATATGTATACATTAAAGGATGTCAAATCACTTCGGCTGACAATGCTCCACACAAAACCCACGTGCGAACATAAACCCAGCACAGGCACAAGAGACGTCCTTTCAAATGGTTGGTCAGGATAGCCCAAGCGACTTCCAAAACCACACAGATTATCCATGTAGTCCTTGGTTGCTTCTCAGGGGTTAAGAATGGGTCCTTATTGCTGAAGACACCTCACACTTAGGACAAAGGACTTGGATAATTTGAGCTGCATCTGTCCTGAAGGCCTCTTTGCTGCAGCGTAGCTTCTGGTTTTAGAACACACTACGCAGGGTGCCAGTGGAGAGAAGCAATGAAACAGCCCTATCCAGCTACAACACCTAGGAGCCACAGTTGCCAGCATGCTAAGATATGCATTAAAATGTGGTAGGCGGCACCCACATGGTGGTGGTAGCCAACAGACGTCTGTTGGAATTAAGGTCCGCTTGAAAGGAGGGAATTCATGCCTGGTACTGGAAAATCAGTCGGCGTCCAGGAGTTAGCGAGATGATGGGCCATTTAAAAGAATGTACTGGCGCCACTTTGCTAGGCCGGAATCTTCCCTTACTAGATTTTCACCTCTCATCGCTGCTCACTGGCGGTTTTGCATTCGGACATGTTCACATTCACCATTGCCTCTCTCCCTCCTTGCTTTTCTCTTCCCCCTGGACAAACCATCCTGCACGTCTGTAATACTGAGCCCAACGTTGGTCCTCATGCTGACATGTGCCTTAGCCAACACCAGCCCATGGTGATTTCTCTCCTGGTTTGAACTGACTCTGAATGATATATATACTCTAATGACAGTCTTCAAATGCTATAGGCTGCTTCCAAATTGTTTTCTAATTTACTGAGGATGTATGAATTTCCCTCTGAAACAAGATTTAACATTCTTGAAGAGGAGAAACTGTGAATTGTACCATTTTAAAGGTGTGAATTCTGCCATTGAATTTAAAAATAACTATTCCTAGTTTCTGGGATGTTTCCCCAATTCAGTTATTTCTGATCCCTGTGTGAGTATCAGAGGAACTCGATCTTTAATGGCATAATCAGATCCCATGTCAAATAAATGACATTAAGAGTGTCATTAATATAATTCAGTATTCCCAGAGATGTTCTGGAAGGTTTATATGTATTCTCATTTATTATAAATACATTGAAGCGCGATTAAATGAAAGAGACTGAATAAAAAGGAATTTGAATGATAAAGTAAGATGTTCTATGGATGTAAGAATTAATGTCTACCTTCTATGTGACTCTAAGTAGAGTGTAGAACAAGCGTGGTCCTGCTCATTAAGCCATACTCTGAAGTCATTTTATATCATTCCACTCACAAAAAAAAAAAAATGCACACCTCTGAAACAGGCCTGAATATGGCATATGTTGCCTATAATATAATAATAATGATGTGATACAGTAATGTGCTCACAATATTATGCCTAATGAATTCAAGACAGCTAAGACACATTTGATAAAATTTGAAGGTGGGCATTGCGTACCTCCACCTCCCCCATCCCCTTCCTCTTGGGCCTTATTAATATTCTGTGGGTTCCAAATAGGTATCAAGAATTATGAAGACTTTTGCCTCTGTCACGTCATCTTTATGCTATAAAACCCATTGTCATGTCTGTGCTTTACTGCAACTGCTCATCCCAAATTAAATGTTCCTGTGACTAAAAGAGAAAGGGTCTGGGTAATATTTGAGTTTGGTTCTATTTCATTTGCTCTTATTTCACACATCCTGATCAGAATAAGATGCTATAGGTATAATCTAAAGTTTTTAGCAACACAAAGCAATCCCACACAGTTCCCACCCTCTTTCTCTAGAACTGTTGCAGCACTTTATCATTGATAGTTCTTCCCACAGCTTTAAATAACACAGCGTGCAGAGCCCTACCACTGTGGCGAAACATATTTTACAAGTATTTACTCATTGTGGGTGATATCCGTGCGTGCGATGTGTGTGTGTGTGTGTGTGTGTGTGTGTGTGCGCGCGCGCATGTGTCTATCTGTCTGCCGGTATGTCATGCACAATGGTTCATGTGTGGAGATCAGAGGACAACTTGCAGAAGTATGTCTTCTTCCTCCATTGGCTTTTTGAAGATCGAATCTCATATTGTCAGGTTTGGCAGCAAGTGCCTCGACCAACTGAAGCCATCTTGTCAGCCCAGCAAAACAGTGTGCGCATCCACAAAAATGCTGACAAGCAATGATCATGCATAAAGACACTGAATTTTAAATAAAGAATTAGAGGCTCCGGTAGACTTACGTGGTCCACGTTTCTTAGAACTTACTAAGGAAAGGGAGTCATCTTCCAGGTCACAAGAAAGAAAAATTTATTTACTGGGGAGTAAATGCCGCTGATGCTGAATTTTAAAATCTCATGATAATGATTTGGTGTTAATTAGTGGAGTAGGAGTCAGTGGCACTGTTTTCAGTTTACTAATGAGGTGGTAATGCAGCTCTTAATCTAATCCCGTGTATGCATTGACCATTGTGTTAAGAAGCAGCACTTTGTCTCCTAAATCTCTAAGAGCTGGGGCAGATAGAAGCATTTGGGGTAGTTCTGATTCCTTCAGGTCCCCATGCCACAGGGACCTACCTGTGACACTTAGCCTCCACACAGAGGCATTCCTATCTCTAGGCCTGCCATGGCCGGCTTCACCAAAATAGTAGCCCAGTATTTACTGGCAGCTGATAAATCCATCAAAAAGTAACCAATAAGAACTTATTTGAAGAATGACATTATCTTGCTACTGTCAGGGAGCAGAAGCAAAATAGCCATCGGTTTACTGTAGTTACAAAGAGGAGGGGTGTTTGGAAGTAGAAGGTTTTTTTTTTTTTTTTAAGGTCAGAACCCTTAATCCAAAGCTGCAGAAGATTTGATGCCTTGTAAAATGGTTAGTTTTATCTGGCATCTGACTGGAGATTTTTCTAGGTGAACGATCTCCAAGTTCGTGGCAGTTAAGCAGAGAGGGGGTGGGAGAGCTGGGAGCGAATTCTAACTTCGCCAGCTTAAGATAGAATGATGTCAGACCCACAGATGTCACAGAATAGGTCCCCGGACATCATTTGCATCCAGTTAAGAGTGTCACTGGCGGCAAGGCGTGCATATTCATGTACACAGAGTATAAAGGGGGACTAATGACCATAAACATGAAAGGGGTTAGAAAATTCATTAATTAGGGTCATTTGGACAATTCCATTGTCAACTTTAATCACACTTGTTTCAACATGATGTCTCCTTTAGCCAGTCAATTCACTCAAGTTATTTATTTATTCATCAAGAATCTCTTCTGCTTCACCTGTAATGCAATTCCTGGAAATGCATTCACTTCCTTCTAATAAGCAGGGCACAGGACTTAACACATGGACATGCTGTATTAATAAGTGCTTATTAACCGTGTTAGATTTCATTCCTCTCAGTGGAGGCAATGTGTTTCACTCTACAAGAACGCATCAATTGTCAACTCTTTCTTTTAGAAAGATCCTAAACAGAATCTCTATTTTGTTCAAAATAGATTTATTTGTATAAATCTAAGCATCTATCAAGACTTAGGTCATTCTATAAACCAAATAGTCAGGCGTCTAAATTATCTAACTTCCCGTTAGCTCTCGTTTAGCAAAATTTACTTAGCACATAGCTCTATACCTCCGTGGCTATATAACTTTCAGGCCACCCACTCTCCAGCCCCACAATGCAGCCTTCTCTCTCACTTTCCCATTTTCTTTGTAGTGCTTGGAACTGCGCATAGCAGATAAACATTCTACCCCTGAACTGCTGACTCCTGCTTGTGTGTGTGTGTGTGTGTGTGTGTGTGTGTGTGTGTGTCTGTGTCCTCCAAACCTTTTCTATGACCACTTTAAGATTCCTCGTTATTTTATTTAATCATGGACCCATGGGGCGGGGCGGGAGGAATTTCTTTTCTTTTGCTTATTACAAAACAATTGTTTTTATTTCATAAACTCAGTTTCTGGCTTCTCAGGCTACATATGATAGTTGTTTTCTTTACTGCCATTTCTTCTAGGTTAAGTTTAAAGAGTGCACTTTTTAGTAGCCATTTTCTCTGCTGCTTATCATGTTCAGAATTAAGGGAACATGAGAATCCATAGAAGAAAGCTAGCCTTGAGCTTGGTGAGAGGGAGGGAGTGATGTGTTAAGACGTGAAGAAAGAAATAGAGTTTTTATTCCCTCCAATCTAAAAGCTAAAGAATTAGTTCAACTTTTTTTTTTCATTTTTATGAAAATGACCTTAGGCAAGTCACTTAATCCCTCTAGACCTCCATTTCATTGCCTATAAAATGAAAGTGTTGAATAAGCCCATCATGATCCCTTTTAAAATTAAAATTCATCATTCTGATATGTCACACAAAGATGTTGGAGAAGTGAAAAGTTTTACTGAAGTTGAGAACAACGTTCTTAAAAAAAAAAAGAAAAGAAAAAAGAAAAAAACACTCCACTCTTCCTAACACTTAAAAGTTAACTTCGTCTTTTCATCTTGGAATATTCCATTTCAAACTTTTCCAAGATGCACTTCAAAGTCAAATGGGACAATATTAGAGTACTCTGGGACCAAGAACCATGTTCACCATACACACACAGTGAGTGAAGACTTGGACAAACGTGAAAAGATGGGCTATCTCTTTAAAGCATAGCTGTTCATAAGATGTGGGGATACGTCTTGAGAGACAAGAGGACAAGGGCTTACGGATCCCAGCTCCGTTTCATGTTGATGAAGTTGTTGCCACAGCGGACAGGTTGTATTTTCTTCAATCCAGTACTCTCAAAGCAGTAACTTCCCGGCTCTTCGTCAGCCTTGGAGCTACACCTTCTCCTCCTCCACACAGCTACATTCTAATGACTCCCAGAGGACTCTGCCTCGCTAGTAATAACTGGGTCACGGGAATGTTGTAAGATGGGTTCCAAATTTTCGTCTCCCCTATCAGAAAACCACAAGTCTTCATACTGGAAGAAAACATATTGCCTGGACATCCTCGGGAAAGTCTTATTAGCTTTTTTACCCACCCTGGGCAGCTTTTCTTACTCTTCATAACTCCTACGTTAGTTACCCGGGGGCAGGGGGTCGTGACCACCATCCCTGACAGAAACAGCTTAAAGGAGGATGGATTTGTTTGAATGCACTTTGGGGTGGGTTCAGCGCACGGCGGCAGGGGGGGCTGGTGTTGCAGCTCCATTTCTGGTGGTAGAAGCTTGTGGTAGAGCTGTGGCTGCTCAGATCATGGCGGGCCAGAGAGCAGAGAACACTGCAGAAACTAGGAATCTGGTGTAACGTTCAATACCTTCCACTGCAACTACTTAGAGGCTTTGGGCATCATCCTGATCATGACATTTATCCATTTCCCCTTCTTTTCCTCTGTTTTGAACTCCATTCCCTAAGTAGATAAGTCTGCTCACATTAGAAAGGGGATGAAAAAAATTCTTTATCATCATGTGTGCCCCCTTTTAGTATCTTCAGAGTTGATGCTGTATTAAAGAAGCCTAGGAGCTACATAATCCATTGGCAATTCTGTTTTTCTAACAAATGCAGCCAATGGTGTGAGGCTGTTAGACATCATAAGGTCTAATAAGGCAGCATAATAAAGCAGAAAACCAACTTCTCTGAAGAGAGAACGTGGGGAAGGTTAATCCTTGATAAAAACAGCTTAATGGTACTTTCTGACTTACATTTAAATATAGTCAGTGAAAGCGATAGTATGAAGTCAGCACCTATAGCTCTGGAGAGCCACAGAAACAAAGCTATTTGGCTGAATGTACACACACGTTTTTAAAACCGTTCATTTAATTTTCAAGTTTTTATATGGATTTCTAACAAAAGCCTGTCACCCTGAATATTGTATTATATAAGGCTGACCATCATTTCCTTTTCCTAATGTAGCTATTCTAGTTTTGAAAACAATTTCTTAACAATAACAATTGTGTATTGGTTGTACCATTTACTGCTTTGATTAATTTAGCACTGAGATGTTTTCAGACACTGATAAATTTATGAAAATGCCCATTTCTGTGTTGAAAATTTTCACATTACTTCACAACCCAATTTTGAGTTTTCCTTCAAAATTTGAGAAAGACCTTAAATCTTATATGATTTATAAGAACATCTAAAGGAGTATTTTCCCCAATGGCAAAAAAAAAATTAATTCTTTTTATATTAATTCAAATTCAAAGGCAAATAACTTAAATTCCAAGTGAAATGATAGGAGCCATAACCGATACTGATGGGGCATGGGAAGTTGTCTTCTATTGGTTTACTTGACCTGCATCACTCAGAAGTTTATGGAAATCTGAAGATAAAGAACTAAGATTCAACTGCTCAGGGTTTAACGTGATGATAGTTATGAATTCATATATTCTTTCACAAACTGTATATAAATGCTCCAAGGAGCGCCATTGGCAATACTCCATGCTCAGCAGTTCCGATAAGTTGTTTGTTGTTTGTTTCCCATTCAAGATACATACGTCTCCGGTTCCCAACAGACAAATCCAGAGATTTACAACTCCATTCTCCACTTGTGCCAGACCTTCTTGCAATATACTCCTGACGGCTCTCGGTCCCACGAGTCCTCTTTCTCCTTCGGTGAAATTCAATAAATTCAATTCCACGAGCATTAATTGGGCATCTTCCCCGTGTAAAGCACTCAGACTGAAGTAGAACAAAGGATAAGCTTTCGGTCCTTGGCTGTGATTTCACCACAGGAGAGAAGTGCTCGCTTTCTTTCCCCTAGGGAGGGAGAGAGAGAGAGAGAGAGAGAGAAAGAGTTCCCTGGGGACAGAAGTATCACATGCGGATAGCGCTAGATTCGTTATTCTCTCTCAAGTGTCAGATCACTTCACTGAATATGCATCTAGTTTCTGCCTGGATTTCTCTATGCACATGCACGTCTGTACACATAACTCACCCCTATCACTTTATCCCCAAACAACTAAACTTTATCAGTTGTTACTGTGTTTCAAATATGTCTCTTCCTTTAGGACAACAGTGATTTCTCAACTCTAGTCAGAGGTTCATTTCAAACGCTTAGCTCACATGTCAGCACACAGTAAAGCTTCCTCTACCTAAGGTAGAAAAAATAACCACAAAATCTTTTCTATAGAGCCATGAAATGGAATAAAGAATAAAAATGAAGTGTAAGGAGGGTGCAGTGGCACACACCTAAAATCCTAGCACGCTGGGAGGCAGAGGCAGGCGGATCTCTTTGAGTTCGAGGCCAGCCTGGTCTACAAAGCAATTCCAGGACAGCCAAGGCTCCACAGAAAAACCCTGTCTCAAAAAAATAAAACAAAACAAAAACAAAAATTAAGTGTATCTGAGATCTTCAACACAACACAAGGGTTGGCATTTGCACTATCTAACAAGTAGGTCATATTCTATTAACCATTGCTTGGTGAAGTTGAAGAGCCACTGACGGCAGTCTTCCCTGTGTCTTCCTCTCTGTATAGCATGTGTAACTGCCTCATTCTGTTTAGCTAAGGTCCACTCTACGAACATCTGTTCTTTTCAAAATGTATCCTTTAAATAATTCAAAATGGCTGACAGTTGGTTTATGACTAGCAGTTTGTCTGGTGTGCGTTGCTACTGACCCCAAAATGCTACCAAACCAGGTTCCCTCGCCAGCAACTCTCCTCCAAACATGCAATTGATTTTGAAGACTAAGGGTACTAACTTGTAGTTTATCTTCACAATAAAAACAAGATATAGGAAAAGTTTGACAACTTTCTCTTTAAAATTCCAGTACATCTCTAAAGAAATGTGTAGTGGTGAGAGGATACATCACTGTAGATAACAACAGATATCTAGGTGTGTGTGTTTTATCTCTGTAACAAAAATGTAAGACTCTTTCTCCAACAATAATCAAAATTAATGAATATAATTGAGGCCTTAAGGGTCATGGACAGTTTATTCATATCTGCTGTGCTCTAGTAAGGATCTTGCACGAAGCTTGATAATTCCTTGGTCACCAAGAAAAACAAAGAGTAAAAGCATTTCCACTTTTTCCTTGAGGCCACCCCGAAGTTATTCCAACATTGAGACTAAATTAAATTTTTGATGTCCCAAACTAAAGAAAAAGAAATCAGTGTTAGCAAAAATATTTTCTTTAGGAGAGCTTCTTACACTATCCTGGAGAATCCCGTTAGAGATCGCCAGTGGGACTTACTCATTTGATGGCAGGAGTGTAGCAGCGTACAATATTTTCCCCTGTGGTATGTGCTCTATAATATTTGCAGATATTTACCCAAAACACTCACAGCTGAAGCCCCTCTACATACACCCCTCACATCAGCACACACATTCACACTCTTTCCAGCTGCCCGCTATATTTAAAATCATAGTATTTTGTCACAATATTTTTCCACTCTTGGATCTTGTTTGGTGTAAAGTTCTGAATTAAGATATAAAATGCCATCTCCAAATACCAATTATATCAAACATCCACTTATTATTATTATATAGTGAGTTTTGGGGTTTCTATCAAATTTTTATATCCTTCACACCCTTCTAAGCTATAAAAGAATCATTCTAGCAAGTTATTTTTCACCTTCCCTAATGGGAATTCTCACTTCAGGTTTAGGATATGTAACAAAAAAGAAAGAAAGAAATAGGACTGGCTAGTTTTAATCAAACCTAAACTATACAATGGCAGATAAAATATATGGTCTGGCATAAAAATCTATAAGCCCATATGTTTTCAATAAAGAGGTAAAAATGTGCATGTATCTACAAGTACCTATATGCATATAATCTATATTTTGCTTTTGTTTTTACCATTCCAGATGTTTTAATTTTTAAATCTGTATTGATGTTCAGACTAGGAGCAACATGGATTTTGTAGCTATATTTGTAAGTCGTTGCCCCTAAACAAAAAAGAAGTGTTTAGATATCAAAGAGTGAGGTATCCCTGAAGCAGAAAGACACACATGGTATATACTCACTTCTAAGCGGATATTAGACATATAATACAGGATAAACATACTAAAATCTGTACACCTAAAGAAGCTAAGCAAGAAGGAGGACTCTGGGTAAGATGATCAATCCTCACTCAAAAAGGCAAATGAGATGGACATTGAAAGAGGGAGAAAACAGGAAACAGGACAGGAGTCTCTGAAAGACTCTACCCAGCAGGGTATTAAAGCAGATGCTGAGACTCATAGCCAAACTTTGGACAGAGTGCAGGGAATCTTATAAAAGAAATGGGAGATAGAAAGACCTGGAGGAGACAGGAGCTCCACAAGGAGAACAACAGAACCAAGAAATTTAGGCTCAGGGTCTTTTCTGAGACTGATACTCCAACCAAGGACCATGCACGGAGATAACCTAGAACCCCTGCTCAGATGTAGCCCATCTCAGGTCAGTGTCCAAGTGGGTACCCTAGTAAGGGGAATAGGGGCTGTCTCTGACTTGAACTCAGTAGCTGGCTCTTTGATCACCTCCCCCTTATGGGGAAGTAGCCTTACTAGGCCACAGAGGAAGACAATGCAGTCAGTCCTGATGAGACCAGATAGGCTAGGGTCAGATGGAAGGGAGGAGGACTTCCCCAATCAGTGGACTTGGAGAAGTGCATGGGAAGAGATGAATGAGGGAAGGGGCTACAGCTGAGATACAATTTTTATAAACTGTAATTAATATAAAAAATTAAAATTAAAAACAAAACAACAACAAAAGAATGAGCTTTTAGTACAGCACTGGTTAAAAAAAAAAGAAAGAAAAAAAAAGAAAAAGTATTAATGGTCTGCAAATGTACTCACAATGTTTCCATCACTACCATTTGTTTCTGAGCCCAGCAAGCCTGCTATCCAGACATACACACATACTTTCAGAGTGTGCTATGAACGAACAGGAAGGGATACATGACAATGTATGATGGAATGGGTATCCTCTGAAAGCAGAATTCCTCACTGAATATTTGGTTTTTCAATAGGTATTCAACTCTGCATCTTCGGTATGGATATAAATTCTTAATTTGACATTTGGGAGAAAATCCTAATATCCTTGCAGTGTGGTCGCTTGATCCTAGCAGTAATTTCTTACTGAGGACCAGCAGATAGCTTTCACCCACTTGCTCAATAAATATTAATGGAATGCCAAGTCTTATGCTACTGGTAAAATCTACCCTCCACTTTGTGAGGAAAGATGTTGGCTTTGGAGGTGTGGCAGACAGGTAGAGCATTTGCCTATCATCTATGAAGCCCTCTGTTCCATCCCGTCACGCACACAAACAAACAAACAAAAAAGGTCAACCAACCCACATGACTCTTGGATATATTAATTTCTGTATTTTTTTAATCCAACTTCACAGTAAGTTTTGTATACATTCGTATTGATTAAGGATTGCTCAAGTCACCCACCCATGAGAAGAGTGTGACTGAAGAACGGAACGCGTTCCTCCCCGTTTGCAGCCGCCTCCTGTGTGGGGCTACATCCTGCATACACCAAGACACACAGGAGCTTGCGCTGGCACATAAACGGGGCAGCACTGAGGTGCAGGCTCAAAGGTAACTCCCGGGAGTGCTTCTACTCCCTTCCTCTCCTGCTCCGAGAGAGGAGTGACAGGTAACCGTTCCCGCTGCCTGATGGGGTGCTCCTTCCAACACAGCCTGTCACTTCTCCCACAGGACACATCATCCATCATCAGCTAAAACCAGTTATGATGACACTGGGTCATTGAACTCCCGGTGCCTCATTCTCTGTTTCTATAAAGTGCAAGACTTTCAAGATACCATTGCCAAGGTGCTTCCATGCCTAAAACTCTGTTGCTCTAAAACCGCACAACCTTTGGTAAATGAGCTTCCTTCCTCCATCCGTCAACAGGTGAGGCTGATCCTCGGTATGAAAGCCACCTAACTGTTCTTACTACAGTTCTGGATGCTATTTCCTTTGGCAGATCCTTATTCTGGGTGTGATCACTTGATAGTCTGGGACCAACATTAAGTCCTCCATCCTCCTGCCTCTTCTTTTTTGTTTCACACTGAAGCCCTGATGATCTCATCCATTTGTATGGCCTCACATCCCACATTTGTGTGGTTTTTATCCCCAACCTCTCTGCTCAACTCTTTATACATAAGCTGCCTTTTCGACAAAATGTGTGTGTGTGTTCTTTGGGCATTTAAGTCTCAGTAAGTCTAAAAGTTGACTCTCACTATCCCACCCTCATTCGAAAATCTTGATGCCATCCTAAGGTTCCAACTCTCTACCAGGCTTACCATGATCTGGACAATCTTATAATTGAAAACCTGAGAGTTATCATTTGTCCTTTTCTTTTAACTTCTATTGATTTTCAGCCATCAAAGCTTGCCATCGTCAAGATGTCCATCATCCGACCATCTCATAACCTGCACATATAAGACATTTAGTCTGTTTCACCACCTCCCCTGCTTGGTCTAGGGAACTACTGATGAGTTCTGCCCCCTCTCACTAATTTCAGCACACTCACAGTATTCAGGACAAGGCAGATCATGAAACTCGGTTAAATTACATATTCCAAGGATTTATACTTGCCCTTAAAACCCTTGTGTTTATATATTGTCTGAGAGGCTCAATGAACTGTAGCTCCCAGGAAAGTTCACTTAGCCACTGACCTCTCTGTAACTGTTCCCAGCTCGGGTACCGCTGCCCTCAAAGGAGCTCCTGGTTCTCTCCCTCATTCCACCCAGATCCCGGCTCAGACTTCACATCCTCAGTCCGGCTGGTAGAAAATGTTCTGTTTCCATTTTGTCTCTCACCCTCTACCTTGTTTTACTTCATAGCAATACTATTCTTATCATAATATATACAATCAGGTATCCACAAAGGGGTGGGGATAGGGTCTGTGGAATGTGTCCTTAGATTGCTTCATCATTGTGAAGGGAGCCTAGTGTGTACTTAGACCAGCTGAAATAGCTGTGGCATCCCTAGGTGATATAAAATAATAGGATCACAGCTGTGTGTGTGATCCATTGTTGGTCAAAAATATTCCATGGCACATTTTATATTCGATTTTCAGTGTTCCTTTGTTATTCTCTCTATCATTATATCATTATAGCGGCACCCTTAGGGAAGAAATAGGGTGCTTTGCTTCTCGTGTGCACGTGAAGTCCCAGAGCAAGTCCATGTACATGGTACACATTTAACAAGTATTAGACCAGTGATAGACAGCATTCATTCATGGGTTCCAAACAGCTAGGCAAACAAAAACAGCTGCTGAGGAGATGCTGTGTGAGGGTTCATCTCACTTTGAACCTCACAGGGATGCTTGTCCTTTCTTTCCCTTACCTAATATTTAAAAGCAAACTTCCTGGGATGACTTGTGCTTTCGAGATTAGAAACCAGAAGTATGAGCTTCACAGTTAGGAAATGATGGCGCTGGGACCAGAGTGCAGAAGCACAAGCTATACAGACCCAGTTTTTCATGTTAATACAAAACCATACTGAAACAAGGGTTGTAAGGGGATATAGGCTAGAAAACACTGAGTGCACCTGTCTTGCTTGCATCAGCAGCAGTAGAATTACTCACATTTTATTGAAACCAGGTATTTCAGAATGAGGTACTACTGTAAAAGAAGTCAGATCACAATGGAAGTCTCAAAGTGGGAGTTACTAATGGTTCTTAACCTGTTATGTCCAGGAAGGGATATACTCTATCAAATCTTCTACTCCCTCAGTTGAATCTTGAAATACAGTTTTTCAGGTGGCAGTTCTCTAAGGTTTGGCATCTGGTAGCCGCTGTGTAGCCCTAAAAACCACGTGAGCTCTCTCATTCATGACATGTAGTTTGTATCGGCCCAAAGAGCTCTAATTACAAATCCTGGCCAAGATCCTGTGTCCGATATTAGACATGGGGACTGGGAAGTGAAGAAATGGAGATGGTAAAGCAAGCGACAGACAACTCAGGGAATCCTCCTAAGGAAAAAAAAGGCAGGACAGAAAGAAGGCAGTAGCCATGTCATTAAGTGTCCAGTAGCCCACATGACTGCAGAGGGACCATTCAAATCTGCAGTCATCTGAGCAGAAGTTCCACGTAAGAGCTGAACAGACTCTGAGAGAGGCAGAATCTATGAATGAAGGTTGAAAGACCATGTTTGGGGCTTCAGATAAAATAGTTAAAGGGTATAATGTGTGGCACAGTTTGGACACCAGGAAGACCAGGACATCCCTGTCATTGCGGCACTGGGAACATAGAGGTGAGAGAGAGAGAGCTGACAGTCATTTTCAGCTGCATGGAGTGTTCAAGGCAGCTTGGGCTGCTGGAGACCCTGTCTCAGTAAACAGAAAACATTAAAAATGAAAGCAAGTCTGTGTTACAAATGAAAAACTTGTATCATATGCAAAATCTATATGAAACAAAATTCTGCATAGAAGGATTCCTAACCATATTATCAAGGCTCCCCATGCACTCCTGTGTTCTTGATTTTAACTAAAGTTTAGGACTAAGGCAGTGTGCCTTGCAGATTTCTGTTCTTTAAAAAGTCTGTTCTGTATTTATATTTCATACCTGACAATACAGGTGACTGCACTCACGTTATCCCTCCCTTCCTTCGTATCTATTTATAGAAGTTATTCTAAAACCTCAATTGCTTTCATTTTGCTGAGGACACATTGCAAAAGATTAGAGAAACTCAGTGGGGCCACATTTTTGTGTTGTTTCCAGTAATTGTGCAATGACCTAACGTCTTTAGCAATAGTGCTTCCCTTCCGGCCACCCTTCTCTTCCCTTGTCCTGAGGACGGTAGATTTGCAGCTCTTCAAGTGGTGCCAGCGAGCATATCTCTGCCAGGCGGCAGAGCTGTCCACCCACATAACCCCACCACACTGTGCTCCTACAATTATAAATTAAATAATAATTTAATTTTAAAATATTTAAATTTAATATTTACATTCCATATTGGGCAATACATTTTTGAAGACAGCAATTTTCTGATGAATGTTTTTAATTTTCAGCACTCCAATATAAAGGAATAATAAAAATGACATTTTAGACTATTCTGAATTTAGGAGCGTAAATAGAGAAATTCTGGCCCTAGTTTTCAAGAATAGATACTAACAGGGTAAACAAAATTAAACCCGTCGTCATGCAAAAATGTTTATTCATCCTGTACATGGTATGTTAACGTGCAATTTAATTTATGAGGTTTACGGAAAGTTTAATTTCTTAGTTTAAAGTAAAATACAGTGTAACACGGTGTGGGTGATGGATTAGGTTATCATTGTTATATGTGTGAACCACAGAAGATGATTTTCCTAAATACCCCCCAGAGGCTGAGCTCATAACCATCAAACAGAGTACAGATTTGATCTGTGGACAGAGGTACAAAATACTTATGTGCATGGGTGCTCATTTGTTATTTTCCATTTACCCTGTAAACCACCATAATCTGGTCATTGAATGAATTCAGAAAAGTAGATTCACAATTCAGATGAATTCTGTATTTTAAATTATTTGTATGTGCGTGTGTGTGTGCACGCACATGCGTGTGTGTGCTTGCAATCGTATATGCATGTTTGCATGTGTGTGTGGACAGATACATACAGGTACGTGTGCAGCCACCACCCACGACCAGCTTCGTCATGGAAACTGGGGATTTGAACTCAGGTTCTCAGGCTTGAAAAGCAAGTGCTTAATTGACTAAGACATCTCCCCAGTCTTCTTCAACCTTATTAGTTTCACTTGTTCTTGAAATATTTATATGAACTGTGTACATAGTATGCCTCTTAAGGAGTCATTATGAGTGGTTGCTTGACAAGGCTTTCTAGAATTTACACTTTTAAGAGTGTACCTAGTTGTTACCAGCTATTTGCTGCTATGAACTCTGCTGCAATGAATCTCTGTTTGCTTATATGTTGTTTAAAAAAAATGAGTATGTTATGGCTCTAAAGCTATAGTAATTCGTTCATAATTTTTAACTGTTTCTTTATAATCATTTTAATACTTAACCCTCTCAAAATCATTGTCCTTTATACGGATTTAAAAATATATTGAGTGTGGGGAGAAATTAGAACTTCTGCCTCCCACCTTCTTCTAATCTTTCATATCGCCTCAAGCTACATTTCCAAAGAATTCCAAAGGAAAGGTCATTTGGAAAATCAGGATCTTCAATGGATGGATTAAGGTAGTTGTTGATAAGCCTTTGAAGGAGGACACAGAAAGAGATGCAAAGAGAGACATGCTGTGCATTTTCCCCCCCACAGCCTGACCTCTTTGGAGTTACAATAAAGCCCAAGCTTTTCTCTTTCCTTGTTTACCGGGTTCTATGAGAGAGAATAAAAGGAAAGATATTCCTGTTGATGAAAATGATGACAGATAAAATGTGTTTGAAGGCTATAAAAGCTCCTCACATCTGGAGCAGCTGGCAGCATGGGATTGGACTCTAAGGGGGACGCGGAGATATCTAATTTGAGCACTGGTTAAAAGTGAACTTGGGAACAGCTGATTCAGTGCAGTTCTCTCTGGCTCGGGGAAGTTTGTGTGATGTTCAGAGGCTGGTGCATAAAAATCCACGCGACACATATTTGCTGAGTCTAATATCCTTATGAAAATGAACAGGGATGATTTACAGGAATATATTAGTCACAGCTGTTCTTATATAAACCAGGATATAGCATGCTATAGCAGGTAATGAGCCATTAAAATGGGCAGAAAAGACTTTCTAATGTCTCAATAATTATGTATATTAAAATACGCAGATAACATACAAATATCAGTGACATAGAAATCAATTAGATTAGATAAAATATTAGACATGCTGCAAATGCTTTCAGCCTGCTACAAATAGGGCCTGTGGCTGGGCCCTCATATAACCTTTGTACCTCCCTGTACTTCTGGATCTTACACCAGTGATATTGTGTCAAAGCTGAAGGAACCTAGAACTATGGAGGAAACGGTAGGGGCTGTACAGCAAAGTGATCATTAGAACCTACCCAAACTATGGCAATTTTAAGTACTGCAGTGGTTTTTTTCAGCTATTACCCATCGAATTAGCTTTGTGGAATAAGATCGTCGCCCACTTCCACCCCCATGCCCCAAGGAGCAGCTTAAAACAGTGGTGGAAACAAAAGCCAAAGGCATCTTAATCTTAACATTCAACTGGGCTTCTGCTGTTCACCTTTTCCTTTGTCATGCAGCCTTCTCTCCCCAAAGCTCTTTCTAAAGTCCAACCTTTCTTGTTTGCAAACATTCAATTGCCCCCATTCCTAAGGATGACAATTTTTTCTCATCTGAGGCCACTCTCACTTGACAGTATTTAGTGCAGTCAACTTGAGTTACTTGCCATGCTAAGCCTAGAGCATGGGGTACCTACCTCATACCTTCTCATGTGAAGTCTCCCTTGATCCCCTGGCAAGAACTAACTCCTCATTTCAGTATTTAAAAAAAAAACTGAAATTGTAATTCCAGCATTACAACTGTATTATTGGATCACCTTTACTAAATACAAATGTGTTAATTCACTTTCTTTCTCACACTTAGCTTAAAATTTTAAAAGGTTTGTGTTCATCTTCACACCCTCAGTACTAAACTTGCTTTGCATTTGTTTGTTTGTTTTTCAATGCCTTTGAATAAATGGGTGAATATATGAATGAAAATGAATGGATGGAAGAATGAATGAATGAATGAATGAATGAACAAACGGCTACAAAGATACAGGTCTTTGAGACTGGAAAGAACTGAACATGTCAGAAAACAGAGCCCAGAGAATAAAAAAGGGAACGGAAGAAAGGAAACGGGAGATAACTGATAAGGTTGTTTCCCCAGGTGACTGGATACTGAAGTGAATCCTTGGAAAGAAAAGGCCTGATTTTCACCTGAACCAGAAAAGCTGTGGACAGGAGACAGTGAACCAAAGAGTGATCCCTGAGGCCCTTTCTGTGTGGAGAGGCCCCTTTGCATGCCTCTCCTGTATCACCACCAGCCTTTTTTTTTTTTTTCTTTTCTTATTTCACCGCCAGCCTTTAAGCCTGTCCACCTATTGATGTTAGGGCCAACCATGAGAGTTTTAGGACTTAATTATATTCACAGAGCTAAATTTTGAACCCAGAACCATCTGTTTCCTGAAGGTTCAAGCTCTTTCCATTAAATAAAAGTCAGTATTGGTTGAAATCTATAATAAAATACCTGGAAGTTAGGTCATTTTAGATGATTAGAAGTCGGCATTAAAATGACTTCTGCTGACTCTAAGTTGGAAGACAACCCAATCCATTATTCCATATACATGAATTTGGTCACATTTTATTCTGCTGCATTTATCAAGCTGGGCTAAAAAAAAAATGCCCAGTTATATTGCAGAATTGCAAAAGCCTCGTGGATGTTTTCAGCAATTTATCCAGAATTCAGAATGACCATTCATTCATTCATTCATTTTACATGTATTCATCAATCACTCCTGGTAATCAGCATGGTGAGTTTCCTACACAGTAGCAAAGATTAATCAGACATAGTTCGTAAGGAAATATTTTATTTATCAAATACAAATAAATCACTCTGTCATGATGTAAAATATCCCATGTGTTGTACGAGTGGAACAAACAAAAAGCAAAATAAAATAATTGTCATGGAGCTAACAGTGCAAATGAGATACACGGGAAAGCCAAAGTATAGTATTCTAACAGAAGGAAAAAGATGAGTGGCAGGTAGAAGGAAATGAGAGGGAGAAAAAGAGGGGAAAGCAAAGGAATAAAGAGAGAAGGAAAGAAGGGACAGGACAGGGGAGAGAGAAGAGGAACAGGGATAAGTGAATAGGCCATAAGAAGAAAGGGAAGAAATGGAGAAAATGGGAGGTGGAGGAAGAAGAAAGGACAAAGAAGAAGAAATGAGAAAGAAGAGGACTAAGCAAGAGGAAAGAATGAGTGGAAGTCTCTGAGTGTCACAGCAAACAGAAGCCAAAGCACTCCGGTGAGCACCACAGGAAAGGACTACAATTAAAACTGTGGCTAAGACACACAATTTTGAATTACATGTCACGATATTATTAAAATCATCACCTAGTCAGCAAAAAGGAGCCACTGGGGCTTGAGAACTCTGGGGCAGTCGGTGTGATGTTACAGGTTGTGTTATTAACTTTATTCTGCAATTAAAATCCTTCCATGGCTTCCTGTTGCCATCAGAGTGCAGTCTGAAATCTATCAGGACCCTCGTACGTCAATCACCTGATTTGCAGCAGCGCCCTGGATGAGGCTCTCACCCTCCCCACTCAGAGCCTTCCCAGCTTCTGTTCTTCTGGAAGTTTTTCACCTCTGCCCTCAAGGGGTGTCTCTCTTTCTGTCAGCTCTCATACTGCGCATCCCTTTCTCATACTTCTCTGGTATCAGGCTAGTTCTCTGTTAGCTCCCCTATCCATCCGCCTATGACAAACTATGCTTTCCAAACAAATTACAAGTGTTCTCCTCCTGTCTCTGACACTACACTGTCGGTTTCATGGAGGCAAGGATCATGTAGCACCAGCTAACACATATTGTCCTTACATCCAGCATGAAAAGACATTATGTAAATCAAATTAGGACTATGGATTTGGGGGGAACATATTTGATACAAGAGCTAAAGTTTAAAAATACAAGGACGTGATGCTGGAGAGATGGCTTAGTGCTTCATGAACTTCTCTCTACAGCTACAAAGGATTCCGACACTCTCAATTGACCTCTGAGAAGGCCTATCCTATAAACACAAAGCGAGAAAGAGAGAGATACAGAGACAGAAAGACAGAAACAGATACAGAGATACCGAGAGAGAGAAACCTATACATAATTAAGACTAAAATAGTTTTTAAAAGAATACAAGGGAGTTGTTGAAATGTAAAACAAGTATTGGGTGTTTACAAATAGAAAAGAATGGTTTCATTTGAGATGGGGTTTGTTGTTGTTATTGTTGTCATTGTTTTTACCTTTTATTGCAAATAGAATTTTTTGTACATAACATGTCCTGATTACAGTTTCCCCTCCCTCTACTCCTTCCAGGTTCTCCCCATATACCTCCTATCCATTCACCTCCTTTTCATCTATCATTAGAAAACAAGCAAGCTTCTAAGGAGTAATAATATGATAAAATACAATATGATATGAGAAAACAAAAACTAACACATCAGAATTGGACAAAACAAAGAAACAGAAAGAAAAGAGCCCAAGAGAAGGCATCAAAAAGATATACTCTCATTCACACACTCAGTAATCCCATAAAAACACAAGACCAGAAGCCATAGTATAGACACAAAGGGCCTGTAGGATATTACATATAATATATATTAAAAATAATAGGATAAAATTTAAAAGGGGAAGGCCTGACATAACATTTTTTAGAAAAAGGAACCTCCAAAGATGCCATTGGGTTTGTTTTCCGTTGGCCATCTCTTGCTGGGCACGCTGCTTAGCCTTAAGAGTAATGTGTTTCCCTAGTCATACTGCCTTGGAGAAAACTAAATTTTCATTTGCAAGTCGTTATCAACTGAAGTAACTTCTGGTTCAGGGATGGGACGTGTGGGTCCACTCCTCCCTTCAGCTCTAGAGCCCCAGTCTCACACAATCCCAGGCAGGGACTCCACATGCTGCCATAGTCTCTGAAAGTCATTTGTGGGTTGGTCGTGTAGATCTAGAGTTCCTTGTTTACTCAGTGTCCTCCATCACTCTTGACGCTTGTGTTCTTTCTCCTTCCTTTTGTACGAGGTTCCTTGAACCATGAAAGAAGATACTGCTGGGTCACTCCCACCAGCTTTGTGTCACCATTGCACTAGCAGGTCTTGCAGGCAGGGTACCATTGTAGACTGAAAGTTGTGTAGCTAGGCTGGCTTCACGTTTTTCTCCTTCAGTCATGAACGGAACAGACACCAGCACATAGGGATGAAGTCTCTGTATAGGACCCGCTCAGCTTCTCCATGTTCAATGAGTTGTGTAGGTGTTGGTTTGAGCAATGGGGCCTTGTTTCACTTTGTGGAGACCAACCTACAGCCTTGGCAACAGCCTGTTTTCGGGGGGGGAGCGGATTCACATCACCCATTTGTCCAATCCTTCAATGAGATATAACCCAATCTCATTACTAGAAGCTTCATTTATTGACAAGAGATGTCCCAATGGAGGATCTTCTCCCCCATAAATCAGAGATTTCATTCAGATCACCTTCATATATGTCTATATTTTAGGAAGCTTCTACTGTACTAAGTGTCCATACTACCCCTTAAATGGCTCTTAATTTTAGCTGTCTCGCCCTGTATTCCTTCTCTTGTTGTTGGTATAATGTTCTTTTGGAATGTATACACCTTACCCTGCTTCATTTAAATGCTGAATTCTCCCCCAGTTTCTGGTTTCAGTTTGGACATTCATTGTGATACTTATTCTAAGCATCACCTGTCTCAAGTTTGTGTAATAATGCCACCATTGTTCTCTAAATTGTCAATTAAAACAACCAGCCACAATGTTGAGCAATGGAGAGGATAGGGTGGGACATCCTGGTTCAGAGTGGGAGAAGAGGAAGGAAGCAGGAGGAGAGGAAGGAGTGGGAAGCAGAGGAGGAGCAGGAAAGGTTTTGGAATGACGTGGAGAAATGAACTGGACCTAAGATATCACTAAAAGCAAGTATAATGGGTGAAACTGCATGTTAAGAAACTATGAGGGCTCGGAGGTTTAGGATGGAGTAACTATTGCCCAGCATTGTGTTCTAGGTTAATTAAGTAAATCCTAGTCTATGTGTCTTGATTTGGCTATACAGCTGTTTAGGATTAACTGCAGCTTTAGTAAAAAATACATCAATAGTAAATATTAATAATACATCTCGTCCCCCTCTTTCTGCCCTGCCATTTGATTCTTTAATTACAGCTCCCTAATTCATCTCTAATTATCCATTCTATTTCCCTTTCTTAAAGAGATCTGTCTGTCTCCCCACTAACTTCTTGCTCTGTACCTCGCTTCTGGGTTCTATAGACTGCATAATGATTATCATTGACCTAATAGTTAGTAATTGGATATAAGCAGATACATACCATATATCTCTTTCTGGGTCTGGTACAGCTCAGTTAGCTTTTTTTTTTTTCAAGTTCTATCTATTTACCTGCAAATGCTAGCATTCTGTTTTATTTAAAAGCTAAGTAATACTCCAGTGTGTATGTACCACAGTTTTGATCTATTCATTTGGTTAAGGGACATCTAGGTTGTATCTAATTTCTGGCTATTATAAGTAAACCAGCAGTAAGTGTGGTTGAGCAACGGTATTTGTGGCAGGATGCACTGTTGGGTATATGCCCAACCGTGGTACAGCTGGATCTTGAGGAAAATCAGTTCCCATCATCCTGAGGAAGTGCCACACTGATATGCAGAGCAGCAGTACACATTTGCACTCCCACCAGCAATAGATGACTGTTCTCCTTGCTGGACAACCTTGCCAGCGTGAGCTGTGGTGTATTTTATTGATCTGAGCCATTCTGCTAGCTATAAGACAAAATCTCAGTGTAGTTTTGATCTATATTTTCCTGGTGGATAAGGATGTTAAGTTTCCTCTTTTGAGAATTCTCTGTTTAAATGTGTGCTCCACTTTTTAACTGGGTTGTTTGCCTTCTTGATATCTAGGTTTTGTTTTGTTTTGTTTTGTTTTAGTTCTTTAAATATTGTGGATATAGCCCTCTATCACGTGTGTAGTTGGTAAAAATATTTTCCCATTCTATAGGCTGCTCCTTTGTTTAAATAACAATGTCTTTGCCATACATGATCTCTTCAGTTTCACAAGGCACCATTTATTAGTCGTTAGTCTTAGTGTATGTGGTAATGATGTTCTGTTCAGAACATTTTTTTCCTGTCCAATGAGTTCAGGACTATCCCCCACCTTTTCTTCTATCAGGTTCATGTATCTGGTTTCATGTTGAGTTCTTTGAACTAGTCAGAATTGAGTGCTGTTAACGATGATTAAGTACGGATCTATTTAGATTCTTCTACACTCAGCTGTCCAGTTTGACCAGCACTTTTGTTGAGGATTCTTTCTTCCAGGGTACATTTCTGGCTTCTCTAAATCAGGTGGGTGCCCATGGATATGTGGATTTATGCCTGTCTCTTCAAGGAGTTCCATAGCTCTGCATGTCTGCTTTTGTGCCAATACCATTCTGTTTTTATTACTATAGCTCCGTAGTACTGCTTGAAATCAGAAAAGGTGATACCTCCAGCAATTCAGTATTGTTTTAGTGATCCTGGTTTTTTGTGTGTTTTCATATAAAGCTGAAAATTATCCTATCAAGATCTGTAAATAACTGTGTTGAAATTTTGATGGGAATTGCATCGAATCTGTAGATTCGATGGTAGGATATCAATTTTTACTATATTAATCTTACCAATACATGAATGTGGATGATCTTTTCATCTCCTGATATATCCTTCAATTTCTTCAATATCTTAAAGTTTTTATCATACAAGTCTTTAACTGGCTTGCTTAGAGTTATGCCAATATATTGTACTTTACTTGAGGCTATCATAAAAGGAATTGTTTCCTGATTTCTTTTTTGGGGCCATTTGTTATTAGTATACAAGAGCAATACTGATTTTTGTGAGTTAATTTTTTATCCAGCTACTTTGCTGAAAATGTTTCTCAGCTGTAGGAGTTCTCTGATGGAATTTTTAGGGTCATTTATGTATCATGTCATTTGTAAATAATGATACTTTGATTTCTTCCTTTCCAAATTGTATCCCCTTGATCTCTTCCAATTATCTTATTGCTCTAAGACTTAGAGAACCATGTTGAATAGGTATGAAGAAAGTGCACAACCTGGTCTTGTTCCTGATTGTAGTGGAATTGCTTTGGGTTTCTGTCCTCTTAAGTTGATGTGAGCTATGGACTTGCTGTAAACTGCCTTTATTATGTTTTTATATGTCCTTGTATCTCTAATTTCTCCAAGACTTTTATCATAAAGGTTATTGGATTTTATTAAAGGTCTTTTCTGCATCTAATGAAATGGTCATGTGGTTTTTGTCTTTCAGTTTGTTTCTAGAGTGGATGACATTTATAGATTTACATATGTTGAGCCATTCCTGCATCTCTGTGATGAAGCCTACTTGGTCATGGTGGATGGTCTTTTTAATGTTCTTGGATTTAGTTTGCAAGCATCTTACTGAGGGTTTTTGCATCTATATTTATAATGTAAATTAGTCTGTAATTCTCTTTGTTGGGTCTTTCTGTGTTTTGTGCACCAGGGTAACTGGCATCACAATGTTCCTTTTGTTTCCATTTGTGAATTAATTTGATAAGTAATGGCATTAACACTTCTTTGAAAGTCTGGATAAATTCAATCTAAAACCATCTGGACCTGTTGTGTTGTTGTTGTTGTTGTTGAGAGACTTTTAAATTGCTGCTTCTGTTTCACTGTGGATTACAGGTCTGTTTAAATTGATTGTCGGAACTTTATTTAACTTTGGTAAATGGTATATATTGACAAAATTATCCATTTATTTAATATTCCCAATGTGGTGGAATACAAATTTTTAAAGTTTTCCTTTTGATTCTCTGTATTTTCTCCTTGTTTATTGTTATATCCCTCTTTTTCTTTTTTGATTTTGTTCATTTTGATAATATCTCTCTATGTGAATAAGGGTTTGTCAATCTTATTGATTTTCTCAAAGAACTTACTATTTGTTTCATTGATTATATTTGTTTTTTTTTATATTAATTTCAGCCCTAAGTTTGGTCATTTCTTGCCATCTACTCCTTTTGTGTGTGATGTCTTTCTTTTGTTCTAGAAATTTTAGGTGTGCTGTTAAGTTACTAGTATGAGAGCTCTCTCTCTCTCTCTCTCTCTCTCTCTCTCTCTCTCTCTCTTTTAATTGTAGTCTCTTAGTGTTGTGAACTTGCCTTGAGGAACCACCTTCATTTTCTCCCATACATTTGAGTGTGGGTGTTTTCATTCAATTCTAAGAAGTCTTTAATTTGTTTCTTAAATTTTGTCCTGACCCACTTTTTATTCAACAGTGAGCTGTTAAGTTTCTATGAGTTCGTAGGCTTTCCAGTGTTGCTCATATCCAGTTTTGGTCCATGATGGTCAGATGATATGCAGGGTGTTATTTAAACTTTCTTGTATCTGTTGAGATTTTCTCTGTGCCCCAGTATGTGATCAATTTTGGAGAAAGTTCCATGAGATGCAGAGAGGAAGGTGTATTATTTTGTGTTTGGGTAAAATGTTCTGTAAATATCTTTGAAGTCCATTCAGTTTATAACATCATTTAGCTCCAGCATTTCTCTGTTTAGTTTTAGTTTGGATGATCTGTGCATTGGTGAGAGCAGGGTATGGAAGTCTCCAGCCATCAGTGTATGAGAATCCGTGGGTGACTTAAGCCGTGTCTCTCTTATGAATTTGGGTGCCCTTGTGTTTAGTGCATAGATGTTGGGAACTGCAATGTCCTCTTGGGGTCACCTTGTTAAAGATGAGAGAAAGGACCCTGGACCAAGGCCTCTATCACAAGCAAGGAAAAACTGTCAGTACCACTGACATTTCACCACTCAGCATTTCACCACTTTTCCTCAGACTTCTAACCAATTCCGGTTTGTTTTAATCTTGGAAATGCTTTTCTAGGCTGTTTATTCATTGCTCACTTTTATCCATCTTTTTTTTTGCCTCTAAAATCATTCACAACCTGTGGATGAACATGTAGGCACTAGACAATGAATTTTAGTCACAGGTTGAAGTATTTTTTTCAATAATAAGTTTGTTATATTTAAGTTTTCAGTCATGAATTATAATTTTAGTGGTTTTTCTGAATAACACTAATAAAATTTGCATATTCATCATAACAGTAAATAACACAATATAAAACAATAAATATTTAGTAGCTTTTCCTCAACTTTCAAAAAACAGTTGGAACAATTCAAACCGTTAAGACACTGTTTACTTAAGAACTAACTTGCACAAAACAGAAGGTAAACATATTGTAAAAACTGTTCTCTCATGCAGGAGGAATGGAATGAATTAACTCCTTCAGGTTCATCGTCTTCAGGAAGACTCATTTTCAACTGAAAACACCATTTCCTAAACAGACTCCAATTATATTAAGCTAACAACACAAAATGAAAAGTCAAATATGCAATTGTTATTTTATTACTTCTAGTATCAGGGTGATATTTCATATTGAGTTAAATGTCCTAGGTAGGTATACCTGTACATACCTCTAATGCCCTAATTCATGCTGAGTTAGGAAGACTGATCATGAGTTTGTAGCCAGCCTGGACTGAGCAGCAAGAGCCCTTGATGAAATCCAAGATATCAATGGGCTGAAGAGATGGTCCCATCGTTAAGAGCACAGGGTGCTCCTCCAGAGGACCTGGGTTCCCATCCCTCACAACATGACTCACAGCCCATTGTGGCTCCTGAGGCAAGGGTTTCCATCCACTTGTCTGGCCCCCATGGCAATGCATGTACATGGGGCCTATGCATGCAAACAAGACACTCCTGTTCAAAAAATAAAAACATATAATTAGAAGTTTAAAATTAGAAAATAAAAAGAAGAAACAGATTTACTATTTTGGCTTCATGTAAACATGTTTTTTAAAGTGTTTACAAATTTCTAATTAGCATAATTAACCAAGTCCAAATATTCTGAATTCTTAATGTGCCAGTTAGGGGGAAAGTGATAGCCCTTCCCCTGTATTTTTCACTTCCTTCTATCTGTCTAGCACTCTTATTCACTTATTGACATTAAACCTCTGTCCTAAGAATATAAAAGTTATCAACTTCAACCTACTGATCAAAGAACTACACTATGAAAAGTGGCCTTTGTTTCTCAAAAGTTTGCAATGTAGTGAGATAATTAAAAAAGTAAAGTAGTAAAAACAATTTTAATAAGACACATCCTCTGTTTCTTCTGATTATGGTAACCTTCCTGATAAGACTAAGCACATGAAACCATAATGTCTTCTTGGTACACACAGCCCAGAGCCAATTTGCAGTTTTAGTTTCTCAGCGGAGCCCACTGAAATGCTTAGGCAACTGATCCACAATCAGAAGATCCCCATTTGATCACAGCTAAACCAGAAGTTGCCATTTGCCATTCCTCTTCCTTGTCAGAGTTTTCCAACTTGGGACGAGGCATGAGTGTGTGTGTGTGTGTGTGTGTGTGTGTGTGTGTGTATCTTAACATCATTCAAAGAACAATGAAGAAAAGATCTCTATGGAGGAATAGCTTTCTCTAGAATGTCTTTGTTCATTTTGACACTAGTTAAATATAAGAAGATAATTGTGTTACTAGAAACTGAGTTTTGAACTTACAAAGAAAAGATGAATGCTCTCAGTCTGGTTGGAGATATGACTTCTAAATACAACTGTAGTGATAGTTGAGTCATTGTCCTCCATAGCACTCTGGGGATAAGTATGTCTTAGTTTTTTTAAGAATGTAAAACCCTGACTGCTCTTTACTGGGATCATTTCTCAGGATCATGTTTACAAAGAGCAACTTGAGGTAAAGTCTCCCTCTGTGACAGAGACCAGGTTTTCTTACCATTTGTTATGAAAGTGATGGGCCCACACTCATTGTGTCTCAACCACATGCGAACCCACTGTGGATTGCATCCACCTGGGCTCATCCATACGACGTTCGTGAGAAGGGACAAACAGGACAACATGCATGCTCCTGTGGGGGCGTTGAATAATAAAGTCATCTGTCTTTGACCTCTGGGGTTCTAGCTTTTGCCTAGACCCATGAAACGAATTGTTTACAGAATAAAATCTCAGAACTAGGTTTCTAGCAATGGTTAAGAACACTTAATTCTTTTGCACATGGTGGCTCACCACTATCTGTACCACAGGCAACGGGGACACTCATAATGCATAAACACAGTAACTAAATATTTTTTAAAACTCTCAGACAGGAAATCCATTAGTGACTTTACATATACATGACTGATTTGATGTATAACTCTATAACATTCAAAATATCTTATTTTCAGTGTTGTGGTACTAACCTAAGCATCCCTTCCTTTTGGAAAGTTCCAAATATTAATTTGTTAAAGCAAATTAACAGCATGTGCATATGTAGAGGAGTCAGAATTGTCTTCATTTTTTTTCCACGTTCATCTTTTAAACAGCATCACTCAAGTAAGCTGGCTGACACTTAAGCCTGGCTCAGAGCACCTTGTCATGTGAGCCTCCCCTTCTCTCTCTGCTCTTCACCAACTTATCATGACTTCCCTCTTATCTCCAGAGACTTGTTTGAACACACCCACACAAAATCAACACGATGTCAAACTAAAAGCCCGTGGGGCGAAAGTGGCCTACCAGTCACTTCTGCACTCACTGTCACTCTGATTGCTACTTGGACATGTCAAGAGTTATAACAAACTATAACAATATGCAATATAATAAACAGATTGGCTGCATATAAATATTGCCCTAATCTTATAGACAGCAGGCTGCAGTCAGATAATTATGAGGATGAATAGCCTTATTAATGTCAAATACAATAGCATTTTTCAGTAAGCTAATGACAGACTATCTTCTGTTCCTTTGCAACCAATACTGAAGACTTGGGGAAATATGAACTTTCAGATTCATAAAAAGCATATGAAGTGATAGTGTCATAATTACAATTATATTAAGAAGCGTGGCTGATAGCTTGTCAGCACACTTTACATTTAACCATCCTGGGTGTTTCTACATGATAATGGCATAATGACAGCAATGAACTTAGGAGTTATTCTTAGCAGGGTGTCACAGCAGAGCGCAATCGATTTCTGCAGAAGCCACAAACGCAATCCTCCACCTTATAGGTTATTGTGAATGCAACGCACAAATTCTCATTCATAACTACTTAATTAAAGAACATTATTGGTTTACCTGTAATTGCTTTAATTTATCACAGTGTTACAATTTATAAGTAATGTGTGTTATTCTTCACTAGTTTTATTGTAATTACACATAATTTACAATTCACATTACCGGATTTCTAATTAGCCTCTAAATATTCTTGGTTATAAAAATGAAAATACTATTTTAAGGAGACTAGGATAATTAACAATGTATTAAATCTATTGGCTATCAAGCATTTGCCAAACAATACAGCCAACTAATCCAGGCTCTTTAGTCAATGGGTTATAAAATTTTATAAATATCTCGGCCACAATGCAGTCCCTCAGGTGCCAACAATATTATGTCCATTCCAAGCTAATCAAGCTACTCCACGTTGTATTTAGCAAAGGGAAACATTTATAATCTCTTACCTTCTTGGGTGGCTAGTGCCAAAGTTGGTTGTATAGACATTATTGGGATATTCCCTAATGAACTTTCCTGTTCTTGGAATTCTCAAGTTGCTTCACTCATTCAGTTAAGTGGCAAAAAATAAAAAAATAAAAAAATTGAAAATAATTAAAACTGATGCGTTTCTAAAATGAGGAAAGATCATATGGTTCACAAAAACTTCCTGTTTTGGATTTTTGAAAGGTTTTAGGGAGATGTTTGGACATGATTCAACAATAAACCAAAGTCGCATGACGTGCTCCTTTTACTTAATCCAAAAAAAAAACATGAGAATGGCTGTGTATGTTTTAAAGAATATGCAGCCACCTATACCGTGTATCTCAAAAATCCTTTAAAATTTCAGTTTCTCATTAAAACAACCAAAAATTTCTACCACAATATTCTTGGTCGGGCAGTAACCCAGACCACTTATATAAATGTAAATATCAGTTTGGGATTGTTATTGTTTACTAGAAATAAAATATCACATAAGTCCTTATCACTGAATTTATTTTTTGATGAAATTCTATCTGGAGTTTTGAAAAAACAGGGAAAAAAAATGCTAAAGGATTAAGGAAAAGAAGGGTGAAAATAGAGGGCTCTATGGAAAAATTTTCAGAAAAATTAAAAAAAAAAGCATGTTTGGTGGATGGAGTTCTGTTGTTCCAGAAATTTGAGGGGTCCTGTAAAGCTTCTGGGTACCAGGACAGAACAGAAGACCTGGAGGAGAATAATCGGGACCACTTCAAAGACAAGGGTCCCTTGCTCGATCATTTTGCCTAAGGCCAGCCACCAAATCACCCTGCTAAGATTTTTTTTTTAATCCTAGCCCTTGAAGGTGTTACACTTCTATAAGCTTCGATGAGAGTAAAACTTTCTACAATTCAGAATAAAAAAAATAATTGATTATAACTTTGTAAGTGGAATCAAAAGATACAGTCCTAAATCTTGTACCACCTCACGTCCACTTCAAAGCAGATGTGCCCATAACTGTGAATTGTCTACTGACTTCATCTGTGTTGAAGTTGGGTTGTGATGAATAAAACACAGTAGCTGCATACACTCTGGGCTGTGGGCAGACATGGCTGTTCATAAGACCTGTCTGCTCTGTTAAGCTTTGTCTTATGAGGCCTTATAACCACACGCTCAAGGAGTATCGGATTATAAACAGGGACGTAATCCGAGCAGCTCCTAAAGACTGTGACTATTTCAAGCAAAGCAAGGGTTAATAGACCTGCCAGGCTTCTCCCAGGAGCGGGTGTCCCAGTAAGGAAGGGGGACAGAGCTGCTCTGAGGGCTTCTGCAAGAGGCTTGGAAGCGGTTCTCTGATAATGGCGCCCATTGTAACTGGACTTGACCTGCAGCTAACTCACTCATAGCCGCAGCCCAAAGCGTGAACGTTTAACCACGCTCAGTAGAATGCTAGCCTAAGGAGGCTTTGTTGTCAGCCCAGGAGATCACACGAAGTACGGTGACTCGATCTGACTCACTGTATTTCTTGTTCGGTTACGACGCGTGGCGCGGTGCCTTTCCCTTCCCTGCAAGACCGTTTTTATCAATGTGCTCAAATCAGCTGTTCGTTCACATTATAAATACACCCCGCTTAGGCCTAAAAGCGGGTTTATGAAGTGTTTTGTCAAAAGTACAATTTCCCTTGCCTTCTCTGTGTGCTCGTGTGTGCTTGTGATTTTTAAATCACACTTAAACATACATGGGAATATTATGTTGGAAAGCAGTCGTCGAGGCAGAGTTTAATGGGCCTCATAAAGAGGAAGGACATGCCATCCCTCACTTGATTGTTTCTCAATTAGGAGGGAGAACGCTATCCCATCCTTCCTTTTGGGTACGACTGGAATCCGTACAGTGCGCTACATAAATGATTTTCCATGGCTTTTTAAAAGGCGGTGCGTATTAATATTTTAAACTGAAGTAATTGCTTCTTGCTCAGCAATGGGTTTCATTTATGAGTGTTTATCCTCAGCAAATGGAAAGTATGGTTAATCTAAGTTAAAAATGGCTTCTTTAAATAGCTCTAATTACATTCTGTTTATATTTGTGTGTATTAGACACTTAAGATTTAATCGGTAGCAGTTCTAACAAACCATAATGTTTATTAGCTGGTTTTAAATTATTGTTATGGATGGCAGTTGAATGGGAAAATAAATGATTTGTCCGCTACAAAACACAGTAAATAAAAGATGGGCCAAAGTTTATGAAAAAAAAAAAGATTTTTAGTATAACTTTAAATTTTAAAGTAATTTATCAGGAAGAAGTTCCGTAAGGTCAGTTCATTTCCATTTTTTGAATTCCTCTTTACTCTAAAGGTAGGATCACATGATCCCAATCATTAGATTAAGGGACTTTTTATTCTTTTTTTATAATCTCCATGTTAAGACGTCAAAAAATGAGAAACCATGATTTACACTTTAATTTCATTTTTGCAGATCTGAAGAAAATTAAATATCAGAAATAATATTAAGGGGTTGATTTTTTTAAAGTACTTGTTGAAAACATGTGTTTTACATTTGTGTAACTCCAGAATAAATGAATTCAATTTGCTTAAATTCTGTTTTGATTAACCAGGAGAGACCTTTTGGGTTCATATTTCTTCCCCCCCCCCAAAAAAAAAATAACCTTTAAAAGGGCTTCCTTATTGTTGGGGAAAATCCTGGAACTATATATGAATCACATGTCCAAACCAGGATATAAGAGACCCACAGTTACTTCCTGGGCAGGGCTCTTTTGCTGATTGCTTTTTCTGGGATTTCCAAGATATGCAAAATGAAGTACAAATCAAAAAAAGGCAGTTCATTAATAACAGAAACCGCATGTCTGTGGAAATTGTACCACTTGTGACCGTTTGTAAAAACGCAGTAGCATTCTTAGTAAAGACACTTCTCCAGTTATTAACGTCATTTTATATATAAGGAAGCAGTGATAGGAATGCTATCTATGACTTCTCTGTATTATGGGTGAGTAAAAAGAGAGAGATTGTTTCACACTCTCTCCTAAGAAGTTCTGTACAGAGAGTTGTGTGACTCTGAGAGAGCCATTCTGCCTTTTGTACTTCAATTTCCTTATTAGTAAATATGAAGACAACCACGGCCCCTTAACTGCAGAGTGCGTTCAATGAAGTGAGACATGAAAGCATATATGACGATGCTCCCTCATAGGCATTAGGATGGCATATACCAACTTCATCTCTGCCTCCAGCCCTAATCTACCTCAGTCGCCTCATCATTGCAGCTCAGCCTTATCAGAATCTGTCCTTGCTCAGTCATCCATTGGTTTAGCTTCTTGCTCAAGTCTTCTTTTTGCACAGCATCCCTTAACAGTAACCTTCCTAGATCCGATGGACCCCGTCTTTGCCCAGCTACAAAGATCAGTTGCTGTGGTTGTCTCCAGAAGCAACCACGTTCTTTCTTCCCTTCACCCCCAAACCTGCACAGAGCCTGCCTCTCTCTGTGGAGACACGCTCATGTGTCTGTCATGGGACATGTGAGAACCTAGAGTCACCACCTGCTATGCCCAGCCTTTGGGCCACAGCTGGACCTCACTTTTCATTTCAGAGCTGTCCCGAACTGCACTCGGGCCCTTCAATATCCTTGCAGAGCACTTCACTCTCTGAGACCTTGTGACATTTTTCTCCATCCCTTCTACTGAGATAAACATCATTTCCTTTACAGCCTGTCCCCAGGTCTGCCCTCTTTTCCCTTGCAAATGCATTTACTTATGCTGTTTGAGGGTCCTTTATTCTTTGTAGTTCAGTATAACTATTCATAAGCCCTTCTTCCCTGAGATATGTCCTTGTTCATGTCTTCAACTTGTAATTCTGTCACATAGTACATGCTCAATAAAAATCTATAAATAGATATTTATTATAAGAACACATAAATATTATTCAGTGTTATGTTCTATCTTGCAGAACTGAGAATGAGCGTGTGAAAGCGTCCATTAATTGGAAAAAGCCTAATTACTAATTAAATAATTAATTAATCTATTGTGAAATTTGTGACTGTCTTCACCTGTTTTGCTGTCCCCACGGCTTCACTTTATAGCCAAGCATTTCTATGAATAACTTTCTGATTTTTTTTTTCTGGTTCTTTCCTGCTTTTCTTTTGAAATTGTTTTACTCTCTGGCTCAGGCTGACATGGAACTCACTCAGTAGTCCTGGCGGACTCCATCTCTTAATTATCCCCCTGCTTCATCCTTCTGAGTATTAAGACTTCAAGCAGAGGCCACCACTCCAAGCCCAATGTCCTGAATTCATACTGTTGTGGACCGTGTTGATGCCTTTGGTTGGGTCTTTGTCACCACTAATAATAGTCTTAGCGAATGGCAGTGAAGGTAAATACTGACAGTACTGACTGAGCTGTGACTGAGCTGTGCTCAGGGATTGTCAGAATGGTAGAAACAAATATCCACAGCTTAGTCTAGGAGCCAGTAAGACCTCAGCAAAGATATGATTTGGGAAACAACACCCAAGGAAAGCATAGGAGTGTCCAAGCTAATGGGGGGGTCAGTGTCCGTGCTGTGCTCTGGGTCCAAAGGTGAAAAGACAAGAGTGTTCAGCTCAGATGATACAGTTCTCCTGAACATGCATAAAGCTCTCGGTTCAGTCCTCAGCTCCTATAAACAAAGCACGGTTGTCTCTGCCTCCTTCCTTAGCACCCAGAAAACGAATGCAGTAAGTTTGAGGCTACAAAAGACTCTGTCTCTAACAACAATATCATCATCATCATCATCACCATCATCATCATTATCATTTTATGATCATAGAGCTGGAGAGATTTTTTTTTTTCCCAGAGGGTAAAAGTATTGTGAAAGCATGAGGACTGAAAATCTGAAATCAAATATCCAGCATCCATATGAAGGACAGGCCTGGCCATACTTGCCTCTAACCCAAGGGCAAGGAAACAAAATGACGCAGGATTGTGAACTCACTGGCCAACCAGAGTGGAGTAGCTAAAACCCAGCCTCAGGTTGGATGGGAGTCCTTGTCTCAGAAATAAGATGAAGAGTGAAAAGGAAATACTATTGATGTCCTCCTCCACAGGCATGCAGCCTCATGAATATTTAGACATATAAGACACACACAATGTATTATTATATATTATTTTAATGTATGATAATTTTATAATGTATATTTTATAAATTTATATAATATAACATGTTCTAGTTATATGAACATAATAATCAGAACACTGTAACAATAAATAAGAAGATTTTCAATAAGCATTGTAAGTAAAACAACCAGTTTGCTGTTGGAAAGAGGTTAAGGGTGAGAAAGACACATCTAATAAGGTTGTGAAAACAATCTAATGCCATCTAATTTAAGCCTGCAAGGTGAGAAGAAAGCCCCAGTGGGGAAACTAAAAGAGAGCACCCCAGTGAAAGGCTGGACTGGGCAGGGCTTCGCTGGTGCTGAAGAACATGCAGTGCCAGGGAGGAGGCAAGGCCAGGCCCCACCGCCAAAGCTCTGAGTAGGAAAGGTGGCTAGAAGGCACTGCTGGTGGAAGTCCTGACTCCACAGGGCCTCACGGCTCAAGACAAAGAGTTTGTGTTGTTCTAAGTCACTGGCAAACCATGAGCAGGATGCGGGCAGGGAATTAGGATAACCCATGTCATGTGTTATGACATCGCCTTGCTGTCTACAAAAACTAAGGAAAACTGAACATCCAGGATGATGGTGGCTTAGAAAGGTGACAAAGGAGACAGATGTCAATGAGCAGACAGAGAACGTGGAGATTGGAGATGGGGGCTGAACACAGAAGGGATAGAGAACTCAGGGGCAGAAGATTATGGAGTCCTTTCTTGCCCTGCCCCTGGCTCTGGAACTGTGACTTTCGCATACTGAGTTGAGGATTGCCTCTCCAAAATACTTGAGACTAAGAGCGTTTTGCATGTTAAAATACTTGCCCACACATAATGAGTTGTGTTAGAGATGTGGCCCCAAGTCTAAATAAGTTTTGTTTCATATACCACTTACGCATTGTACACAATATACATGTATTATATAGCACTTATGCATTTTTAACATGCATATGTAGTGCAGATGCTTGTGAAGATATCCACGTGTGTGCACCGGTACGCACATGCATGTTGAAGCTCAAAGGCGATGTCAGGTGTCTGCTTCCATCACTCTGCTTGGTGTGTGGAGGGAGGGTCTAGCTGAACCTGCAGGTTGCCGTGCTGGCACATCTCTTGAGTGAAGTTCCGTGATAATCCCCTCACTCTGCTCATAGGATGCTGGTATCCCAAGTGCCGGCCATGCCCGGGCCATGTCTATCACCTGTGCCCTGAAAATCCAAACCCAGGTCCTTGTACTTGGCTTTATCCACAAAGCCGCCCCAAAGGTGCACACCTGCACACTTGCATTTTCACAGCAGCCTTTCCAGGAGGCCAAGCCTGGGGCTTCCCACTGAGTTCACATAGACACTTCGAATGTTTTGGATTGGGATCTCAGTCTACTCACAACCTGAGCGCTCTCGTGAATCCTGTATTATAAATTCTGTTCTTATGAGGTAAGCCTAAGTGTGGACGAAGAGACCGTGAACTTGGATGAATGCAAACACAACCTTAAGCCTTGAACCTTGTCCACAGCCACTTCCTCCCAACTTGGATATCTCATGGAACCTCCTCCGGTTCCTCCATCCCTGGTCACAGGCCAAACTCCACTTAAGACGTCATTCTCCAGTGGGCTTGTAGGGACACCTCTGACTTCCTTCCACAATGCATCTGAGATGCCGCAGCCTCACCCTAGATTGCCGGAACTCTGAGGATAGCTGCTGGGCCCCGTATGGCAGAGCCTCACTCTGTGATATTCTCTAGAGTGCCCACAACACTTTGACCATGTGAGTAATTGGATTCTGGTATAGAACTAGGCCAGCATTATGTGATGTTTGCTGCGCACAAGACTGGATCCATATTCCAGATCTCCCAATAGTGCTGGCTGGAAGGAGCCAAGATACCGTAGCATCTGATACCTACATGGTAGAGGCGGGAAATGGGGGGTGGAGGTAATTAACCTGTGGGCACACTGTGTGTGGTTGTTAATATTACCTGTCAGCTTTTCCGCATTTACAATCATGTAAGACGCAAACCCACTGGGAGTGACTATTCAGGAGTTTCTCGATTAGATTAATGGAGGTCAGAGTGCCCACTGTAACTGAAAGGACGCGCCATTCTGTGAATCAGAGCACTGAACTGAACAAAAGGATAGAGCAGCTTGGCAGAAGGCTCCGTCTCTCTGCTTCCTGACTGGGGATATGGTATGATTAGCTGTCTCGTACCCCTGCCATGATGGACTGTCCCCTTGAGCCACGAGCCAAAATAAGTTTTTGCTTTTTTAATTTGTTTTTTTTCCAAGTACCCCAACAAAGCAATGAGAAAATTAACTATTTATCCATGCTATTCCATAAACGTATAATATTTCACCTAGATTCTGGCCAAGGGTGGTGACAGTGCAAGGTTGTAATCCTACTTGAGAGGCCAGAACAGGAGGGTTGAAAGTCTGAGGAGCGGGGGAAGAAAAAAACAAAAGCCTGTGTTCAAATTCTAACCACGTGGCTTATTAGTCTGGCAAATGGATCCTTACTCTTTCTGTTTCCCAGCTTTAAAATGAAGACATTCGTACTTTGCAAAATAACAAGATGGTTAAAACTAATGTCCATCAAACCCATGACCAAAAAAAAGCGATAAATGACAGCTATTGTTACATGTTTACATTCCATTCACTGGGTCCCAACACTGTGAAGTGTTGGGCTGTTCCGTAGCCAGCACAAGCCTATAACTCATGTTTATCACATAAAGCTCTTTTCTCTATGCAACATCCAGCCTGGTAGGAATTTGCATGGGTCCGTGGGTTCCCACCAGGTCTATTTAAGAATAACAAACAGACATATCTCTTCCTGTGCCCATTCCAAGCCCTTTGAGACTTTTCTGTGCCCTGGAGAATCAGGTACACAATTTGTAATTTTATTCAGCAGTGAAATGCCACCACGGTAGGGAGGGGGAAAAAAAAAGTAAAGTCATATTTCAACCGAGAGAACCAGGTCTGGCACCCAGAATAAAAGAGTCTTTAATAGGGAAAATAATCTATCAATTTCGTGAAAGGGCTTTTTGGAAAAGGCTGGAAGCCACACTGCAATATAAAACATAAGTGGTACATTGTCCTAGTTTTGGGGGGTGGAAATCTTATGCCTCCACTGAAGAAGGCAATTCCGTTGGCTTCAGCCAGCATTTTTAGAATATGCCGTGCAGACAACTTTATTTTCTATGGGTTAATAAGCGCCGTGAGAAAATGAGGGTGGGGGGGATGTGGCACAAATAAAGTTAATTTTAATAATTATAACAATTAATTATCTTGGCCACATCTCCCCAGCTAGAACGCCGAAGGAAAAAAAAATCTGTTTCTGTCCATAAAAGAAGCCCTTTGGGGTTATTGTCGTGTGCATATCCCTTGCGTTGAAATATAGCTGTGTTCTTAGCCCTGACAAAGCACACACCTCTAGAGAGGGCTCTGCAAAGGGCGCCACAGAGCTCATTTCTGGTAAGAGCCACTTGAGGGCGCTCTAGAGTTCACTGCCGCCTGTCCTTTCGCTCAAAAGGTAGCTGGTTGCCTAGGGAATATTGCTGAGGTTTCAGAGTTGCGTCCCTCTAAGCAGGACAGGGCAGCAAAGTGTAATAAAAAGCCCCGAGAAAGAGCGGTGACCAGGGGTTAACTATTCAGCACTGCAGGATAGCCAGGGGCACCTGCAGCTAAGGAGGGCAAGCGAAACAGTAAAGGAGGAAACTTACACTCCGACAGCAAAATTGATTTTGTACTCCCCCCACCCATGATCTATTAATTCCTGTATTTTTTGATCTTAGCTTTTTAGAACCCTAGACATGTCAGTGAGCTGAGAATATACCCGTTTTTACTCTAGACACAGGCAAGAGGGGAGAAGAAGCAAGGTGTCGGCAAACATGGTTAGTTACAAGACCCCCCCAAAGCTAACAACTGCCAACCAACTCGCCCGGAGTAAACCTTTTGGGGTCGTAGATTAACGTTATTAATTTAATTGAAGTTTGTATTCTCGGTGTCAGCGGCTTCAGTCATATCCTCAGTATTCATTCCCTTTGCCCTGGTCTCTATAATACTTTCAAAACATAACAAGGGCTTGCCTAAGTAAAAGGACAGACACAAAGCTATGCGGATTCAGCAGAATGTCTTCCCCATGCAGGAAGATGCTGTTAATGTGATTCTTCAGGAAATCCATCAACAGGAAAATGATGATGGTGATGATGACAATGATGATGATTTTAAAATACAGGCGATTTAAAAATCATGGCCTGAATATACAAACTGTCTTTTTATAGAACGTGAAATTGATTCATTCCTTTAGGAATATAAAACAAATAATCCCAGTTATTTCTTATGATCTCGACGTTTCTCTTGATGGATTAAATTAAGTAGACCTGCTTTCCATAGAAGAAAAAGCTCTAGCTCAGGTCGTAGACCCTATACTCAGCTCTCTCAAATCGCTGGCTCAATTGATGATCTATTGGCTCCGTACTGAATGCTGAAAATCTCCCAACTAAACAGAAATCTCCATCCAGTCTAGGGCACACAGGGAAACTCAAATAATAAATGCACAAATGATAAATTACGTAGTACATTGGAAAGTAGTACATGCTACAAAATAAAACAGAGCAAGAGGTAAGGAATTGGAAATATGGGACATGAGGCAAGGCTGTGAGTTGATACAAGGAAGCCTCATCAAGAAGGTGACATTTGGGCAAACACTTGGCAACAATGAAAATGAACTACATAGCTATCAGGAGAAGAAGTTCAAAAGCCGTGTGATAACCTTCAAGATCCCTTTACGGCAGGAAAAGGGTGCTTCTGAGTAGCCATCTTTTGTTTGTTTGTTTGTTCGTTTGTTTGTTTATTCATTTGGGCTGCCATGTTGAAAATAGAATAGAATTCAAGAAATTCGTAAGGAAGGCAATTCAGTCACCCAAATTAGATCTCACAGGGTCTACAAATGGACATGAAAGTTCTGGGTGCAGGCATGGCAATACACTGGCTAAATTTTAAAGATAGACTCACCTACACGTTCAAAAGGATTGGATATGGAGTGTGAGAACAAGAAAATAAAATTAGACCATGGTTAGTCTCCAGAATACATGAAAAGACAGAGTTACCAACAGCCAAATTTTAACAGAGGAGAGGAAGAAGAGGTGAAAGAAGAGGAGGAGCAGAAGAGGGGAAAAAAGGAGAGGAGGAAAAAACTGGGTGGAGGGATAGGAGAAAAAGGAGTAGGAGGAAGAAGAGAAGAAAGAGAAATCCTATATAATAATGAGGAAAGGGGGGAGCCAAAGCACTCCTAGTTTCCAGGCCTTCTTCTGGCAGTTTACAGGTTTGAAACCTCCTGCTCTAGGTTAACGTAGATCATCTGAGGATCGGGCATCTCTAAGTTCTAGAATATTTATAAACCTTGCTGCGCATCTATCACATGGTGCCTTTTTTCTCTGTTCTACATCCTTTTGTTAGGGTTTCTTTTAAAATATCTATTAAGCTCTAATAATATTTTTCCTCTCTGCCGCATTCTGGTTGTTTTCTTTAAATACACCTTTGAAATTATAGTTCGCACTACCTGTTTCCTAATCTGCTATTAAAATCATTTGCCTTTATTTCAATGACTATAATTTTCAGTGATAAGGCTTTATTTGGTGTTTTTTAGATTCACACATTACTTCCCTAGATTGGTGTCTTCCTTTTAGCCTTTGTTTTCTCATTTTAGTTTTTTTAACCAAAAATGTTTTTTTTCGTTTTTTTTTTTTTTTTTTTCACCCAGCTCCCTGCCCCCTTGCATTGATTCCCTCAGTGCAGAATCTGGTTTTCCTTACATTTGCTCACTCTGGGGCCTCATGTATATGGTTGGTCTTATAGGTTTTGCTGTCATGGTGCTGAGTTTCCAAAGTCCATGTCTGTCCATCATGCCTGGCCCGTGGAAGTGATGTTGAGTGTGTGGCTTGCCACTGTTTTCTCTTAAGACTCCTGTGGCTGCATAAGTCTGAGATGGAATACAAATCCATTGCCCAGTGCAGATCTTGAAAATCTGACCCGGATAGCCACACAGTGAGGAGACTTGCTGGTTTGTTTTTGTTTGTTTGTTTGTTTGTTTTCCAATAGAGTTTTCCAAGGCTGTAAGCTTGGTTCTTGGCAGGTCTTGCATAGGATAAGCAAGGGGTTAGATTCAGTCCACAGCACTGTGAAGAGAAACTGAAAAGACTTTTCCACCAGAAAAACAATAGTCATCCTCGCCTCTATCCTCCTGATGATAAAAAAAAATGAAAGAATCCAAGAGTGTCACAAAAGTCAATTCTTTCAGCACAACCTCCCTCTTCCCAAGTAAGCACACAGAACAAATCTTCATTCTTGAGTATCAATCTATGTTCAATATTCTTCCCCAGGGGACCTTTTATGCTTCTTTCTCCTAAAAAATATCTCCTTTTTTTTTTCCTTTTGAGCTCTGCCGTGTTGTTCGTGGGGCTGTTCTTCTTGTTAATTTTGGTGAGCTTTTCTGTAAGCATCTGGCTTTTATTCAAAAATTATTGATTCTAAGACAGAAAATACTAAATACGATTCATACAGTAAGCAGCGATATTTATTCAACTGTGTAATGCAGACAGCTTTTCAGGCCACTTTGTGCAGAACAGAACAATGTCTGGTGTCCTATGGGAGGGACAAGTGTGATGACTATTTACCAACCAACACTCACGACTTCCAATATTCCAGCCACTGCTATAGCTGTGTAGATATATATATTAAACTGCCCGTAATGAATTCTCCTTCCTTGCCATTCTTCCCACACAAGTCACATTGTCGTTTAGAGCAATTAGATAAGGAACTCCCAGACAAAATACTACCTCAAGGAATAAAAGACTTGGAAAAATATTTGGTCATAAATTATTCAAAGCAACAAGGAAACACCTTAAAGAATCTTCAGATTGTTGTGCTTCTTAAAATAGGCAGAAAGAGGGGGGAAAAAACCTGTTAAATCTGAAATTCAATTTTACATCCTCATCCTGATGCCAAGTGAAACGAATAGTGTAAAGGTATTTAGGATTACACACGCTTACGTTTTAATTGGTTGCAGGCACTTCAAAATTTAATTATAATTAAGGAATCATTAAGTTCATGCTCTTGAAAATAGGTTAATAATGTTGACACCAGGGCTTATATTCTAGAAACTATTAAAATAATCTTGGAGTCACATAGATTCAATCTGTAAGAATAACCATTGAACTGTTTGACAGAGTAAAATATTTCCTGGACAAATCAGGAACTTAGACATCAGTTTGATGTCTAAGTATACAATTTGTAAAGCAAAGGGGAGCTTTGATGCACAGACTCTTCTGCACGCTGAGGCACAGAAGCATTTGGGAATCCTGAAAAATTGTACAAAAAAAAAACAAAACCCAGCATATTTGAGCATAGAAGATCTAAAAGGCTATGTCGAAATTATCGGTCTTGTTCATGATGGCATTCTGTTTGTCTGCTCTTGGAACTGTGGCTGCTAATAATTTTTAGCCATTCAAATTGACTAGACAAAGGTGCTGAGCCCATTCAGGGATTTCCAAACTTTCTCAAAAATTGCCTCTGATACTTAGGATTATCCTTCTATTTCAGTTAAGAGGGATAGAATGGGGAAGCTGACTTTTGTCAAAGTTTGTTTTATGCATGGAACATGTTAAAAAAAAGTCACATAGACTCTTTAATTTGTACACTCCATATATCGTTAGCAGTTCTATATGTATATGTAAAAGTTCCATATCTCTAATATTTATTGTTATGCATATACAAAGTTGAGCTCAGATCCCAGCACCTGCATGAAACCTTGGCATGACAGCATGCACCTACAATCTTAGCACTGGTTGGGAGGATGGGCAAAAACAGATTCCTGAAGCTCAGTAGAAGCCGGCCTAGCTAAAAACCCATGATCGATTGAGAGTCCCTATCTCACAAAATAAAGACCATGATCAAGGAAGACTTGACATGGACCCCTGGCCTCTCCCTGCATGCACATACCATACCCGTAACACGTGTGCAGTTTTCCCCTATGCTGCTTCATAGTTGAACAAGTATGGAAAGACTTTCCCGTACACAGCTGCATTAAGCTTCCTCATGGACTGACAGTCTCCAAGTGCCGTCACCCTAGCTAGTTATTTCTTGTAGCAAGTTTCTCGGGGGTCCATAGCCTGCGCTGTGAAAAGGATGGCAAAATCCATCCTAACTCAGAGTATGGCTCTTTTCTCCACCTCAACCCTCTTAAAATGTCCCTCAAACTTCATGGAGGTATCATCTTTGCCACTCTTAAGCTCACTTAACACCCAGTACCGTGCAACTTCAGTAAATTCTCTTCACTGGGCAAGCAGTTGTTGTGTCTAGGTAGAAGAAGCGAATTAGCTGGATGTCTTCTCCTGAGACATCCGTGGTGGGCACCATTAGAGGCATTAGCTTGCTTGTTATGTAGGCTGAGAAGTATGTAGGTGATCATACGCCATCTGCCAGCTAACGGGAGCAGGTGGAAGATTTAGTCTGAATCCAAAGGCCTGGGAGTCTTTTGTGATAATTCTTGGTCAAAGGTCAAAGACCTGAAAAGTGCTTTAAGTTGGTATAAATCCTAGAGCTTTGATGTCTGGGGCCAGGAAAACACACATGGTCCACATTCCAGAAGAAAAAGAATTCACCCTTGCTCCCCACTCTGCCCAACTCTGCCCCTCCACGGACTGGATAATGACTAGCTCCTCCATGACTATGGCTCTTTGCTGGGTCCATTGACCCAGTTAGAACATATGTTCTAGATAAAGACAGTCGCCATCGTCTCTGGTACCTGCTTCCATCTCTCCCCTCCCTTGTAAAGCAGATGCTCTGTTACTACATCCTCTAGAGAACCCTCCGTTTAACTTGCCTATTTGCTTGTAAGGTTGTGGAGACCCATTTGCATCTCGGGAAAGCCTTACTGCAGCTTGTCACCGCACATCATGACAATAGTCATTATTGTCTATTCACTCCCTGGTAACTCGGGTGATATGGTAAAACTAAAGGGAAATTATCTTTTTTTTCCAGATTGGGAAAAATCATTGTGAGGAAGAAACATAGATTGGTTTTTATGGATGTGAAAAGATAAGGAACAAGGTACTTTGTAGGCTATTGGATGAAGGGGAGATAGAAAGACCTGAAAGGGGAGAGGAGCCCACAAGAAGACCAACAAAGCCAAAAATTCTGGGCCCAGGTGGCCCTGCAGAGACCAATGCTCCAACTAAGGACCATGTGTGGCCAGGACCTACACCCCCAGCTCAGATGCAGCCCATGGCAGCTCAGTCTTGATGTGCATGTGCGTTACCTAATAAAGGGAGCAGGGGCTGTCTCTGGCAGAGACTTTTTCAGAACAGCTTCATAGCCAGGTCATTGGGTAAAACCACCACTGGGTTAGAAGCAAGGAGGGACGGAGAAGGAGGGGAGAGGGCAGTGTCCCTTCTCTTGCTCACACAGCACTGGCTTGTTAGTTTAAATGTCTTAATTGCTTATAAAAATATACATTATCTGGGTTTTCCTTCCAAATGAGATAGGACGTAAGTCCCCTAGACGTTTTCCCAAGGGAACCACCATATCAGCTTCATTGATAAACATAAGACATGTTTCATATATGTATATGTGGGTGTGTGTAGAGATGGTGTATATAAAACACATGCACACAATCACGCACCCACCCGCAAAGTCTGAAATTCAAATGTTAAGACTGTCTTCTTACATATACATGTGATAGCCTTTGTTTTCTTCATGTGGATCACTCTCTTGGTACACCACTTGACTTTTATCTATTGATGCTAAAGATAATTCCATGCTGCACCCACTGATTTTTAAAAATTACTCTAATTACTTTAATGTTACCTGTTGAGAAAATATTGTCTTCTTTTTTCTCCACTAAGCAGTAACTCAGTAAATACACACACACACACACACACACACACACACACACACACACATACAATTGTTCCACACTCACTCTGTACGTCTTATCTATATATGAGTATATTCTCAGCCAAAATGAATGTTCCCTTTGTTTTTACATTTGGCATTATGGAAAAAGTATATTACTCGTATTTCTATTTATCAAAATCATCCTAGCACTAGCAAGGCTCAAGTGGGATGAAGTGCAATGATCATGAGCTCAAGGCCATCCTGGCCTATATGGGGAGACCCTGGTTCAAAATTTAAAAATCTTTCAAGACGCAGCCTAAATATTTCCATGACCTTCCCTGTGTGCCCCTGAATTAGGGAAGCAATTTGTCCTTCAGCCTCTCATTACATTTTTGCTGTTTTGCATTACAGTTATCACTAGTGCATATTCTTAATTCTGGTTCTGAGCTGTGAGCACAGCCAAGGACTATGACCAGTTTATGACCAGTGATTTCCAGGCCCTTTCTAGAGTGACTTTTGCATAGTTTAAAAGTGGTGGGTTGTAAAATATACGAACACGAGAAGAAAAAAAAAAGAGAACTGAATGGAATTCTATTGCAAATGAATAGTATTTCACAAAGAAAATGTTGCATGTGTTTGATGTACCCTGAGTAATCTCTGAGAAAACAGTGAGTATTTAAAAGTCTTATCTAATCAGAAGAAAATCCTATTTAAAAAAAAAAAAAAAACATTCTGTATTTCATATGTCAAACTTTGGGGAGGAAGACATTTTACTCCAGTGTAATCATTTTATTCTGTGTTCAGTGCAGCATCAGAGACACTGAACAGGAATCACCTCGTGTCCTCGGGCTTGGGGAAGTTCACTGAGATGTTCTGGGTCTCCATTCCCTCTTCCATAAAACGGATGGAGCGCTAACAGTCTTAGCCTACAGGGTGATGCTTTATTTTTGCTAGAGATGTTTTCTAGGCACCTCCTGCGACTGAGGCACGAGGCCTGAGGGCGCGCCTTCGCTGCGGGAATCGCTTGAGTCCCTGTGTGTGGGCACCAGATTAGCCTGGGCGTGAGTGTTACCCTACGCTGAGGTCAGTCCACTCTGCTGTTTATGAATACAGAACTTAGTGTGTGCACTAAGAACTCTGTTGACAAGATCCATTCCACTAAAAGGGCAAGCTTCCTGTTGAACAGGCAAGTTTTTTGTGTTTTTGTTTTTATCTACAATATCAGTTTTTACTAGATCTGTGAATGTTTGAGGTTTTAAAATATGTGCAGATACGGACATTTGTACAATTTGTTTTCACTATCCCCATTAGCATTTCTGTTTACTTTCTCATGTTTTTAAAGATTGTTTAAAAAAAATTTAAAAAAAAAAAAAAAACAAGGATGACAACGCTCTGAGGCCAAGTGTGGTGGCTCCCACCTGCAATCCCATCACTAGGAGGGTCACTAGTTTGAGGCCAGCCTATGCTATACTGTGATATCGTGCCTCAAAAATAAAGGAAAACGAATAGTTAAAATAAAAGAAAAAAATAATGGATGGTATTATCATTTTCTCCTTAGCATAGTAAACATCTCATTGGGTATTTAGAAACTGTTATCAATAAAGACAAAGCAAATTCCATCAGTAAACAACATAGGAAATGGTAACATCTTAGAGCTATTTGCACTCACTCTGATAGAGAAGTCATTTTGCTTCTGAAGTTCTCAGGAGAGGGGAGAAATAAGCCCTCTTTGCTCTACTGTGTTGACCCGTGAGTCTGAATTAGTGCGGTATCAGTGGCCAAATCTGAACTGTAAAATGAATCTGTTGGGATTAAGGGTTTAGCTGTTGCATGGCTAAATGGGTCAAGCTCTCTTAACTGATGGATTAAACCCATGCCACCCAAAAGAGGAAAAGTTTAGAACTGAACAAACCTGCCAGCTTTCAGTATTTCTACGATATCACATTCCCCCCCACAAGACTCCCAACCGCTCAAGTTTTAGAAGTTAAACAAAAAAATAAAACTTCACACCTCCGACTCCTTTTTTGAGCTAGCCTTATTAAAGAAAAGTGAGCATTCACTGTCCAAGCATCTAGCACAGTTGTATTTGGGAGCCAAAGTGGGAAAAGTAGAACTGTTAACAGCCATCCACTATTAGAATCCACTCCAACTTCTACCAATGCTACGAAAAATGTGTTGCTTTTGGGAAGAACATAAAGTTCTTCCCTTAATAAATATTCCTAACAATAGGGTAAAATGGACTGGAGTGAGCCTAGTCACAAATACAGGACACTTTAATAGGAAACATCAACAAAAAGTAAAATCAATTTCTTATAACCTCACAAACAGGCAAATGTTTAGACACGCTGCTGAGCCAATGCAGGAAATCCAAATTCATGCTTAGCTGGTTCCAGCAGTTTCTCCACAGACTTGTAACACATCTTACTTTTCTTATCACTTTCAGTAAAAAACCCAAGAACTCACTCCATTAGTGACAATCTTCTTGATTCTCTATCAATTTGTTTACAGTGAAAACTAGAATTATATGCAGTGATCACTGTCAGTTTCTTAAGAAGCATAACCCAGAATGGTTTAGGGAAATTTACCTTTTAAAAAAAAAAAAAAAGTTCCTCAAGAGAACCAGGTTCTCTGTTTGGCTGTGTTGTCCCTGGGCCACTTTCTCCTCTCCCTCACATGACGGGAAAGCGGACGTGAAGGCAGATTTTGTTTTTTCTGTTCAGTTTCCACGGAGTGTGTGTTCTCCTGCCGTGGGCTCGTTTCACTGCCTAATGCAGTAATCAGCCAATGTGCCGTGGAGGAGTGGCAGGGCAGGAGAGGAAGAACCACCCTAAAAGGTCTATTATCCTGTCAATATGCACACAGAACTCTCATTAATGTTAATTAGATTTACCCCTAGTGCAAGGGGAGGCTGGACCTCAAACAGCCAGTTTTAAAAAAAAAAAAAAGCCTATCAGGCAATGCAAAACATAGGGGGAAAAATTAGATATCATTCCTGCCTCCAAGCAACCCGAACTTGTGTAACGACATTTATGTGGCCATTAACCCGAGCAGAAATAGACCTTGTCAGCATCACAGGCAGAATGTATATAAGGATAACCGCTCAAGAACAATTTTTCAAATGAACTAAGCACAAACTGGATTTCTTTGTAGGCAGTAGATGTACTCAGTCCATCATCTTTTTAACAGAACAGCAGAGAATGGCTTAGCTTAATAGGCCAACTCCATTCATGCTTGTCTTTGAGAAAGAAGGGATTAAAGGAAAGAGCTACTACCCCGGATTTGTGGCCTTTGAATAAAAGCGGGGCATTTAGGTCATCCTTCTCTTCTCCCTCTTCCTTGCCTAGCCCATGTCTCATCAACCAAAAACGTCCTGTTGTATCTCCTTTAAATACATTTAAAGAAAATTTCGCTACATCTGTTTCTACATCCAGCTCATCATAGGCTCACCCCGGCTGTTGCGACAGCCCTATGCCTCTACGTGGAAACAACAATGCCACTTTTGCTGTGACCGCCCATGCCTGCTCTCCTCTTCTATTCCCCAAGTGAAAGCTGGACACTGCCCTAAAGATGCGGCCATTCTCACCGATGTTTTTTTGACCCATACCCTCCCATGTTTCTCTCAACCTGCTAAGCCCCGCTGCTTCACCAATGCCCCGCTGAAATGCCAATCGTATTCATCAGCCTCTTGTTGATATGACAAGATACCTGACATGTGCCACTTTAAAGCAAGAAATGTTTGTTTTGACTCACAGCTCTGGAGTCTTCAGCGCAAGACCTGCTAGATCCACTGTTCCTAAACCTAAGAAGGGGCAGACTATGGCGCTGGGCCCATGTGATGCAGGAGGCTGTTCACCTCATTGTAATTAGGAAGCGGAGTGACCATGAAGAAAGGAGCAAAGATAAGGTGTAGCATTCAGCATTCTACCACCTTTACTGAAACAGGACCTGCCGATGGATTTCTACCACCTCTCTCCAATGCCACCAAACTTTCAGTACCTCAGTGGATTAGGAATTGCTTAGGTCAGTGATTAAACCACAGCCCATTGCATGGCAAACAAAGCCTCGAGGGGGCATTTTATATCCAATCCCAATAAGTGATCTCTGCCTTCAGGTATCCCCACCCACTGGCTGCCCCTTGGATCTCACTCCTTCAAACCTCTATACAGAGTTCACCTCCCCAGGGATCCCTCACCTAGCCACCTTTATTGACATAACCCCTCTCCCCCTCCCCCAACACTTCTTGGTTTCCCATTGCATTTGTCTGCCATATTTCACTCCACAATGTAAAATAGTATAGTAAACATCCATGCGTTAAGGCATCTGTCTCAGGAAGGTGAGCTCCCTAGGGCTCTTTATCTGGGTATCTGCTGTTGAACTAACGTCCTCCTGGACAGTGGCCCAAATACAACACAACTTCAATATAAATAAAATATTGTAATATTTATTGGAGATACACTGCATTTGTGCTAAGTCATCAGCAGTCACTGGATCCAGAAACTATAGCATCTCTGTACTAAGATGTGAAAAGATGATACAACCATATGTCAGCTTTAAAAATCCTAAATCAATCTCTTTAGGCCCCCATGGGCCCCGAGTTGTTAGCTCTGTTGATCTCCTTGTGGTGCTCCTGTCCCCTCAAGGTCATTCTATCTCCCCCTTCTTTTATAAGATTACCTGTACTCTGCCCAAAGTTTGGCTATGAGTCTCAGCATCTGCTTTAATACCCTGCTGGGTAGGGTCTTTCAGAGGCCCCCTGTGGAAGGCTCCTGTCCTGCTCCCTGTCTTCTCCTACTTCCAATGTCTATCCTGTTTTCCCCTTCTGAATGAGAATTAAGCCTCTTCCCTAAGATTCTCCTTGATGTTTAGCTTCTTTAGGACCATAGGTTTTAGTATGTTTATTCTATATTATATGGCTAATATCCACTTATAAGTGAGCGTATACCATGTGTGTCTTTGTGCGTTCTGGGTTACCTTACACAGGATGATCTTCTCTCGTTCCATCCATTTGCCTGTAAATTTCATAATTTCCTTGTTTTTAATTGCTGAATATTATTCCACTCACAGGCAACAAATCAGAGCCCATGGGGGCCTGCAGAGACTGATACACCAACCAAGAACCATGCAGAAAGAGGACCTAGACCCCCTGCTCAGATGTAGCCCATAGGAGCTCAGTCTTCTTGTGGGTTCCTTAGTAAGGGGAGCAGGGGCTTTCTCTGACATGGACTCTGTTACCTGCTGTTTGATCACTTCCCTCTGGGGATGGCGGCATTGCCAGGCCACAGTGGAAAAAGATGCAAGCAGGCCTAATGAGACTTGATAGAATAGACTGAGGTCAGATAGTAGAAGAGGAAGGCTCCCCCTTTCTGAGAAATAGGGGAGGGGCAGAGGGGGAAGAGGAAGGAAGGGTGGGACTGAGAGGAGCCAAAGGAGGGGGCTACAATTGGGATATAAAGTAAATAAATTAAAAAAATAAATTTAAATTAAAAAAAGAAAAAAATCCTAAATCAAATAGCATCACCTTCCCAGATTTTCTTATTCCTCTCTGGAGAAATAAGCATAATGTGGATAAATTGTTTGCCTAACATGTATGAAATGCTGGACTTAAACCCCAGCATTGAGGGACAAAATTTCTTATGCACTCAGAATTTAATTTTTAAATGTTGTCCTTAAAACACATACATGTTTTTTTCATCCATCTTAATTTAATGTAGTAAAAACTTAGGTGGACTATGATCCCTTTTTGTTTTTTGTTTTATCCTTGGACCTTTCTCAAAATCAAACCTGCAATGAGAAAAGAGCCAATATCTTCCATATCATAATCAGAACTGCTAGAAACAGCAGCTTGAGCGAGAGTATACTGACCTGAATTATACAACCTACTACTTTCTGTGTGTGACATGCTGACAGAGGTTGACACTTAGTGGGTTAGGACCATGTAGTTGTCAGCCGGCATTAAGACTTGTGGTCCACACTGCAGTCAAAATAAAGGAAGAATGACAAAGCCCATATTTGAAATCTACACTGTGGCACTGTGGCAGCCTAAAGCATTTGTTTCTATTTGCTAGGCAGTAGTCAGCACCCCTCTTCTTTACTAACCAGAGAGATGGGTTCCTTATGCTTCAACAGAGGCTCCATGAACTAGTCACGCCTAAGTGTACTTTGTTCATAGTGGCCGTAAAAAACACAATTTTCTCATCAAAGTTTATGTATTTTTCTTAAGTTAATTACAATCATATATAATGGAAAAACAAGCAAGGGGGAAATCGGAGAGAAAGCGTGTCTAACAGGAGAGGGAATGCTTACAATGATCCCAGTAGTTCTGTGAAAGAGAACAGAAGGTTTGAACCTGTCGTTAAAGAGTTCAAGATATAGGATACTCTGCTCGTATTGTGTAGGGTCTTTGTAATCCCTACTGCTTTTCTAGAGAGGTATATTCTACTTGTTTAAACATACTTACTTAATATGAAAATGCCATAATGAAACTTATTGCTTCATATGCCACCTTAGAAATTAATAATAAAAAAAGAAACACTACCCATTTGAAAGGCTACATCATTACCGTATTACACTGGGTAACCGTTGATCGTGGAATAAGGTTTTTAAGAGTCATTGTTTATTTCTCCTTTGTCATAATGCCTATCATGGACAAAACAAGCTTTTAAACCTTCAGAAAACTGGTGAGGAGTGTGATCTGTGGGCTACAATTATATTGTTATCAAGCTATTTGTATTGCCTTTCTTTGAGAAGTGAATCACCGTGTTTCTGAATTGGGACATTTTTCTCCTCCTAAACTGTGAGATTGTGCCTTCTTTGTTTGTGTAATGAATGAGCGCCTTATCTGGAAATTGTTGCATAGCCACACTCCTTTTTAAATGGATTTGGAAATTCAGTTTTGTCTTTTCCTTCTGAGTGAATGAATAGACGGAGGAAATCTTCTACCTGTCTGACACTGGTAATTGAATTACTCTACAACACATTAAGAAAAAAAAATGCAGAGTAGTGCCAATTAAATTATGTTCTCATGTTCCAGAGAGAAGGCTCTTCACAGCAAAAGAAGGAGGCCAAATGTTGCCAAGTGATGGACACTGATATTAGGAAGAAAAATGATAATTCATGAGAACTTAAGCTAGGCTCTCCCAGAAGAATGGAAAGGAAAGAATAACTCAGGCTTGGCTTAATAACTCTAGTCATTTCCCTTCTGAGTTAATTCCAAATGAGCCAATAGATTAGGCAAAGGACATGTGAGTGCCAGTGCAAGCATGGTGATGAGTCTGCCTAGTTTTCTGAATATAGGATGTCAAATCTTGGAGTCAACTGAGTGTGCCCCCAAATGTAAATTTTAAAGGGATCCTTGGTAAAGCTCTTAGCATAAATTTCAACTTAAAGAAGCATCATCAGTACCTGAGATCTCAGTCACTAACAAAGGGCACAGTCACCGGCCAATGGGAACTGATAATACTGCTGAATTCATAAGCATAATCTCAATCAGCCACGTTTGGCTCACTCACTCAGTGGCCCTAAAACGCAAGCCTCATTTTTAATCTTCATTAAAAATGGGTGACATTTCATGTTTACAGCAACCCCGTCTTCTGCGTGTTAAGCATTGGCCTGAGCACTTTGTGTATGCTTCTCAATGTATACCTCAATAGAATTTCATGAGCCCAGCGTCGTTACTGTATGTGATTCACAGTAAGAGTGCTAGTTCCAGTGACTGCCGTGGGATAACACTTAAGGAGTTGAGCACAGATGGAAGATATGTTTATGTATCTCCATTGTTCGTGCACATGTATGACTACACACACACACACACACACACTGACAAGCACATATCTTCACACCACCACGTCTCCTTACCACTTCTTTCATCTTTGGTCAATGGAGATCATTTACGTACATAAAATCCACTTAGTTAAGTGTGTGTATCCGAATGATTTTTGACATACTTCACACAATGGAAATAGTACCACAACTAACGTTAGAACATTTTGTGTGGCCCTAGAAATATTTTTAATTAAATTTTTATTTTTTATGTTAATTACAGTTTATTCACTTCGTATCCCAGCTGTAGCCCCCTCCCTCCTTCCCTCCCAATCCCACCCTCCCTTCCTCATCTCCTCCCATGCCCCTCTCCGGCCCTAGAAATATTATTTGTAACCTTTCCCAGATAGCCCCATCTACGTCTTCTAAGAAAAATGTCTTTTGTCACTATATATTAGATTTATATTCTATAAATAGAATTTATATTTTATAAATATATATTAAAAAATATTGTCATTGCAGGGATTTAACTCAGGACTTTTCATCTGTGGGGCACACTGAGCTACATCCATAGTCTAAAATAGAATTATAGTTATATGTGTATACCAATAATTGCACAAGTCAGTATCCATTCCCTTTCATTAAATACATACATACATATTTATTTGTCATTATTTCACTGATGGATGTTTTCAGTCTTAACTACTATAATTACAGTTGCTTGATCATTTGCATAAAGTCTCCAGTAAGACATGTTCTCTCTCTCTCTCGTGGGTAAATTTCTGAGATCGAATGACTGAGTCAGAAAGCAAAGCCTCTTAATTTTACGAAATAAATATAACAAAATGGCCAGCCATCGTGATGCAGACCTGTGTTTTCAGAAGGTTGAGGCAAGAGGATTACAAGTTCAAGGCCAGCATGAGCAACATAGTAAGACATTCTCTAAAAGAAATGAAGGATTGATGACATTAGCTCAGTGACAGAACAGTTGCCTGGCATGTACGAAAGGCTGGGCTCTGTCTCCAACAAGACACAAAAAAGAACAACAGCAAAAAAAAAAAAAAAGTGTTTTTCAATGTGATTAATTGATTGTACCACATTACAGTCCCACCAGCAATCTATGAGAGTGTTTCGTACTTTCTCCAGTACTTGCTGTGGTCAGTCTTTTTAATTTTCATCTTTCTTACTGAGTGTGCTCTGAGCAGCCTTAGTTTACATTTTTGTGATGACTCCTTTGAAATAAAGAGTTTTATGTGTGTGGGTTTTTTTTTCTTTGTTTTTTTTTTGTTTTGTTTTTTGTTTTTTGGTTTTTTTTTAGCTATCTGTGTATCTCTGTTTGCAAATACACACATTTTTCTGTCCTGTTTAATATTTATTTTTCATAAGTGAGTTGTAAAGATTTATTACATATTCTAGATGCTACTAATTGGAAGCTTGACTTCATAATCTTTAATATTTAAATTGATGAAGGTCGATGTTGAGAAGTCTAATTTATAGGGATTTTTAATCTTTTATGGTTTTACATGTTTTATATATTAAGACATTTTTAAATTTTTAAGTTTTGTAATTTAAAATTTTAGGGTTATATTCACGTGATGGTTAATTTTATTGGCTTGAGAGGGTCTGGAGATCTCCTAGGAAAAGGGCCTCTTGGCATATGATCGAGGGATTTTTGTAGACTAGGTCAACAGACATAAGAAAACCTACCCTAGGTGTGAGTGGCACCATCCCATGGGCTCAGGTCCAGCAGTATCCATCACTTCTTCCTGACTGCCTCAAGACCACAGCCAGGACTGTCCTGCCATGATAAACTGTGCTGCTGAGAGCAAAACAAGCCCTTTCCCTCAAGTTGTTTTTGTCAGGGTATCTTTATCCCAGTAAGAGGAAAACTAACCTACTCATCCTACAGCTAATATTTTTTCAAATGACCATGAACATAAGATACTATTACTTTTTTTTCTTTGTTTGTTTGTTTTATTTTGTTGTTTTTTGAGAAAGGGCTTTTCTGTGTAGCCTTGGCTGTCCTGGACTCACTTTGTAGACCAAGCTGGCACCGTATTCACAAAGATCCACCTGCCTCTGCCTACCTAAGTGCTGGAATTACTGGTGTGGCTGGCTTATAGGGTCTTATTTCTTGGGAGGGTATTTTCAGTTTGTGCATTGGAATAGATAGCTAGGTAGATAGATAGATAGATAGATAGATAGATAGATAGATAGATAGATAGATAAAAATGGACACAGCCATTTTTTTAAACCCTCTTAACCTTTAAATAAAAATTTTATCCCACAATGTCTAGGTAAACAAAACTTGTAAATCCAGTTTTCTAATACTAAGACATTAATAATTATAATATCTGGAGAGGTTAACACTACCTTTTCATACAGGAATAAGAGAGGAGAACAGAATTGCCTGAGCCTTCCTAGTGTCTCCTCTCACCTGCTACCTTGCCCTTCCTTATCCTTGAGGGACTAGCTAATGGAATTGAAGTGTCACTCACATCTGAAAAAAGTGACCTTTTGCCTGACCCTTGAAAAGAGACATTGCACCAAGAAAACATGTGGAAGGCCATCTGGGCATAGGAAAGCGAGCACAGAGGCGTGCAATCTTCCTGCTGGCCTGAGAGGCTTCTGTGGTAGAATTATTGGAGGCAGGACAAAGCGTGGCAAAAAGGGGCTTGTGAGATGGAGTGGGGTGGGGCTTCAGTAGTGTGCATGCTTCAGGAAAAGTTCAAAGGAGGAGCTTGCAAAGCCACTTGGTTCCGAATTACAGAATTTGTCCACCCTAGACTACCCGGTGGACAAAAAGGGACCACCTAACCAGGGAGATGTCTTGAAATAAGGGAGATTGTAAGTCAGACTATGACAGAAGAGAGAGTGCTAAGTCATGAACTCTTTAATAAGATATATGTTAAAAAAAAAAAAAAGTCAGATGATACCAAGTGAATCAGGTGGTACTAAGTCAGTTAGGTGATACCAAATCACTCAGGTAATAGCAAATCAGTTTGGAAACTATTAGAATAGTGTATTTTGAAATAAGTCTGATGAAAATTAGAATGATAGAAATTAAACTAAGTTCTCTCTACACATGGAAAGCAAATGCATTGTCTGGAGACAGCTTCTCTCTGTGTCTTTAAATGGTGTAAGGGATGTCAGAGGCCCCAAGGTCTCGTCAATAATATTATTAATCTTGCCAGGTGGTGGTGGCACATGCCTTTAGTCCCATGGAGGTACAGACAGGCAGATCTCTGTGAGTTCGAGGCCAGCCTGGTCTACAGAGTGAGTTGCAGGACAGCCAGAGCTACACAGAGAAATCCTATCTTGAAAAACCACCAGCAACAACAATAGTAAAATAATTTCTGTCTCCATCACCTAACCAGATCCCATAGGCTGCATCATCACAGTATCATCTTGGTAATTAGAACCTCACCATTTGAAGTTGGGAGGATATGAGCACTGAGGACATAGTGCTTGATAAGTGAAACATATGAAAATGTATTTTTTAAAACTTCATATTTTTCTATATTATATATCTGATAATCACTTACGAGTGAGTATATACCATGTGTGTCTTTCTGCTTCTGGGTTAACTCACTCAAGATGATCTTTTCTAGTTCCCACCATTTGCCTGCAAATTTCTTTGTTTTTAATAACTGAGTAGCATTCCATTGTGTAAATGTACCACAATATAGGATAAACATACTAAAATCTATACTCCTAAAGAAACTAAACAACAAGGAAGACCCTAGGGAAGATGCTCAATCCTCGTCCAGAAGGGCAAACATGATAGAAGCAGGAGAAGACAGGGAACAGAACAGGAGCCTACCACAGACAGCCTCTGAAAGACACTACTGATCAAGTAATTGAAGCAGAGGCTGAGACTCATGGCCAAATTTTGGGCAGAATGCATAGAATTTTATGAAAAAAAAATGGGGGGAGATATGAAGACCTGGAGGGGACAGGAGCTCCCAAAAAAAGGCCAACAGAGAAAAGAAAAAAAACTGGGCCCTGGGGGCCCTGCAGAAACTGATACCCCAACCAAGGACCATACACGGAGAGGACCTAGACCCCTGCTCATATGTAGCCCGTAGACTCGCTTTCCAAGTGGGTTCCCTAGTAAGGGGACCAGAGACTGTCTCTGACATGAACTCAGTGGCTGGCTCTCTTATCACCTCCCCCTGTGGGGTGCAGCCTTGCCAGGCCACAGAGGAAGATGATGCATGCACCAAGTCTTGATGAGACCTGATAGACCAGGGTTAGAGGGGAGAGGAGGAGAACCTCCCCTACCAGTGAACTTGGAGAGAGGCATATGGGGAGAAGAAGGAGGGAGGGTAGGATTGGGAGGAGACCAGGGAGGGGGCTGCAGCAGAGATACAAAGTGAACAGATTGTAAATAATTAATAAATTAAAAAAAATTTTTAAATTCTTCTTAAATCCTTATTTTGAACCATACACTTCACTGAGGTCAGTGTGCCTCGCTTCTCTTTCAGCTGTCTAGAGGAGTGCCCAGCATGTAGTGGCAAGCAATAAATGCCTGTGGGGAGGAAATTAGGGGGCACAATACAAACTGAATAAATTGCAATAAATGATAATAACAATAATAATAATCCCAATTTTAATTTTAAAAGACTAATAAAAAATATTTAAAGATCAGGAAAGTCGTCTTGAATCTGAAAATCAGTACTAGGAAATGGAAGGTGAGTCCACTGTGCCAAATCGTTCTGAGATATCTCTTTGGTGGCTCGGGTAAATGCAAAGAAATCATCAGGTCCCATTCTTGAGATTCCCAAACCTAGAGAGGTGCTAGAGAAGTCCTGGGTGTCCAACCCAAAAGAGGAAAGCGACACCTCCTAATGGAGTCCAGATGCCGTCGACCATTGCAATGTAAGCAGTCGCGCAGATGCACTGTGTTTATCTGGACTACATCTGATTCAGATCATCAGGCAGCAAATATTTATTCAAACGCCCTCTTTATTTAGAAGGCAGCCAAGTCATGTCAGTCAGAGAGCTACTGTGTAGGGACAGTGTATTTAAACAGTAGAGAGACGTGCTCTCCCCCACCCCCCCACCCCACCCCCAATGTGAACTGGGTAGCTTAACACCGTAAATCACTCTTCCCGAAAAAAAAAAATAGTGTTTGGAAAGCGATCGTTTCTGATCATTTGCTTCAGCTGGCATCCCTGAGATGAACCATCTCGAGTGTGCTCTCACACGGCAGGACCCGGTGCCAGCCCACACGCTGCGCCAGGAACGTTTCAGACCATTTGCTCTGGTGTAAATCCACGTGGGCTGTGTGAAGACGCTGCTCCGCGCCGTTTATTTTGTCTCTCGGCCATGGAGCGCTGAGCTCTGGACATTACTGGGCGCCATGGGCTTTGACTTCCATGCCCACGGACCACAGCCGGCGTCACACACACAAGTTAATGACCGATTGTTATCTTAGCCTGTCGCTTGCATTCCTTTTGATCAGACTCCCCCAGCAAAGGGGTGGATCCGAAAGTACAGGATTAATTAAGGTCAAATCCCAACGAAACGTGTAAATCCATTTTTTTTTTCTCAAGGAAAGAAGTTGGAAGAATCGCAGGGTGAATTTTATAAACTAAAACCCAATTTTTAAATGTTTAATTAAACTCGAGAGTTAATTTCCTTCATTTAAAGAGACAGGTGCAACCTAATTTAAATGTGCCAGTCTATCATCAGACAGGAAACATTCATCATTTCTGTGAACTGCTATGATTTACATTGGTGATGAGCCACCCTGAACATCCTAACAATCCAGGCACGTGTCTCTGGGAAACCATTGAGTATGGGTCCAGTAGTTTACTCATCTTTAAACATGTGCGTTTTGATGAAAAATGCTGGAAAAAGTCACCTGGGGCTCAACAAACTCATTATTCCTATTTAGATGTTTTGTAATATATATATAATCAAATAATAGAATTCTAAACAATGAAAATGACTTTCTGAGTTTCTGAATCTCTTATGAAACATGGTTTGGGGAGCAGGGACAGAGACAGATCGGGTCATTTTTCTCCTAATAATCCCCTGTTAAATTTTTTCTGTCGTATCTTAAAGGTTTAGAGGAATTGTAAAAGAACCTCCTTCAGCTGTCGTATTGCTCTAGCTAAGACTTAAAGTACTGCACTGAACAGGTGTGGTGACAGTGGAGAAGACGGGTTTCTTCCTGATGTCAGTGGGACTGCTTTGAATTTCTCTCCATTTAAGTTGGTGTTGGCTATTGGCTTGCTGTAAACTGCACTTATTATGTTGAGGCATGCCGCCCTGTATCCTTGATCTCTCCAGGACTTTTATCATGAAGGTGTGTTGGATTTTTGTTGGGGGCTTTTTCTGCATCTAATGAGATGATCATTTGCTTCTTATGCTGGATTACATTTATTGATTTACATATTTTGAACCATCTCTGCATCTCTGAGATGAAGCCTACTTGCTGACCATAGACACACAATATTGGCTATTCTGGCCCCCTATTTCCCAACATAGGCATTAGAGAAATGACAAATAAGTTCAAAGGCCATCCTGTTTGTCTGAATGGTTTGCTGTTTGGAACTCCATCAATAAGCACTGCTAGATACCATAGCTAACTGGTAATTTGTAAAACCTAAATTGTTTGAAGGTAAACGTAATTGTAAATTTAGATGAGAGTAAGCATATCAATAATCCAGTCATGATCTGAACAAATGATAGCTTTTTTTTCTACTTCACATGTGATTTTTAAATAATCTTGTAAATCTCTAGAGATGTTTGAAATGGAACAAACCAACTAATATTTATGAGCTTTGGTTTCTGACCACATGGAATGACATGGCAGGCAGCTTCCTGAACAGACATCTCTGCTGACCTTAGACCACAAAGGCATGGCTCTCCCATGTGCTCCACCCCACCCTAAAACTGAAGCCTAGAGAAAACTGAATACTCACTATATCTCTCCCTGGTACGTCTACTAAATTATACACATCAGAAACCAGTAACAATTTCCCTCAATGTCATATTCCCAGAATCTATCAGAGACCACTTTTAAAGTCTAGTTTTTAAAAATCAGTACTAGCCCTGCAGTGACAGTGCACACCTTTAATCCCAGCACTTGGGAGGCAGAGGCAGGTGGCTCTCTGTGAGACTGAGACCATTGGTCTACAGAGCAGATTCCAGGACAGCCAGGGCTACACAGAGAAACCACGTCTCAAAATAGCCAACAACAAGAAAATCAATCATAGTTAAGTAACCAAATCACCAATTTAAATGCACAGGACCAATTACCTCATGTTTTGTAGCCATAACTAAAGCATTTCTCCTCACCACTCATTCACCATTATGATAAATTATCCTATCAGTGCGTGAGCCAAAATAAGCCTTTCTGTCCTTAGCCTGCTTTTGCCAGTTTGTTTGTTTTTGTCACAGCATATGAAAAGTCATCAATACAAGAGTATGCATCCTTTGACATACCATCAGCACCTCACTTCACCTTTTCTTTCCTACTCCCCAGCGCCATTCATTTGAGAGGGAATTTCATGCTCCCACCAAATACTTGATAGAAACTGGATGAAGAAAGAGAGAATTTTTTTTTTTTTTTTTTTTTTTTTTTTTTTTTTTTGTCTCGTGGCTCAGGTAATACAGTCCATCACAGCAGGGAAGACATCGTCTCTGAGATTTCCTCTGGGAATGGCTGGAGTTTGGAGCTCTGAGCAAAGAGGGAAACCTTTCTGATCTTAATGTGTTCTTGTCGGTCATTTTGTCACAGCGTATGACCAGTCGTTGATGCACGAGTAGGTATTTGTCGGCATAGAGCACCCTCTCTGTACCCTCTGTCCCCACTACTCTGTTTCTGTGTTCTCTCCTTACGCCTCCGAGGCAGCTGGGAAACAGGGAGAGCAAGCAACATAACCAGACACGATGGTGACACTCAAGGCTCAACTCCCACTTAGCCCCTTCTTCTAGCAAGGCCTCACCTCCTCAAGCTCCTTATAACCTCTCAGAGCAACTCGACCGGCCGAGGAGCAAGTGCTCGAACCCGTGAGCATATGCACACGTTTCCCACTCATACCATATCAGAGAGGAAAAAATTACAGGACAACAGATGTTGAAAGAAAAATAAATCAGGCTATAGTTTTTACATTGTTAATATGGTTTGATGTAAAACATAGCACATAGAATTTTATAAAAGTCTCAGAAGTACAAATGGATGGGATTCGAGTAAGAAGCAGACACTGAGGCACGTACTGCTCAAGTAGGCATTTAAATTCTCTCTATAATATTCAGACAAATAAATGCCTGTGTTCTAATAGTTAGGAGTAGCAATCTGGGGATCCCAACATTTAGACTGGAATTTGGGACTTTATGTTGCTAAAGCAGATGAGAAATGTCAAAGAAAGTTCAAGGGCAAGTTATGCAAATGGAAAATTAATGGCTTTATTTTTCTCTGTTAGGCATCATTTCCTAAGCATTTGAAGCAAAGTGTGTGTTTAAACTACATTTAGATTTGTCTTTGACATCTTTCTAAAGAAAAATAGGAATTAAAATGTAATTTATGTATACTGTATTCTTGTAGTTTGTACTCTTGCCATTTACTTAGCACTAATGTTGTAGGGAGAGCTGCTTTTTTTTTTTTTCTGAAATGTCGAAAAGAACAAATTACTCAAAATGGTACTGTTGGTTCTAAGTGGACCATTTTGCTTTATACTAATGTAATGAATTCTCTAAATATTAGGACACATTTTTTACAATTTTCCAAGCTAATTTTAGTGACTCATGATCAGAAAACTGAATGATAAGGAGAAATACATTGAAAACAAATCCCAGTATACTTCTGAACCGGCCACCTCTTTCTTCAGGGCAACTTTAAATCTAAGTCAAGTCACAAATGGATTGAGACTGGTGATCTCACGCTGTCCTTTGAAAGACTATGTATATCACAAAAATCGGTATACGTTTTGACATACTTGGCAGCCACTGTTTGAAACAGGCTCAGAATCAACTGAGCATAGAAACTCAATTTGCCCCAGGATATGCTGGCCTTTAAATAAAGGAGGCCAAGAGTCTCTGGTAGAACAATAGAGAAATCTCCCAACATCTATAATTTTATGTATGCTAAGACTGTAACAGACAAGTCATCAGGTTTTCCTAAAATGATCATATACACGTTTTTAAAAACAGGAGTAAAATAAATGTGCGTTTAAGCTTACTTGAACACATATTTGCAGAGGACTGATTTCTTTGCAAATGTTCTTTTATTTCTCCCAGAAGATTGTCTTTCTGTTATCTCTCCAGCAACCCTGGTCATGCAGAATACCACCTGCTGATCATACAGCCTGTGACAGCCACTGCAGATTGCTAATGGTAACAGGGCACTGGGAAACAGATGACTCTGGATGTCTGATCTAGCCCAAGGGTGCAAAGGGCCGGCTGCGAGAAGGCATGATAAAGCTACTTAAGAATAGTGAGACCCAAATTAGGAATAAGTAGATGTGTAAGCAATTATCCATGGGCACATACTACCTTAAAATAATTGGAACCACTGTGCACATTGCTTAAAATTCCCTGATGCCTGCTATCAACTTGAATCTTTACTTCTATGCTAGCCCTGTAGAAAATAGAGGAGAAAAGGAAAGCACTCTCCATGTAAGGCAGTTATTTTACATGAGTGTATTAGATTTGGAAGTGATCTTAGAGCAGGTCATTTAGAAATGGGCCTGTAGAGATTGAAATACAGTGATCTTTTATAAAGCATATGAATACATAAGTACATTTACATACACAAGTGTACACATGCACTTTTGTAGGTATATAAATGTATATACATACATACACAAAGATGTATTTGGGGAGGGATTTGGGGACTCTTGCCAGGGTCTCGCCCATTCTCTACACATATTTTACCTCTCAGCTACCCACCAGTCAATCCCCTATATGTTTTAAATGTTTTCCCGGTGTTTTAGTTACTTTTCCATTGCTGTGATAAAAAACATTATGAGCAAGGCGACTTCTAGAAGGAAGGGTTTATTTGGGCTTACGGTTCCAGAGGGATAAGAGTCCATCTCCACTGCGGTGTATAAGAATGGCAGCAGGCAGGCATGGTGACTGGGGCTGGAATGTGAGAGCTCACGTTTCAAACAAGATACAGGAAGCAGGGGGAGGGAGCTCAAAATGGCTGAGTCGTCAAGGCCCACCCTCCAGTGACAAAATTCCTCCAACAAAGCCACAGCTTCTCAACCTCCACAAACAGTGCCACAAAGTGGGTACAGAGCTCAAGTGCCTGAGAATACAGGGTAAGAGCTCATTCAGACCTCCACTCCCTGGCCCCTATAGTCTTGTGGCCATACCATAATGAAAAAGTCACTTAGTTCAACCTCAGCAGTCCCATAGTGTTTCACACCAAGACATCTGAAGAGAAAAAGTACATTGTATCTATGCGGTTTTTCCCATCAAACCTTTTATTTGAGACATTTAAAAAACGTTAACTGTGAAACTTTCAATTACCTTAAATGATTTTTTTTTTAAAAAGCTAGCTTGCTAGGCCTGCTGCTGCTCAAGTTGACTTTTCATTTTATCATGGTCACCGAACCAACCCTGGTTTCATAGAGATAAATTTTAAACTTTGTGCTAGCATCTTCTGTAGATAAGTGAAGATAATACATTAACACTCTTTAAAGAAAGAGAGCGAGAAAGAGCTGGAAGAAGAAAGACTAGTTACTAGTCTGTAGACAGCTTTGACTGTGATCATGAGTGCAACTGTTCACTAGAAAAAGCCATTGAGCAGCACCATTGGCTGCTCTTCCGATCACCTAGTATATCTTTAAAGTGGATTAGACATAAGCAAAGGACTTAAAATACACATGCCGTATTTTAAGTTATTATACAGCATGTGTATTTTAAGTTATTCTGATTGCCTCTCTCCCACTCTAATTTTAATGCATCCAAACCATCTTCATCATATAAATGAAGTTTGAAAATGTCAGCCAGCATCCAAATTTCAGACTTTTATTAACAGCAAATAATTGAGTGAAGAAGTTGTGAGACTGGGGAGGAGATTGAATGTCTCTGTCTGTTCTCTGGGTCCTTTGCCCCTAGGGGCTCTGACATACAGCTAAGTACAATAGGTATTCACCTGTGGGCGGTCCCCATTTCCATATTGTTTCCCTGACCAGCAGAGGTAGGCACGCCAGGGAAAGTTTGCTTCCCAGCTGAACGGATTAAGGGAAGGGATTTGTTTTGGATAATGCAGGTTGTGCAGGTGCCTAACACAATCCAGGCAGACAGTTGAGAAGTTCTCCATATTATCTTGTAAGTGACATAGCAAACCCAAGTAAGTTGCATGGCATGATGACCCCTTTTGTAAATCCACAAGTCAGTGGCTTGTCCCCTGCCTCCCAAAGCAAAGCTGACACTCACAGCGGACTGCATATAAGATGCTCAAGCCATACCTAAAATAAAAGGCACTTTGTTCTTGTCAGGATTTTATCATTCAAATGCCAGGACTCAAATACCAAACTCCTTATCAGCACAAAGACTGAAGGGAATGAAATAAAGTTAAATAAATGATGCCGATACATTTAAAGAAAATTTAAGCTGGATCGACATGAACCTACCAAGCGATTAGTGAGGGGATAGTCCCCTTTCTCAGGCAGACAGCAGCTACCGTTATTTTACTCTAACCCTAGATTGTTAATGTAACTTAAGATTTCCCGTACAGGAACGTGTGTGCTGTTGAATGCCTTGATGTGCACTGTGAGCTGGTTTCTTTGAATACATTTAAAATCGATTTCTTCTGAAGATACAGCATGTTACCACCACAGCACAGTAGATAATTAGATTTGGTCATACTTCTTATTCAGGAGAGAACCCAATTCTTCAGTGGCTATGAACAAATAAAGTTCAGAATAATGATATAGTTCAGAAAAATAAGTGATATGTTAAAGCAAAATAAGAGCTCATTAAACACGAAGCTGATTCTAGTTGCTGAGTTTTGGGTTCTAAATTCCACCTTCTTTCTCTGCCATCTTGTCTCTTTCTTTTGATCTGCTGTATAATGCTTCAGAACCAGCGCCTGCCTGCAGCAATATTTTGTTTTTATTAAATTTCAAACCCCGAATTTACCCAACAGAACAAAGAAAACTGTTTTGAAACTTTGATCTTATCACCAAGTTTCCATTCTAGAAGGGATGTGCACACTGCAGGCCAGATTCAGCTGTAATTCTTTTGAGAAAATGTAGTCATTTGAATTCTAGAGGAACTGGGATTCTTCTGTGCATAGGAGAAGTAGCTAGGCCTCGGTTTCAAATAATAAGCTGCAAACCTGTATGGCCCAAAGTTAAGTCCTCCCATGGACTGTATATATTAAATCCAAGCCTCCATCTTCAAAGGCCTCTAGCAAAGGATAGAGCGCCAAGATGAAAGGCCTGATGAAGACAGGTAATTAAAACTTAATGGATGCTTGTTGTATAAGTAGGTGCAAAGAAAAAAAATGATCATTTAGGTATTCAAAAGGAATTTTTAAAGAGTTTTGTGTCTTACAAGCCATTAATTTGGGGTGGTTAACACTCAGAAGTGACCCCTAAAAGACCATGGGTCAAGGGTAACTGCACAGTTCTTTCTCTTGTTGTGGTTTATGACTGTTTTATACTCCATATAAGAAAAAGTTACTAAATCCAAGAAAACTAGAGAAGAGCTGACCTCTCCAGAAATGCTCTATGATTTGATTCAGAGTAAAACCGTGACCTTTTGATTTTTTTGAGGTCTCTCCTAAAAGGCCTCCGGGGGATAAAAGGGCATGATATATTCTTTGGGGGTTGGAAGGGAATAGACCGATTAAGACCTTGGACTAGCTTCAGAAAGTACAAACACCCCTCACCTTAGGTGATGGCCACAGAAGTTTTTGCTCCAACTGCACCGAGACACAGGGACTCACTCAGCAAATGGCTGCCCCATCAACATAGCATATCAGATTTTCCCAAGCCTTTCAGGGCTTCTGTCTCAGGTAAACAACTATAACTAGTTACTGGAAGATACTCTTGTCTGTGTGTACCAGGTGATTTGAGCTTCAATGGTTTTTTGTTGTTGTTGTTGTTTTTTCATATGCATTCTGTTGGAAAACAAGTCTCACTGTACGCTTTAATCTTGTCATTCATTCGTCTGTATGGTATGGGAGCTTTCCATCCTTATGGGAACATTGCCTCCTCCCAACCCTGCCATGCCACTTCATGGTCTTCTTCTTTCTCCCCACAACACAGTGAATTCCTTAATGATGCCAGGAGAAAAGTGGTCGTTCTGACATCATACCATGATTATGTTGGTGGCGTTATTTTCTTCTCATCTGTATGGTGTTACTTGTTTTCTGTACACACTCTGCTGAATATTGCCAACATATGACAAGCACCAGCAGGAAGTCAGCTGAAAAACCTGCATTTGCCACAGGTGAGAGCATAAACATAGACGCAGGGACAAACATTAACAAAACAAACATGAAAATTAAGATGGAAAGAGAACGAGAGTATAGAATAAGGCATGGATTGGTTGGATATCGTGCATTGTTTATTTGGACTACCAGGTTCTAGATGGAAAAAGCTCCATATAATAACTGAATAGATGTCTGTCAGCCTTTCTTTGTGACCATCTGAGGTCTCTGAACTCATGAAACATAAGAACAGTGGCTATTAGAAAGCTGACAGACTCTGCAAAGCTTAAGAATAAAATTCTTAAGTTGAGAAAATAGCTCAGCTGGTAAAGCATTTGCCTTACAGCCATGTTCAGCCCCCAGGACCCATGCCAAAATGCTAGACGTGGGGGTGTCAACTTTTCAGCTAACCAGTAAAGATCTTGTCTACTGGGCCTGGGCCTGAAGACCTAAAAGAATGGGATGGACTACAATCTAATGCTGTAGACAACCTTACTTCAGTTTCAGTGTACTTTCACACACAAACATAACAAAGAAAGCAATGATCCAAGGAAGGTTGTTTGAGTTAGAAAAACATAGTCAGAAAAACATGTAAACAAGCATCCGTAAGAGCATATTAAATATTAACAGAGCAGCCCTTTCCCAGAACTTTCCCAGAACTTTCTCAGGACAGACCAAGCGAAACAAAATTGTCTGGCATGTAGTATAGATTTTTTTCTGGGCTAGCATGAAGGAAAGGCATAAGGCCATCTCCAAATTCAGGGTACATTGACTAGATTGGGCTCTATAGCTATATTCTGACATCCAACAAGAATTAAAATCTCTAAAAGGATGGACATCAGAAGAAGGAGAAAACAGGCAACAAGACAGGATCCTACCACAGAGGGCCTCTGAAAGACTCTACCCAGCAGGGTATCAAAGCAGATGCTGAGACTCATGACCAAACTTTGGGCAGAGTATAGCAAATCTTAGGAAAGAAGGGGTAGATAGTAAGACCTGGAGAGGACAGGAGCTCCACAAGGAGAGCAACAGTACCAAAAAATCTGGGCCCAGGGATCTTTTCTGAGACTGATACTCTGACCAAGGACCGTTCACAAATATTATCTAGAACCCCTGCACAGATGTAGCCCATGGCAGCTCAGTCTCCAAGAGGGTTCCCTAGTAAAGGAAACAGGGACTGTCTCTGACATGAACTCAGTAACTGGCTCTTTGGTCACCTTCCCCTGAAAGAGCCTTGCCAGGCCACAGAGGAGGACATGGCAACCAGTCCTGATCAGACCTGATAAGCTAGGATGAGATAGAAGGGGAGGAGGACCTCCCCTATCAGTGGACTTGGAGAGGGGTATGGGAGGAGATGAGGGAGGGAGGATGGGATTAGGAGGTAATGAAGGAGGGGGCTACAGCTGGAATACAAAATGGATAAACTGTAATTAATATATAAAAAATAAAACTTTAATTAAAAAAGAATTAATATGTCTAACAAATTGAATCTTAAAAATGTTTGTCACAGGAGGCAGGAAATCATGTCGACCCAACAGGGGGCCACAAGATTATAGTCCCAGCAAGGAGAAGACAGAAGCTGGCATTCCTTGGCCAGCAGGTCTAGGGCAATGGAAGACGCCAGGCCAATGAGAGAACCTATCTCCAAGGAGGCATATGGTCTTCCTAAGGGCGACAACCAAAATTGTCCTCTGACCTCCATGAACTGTGTACACACATATGTCCACCTGGATAGACACGCATAAGCACACAGCCATAAACGCACATTAAGAACTATCTAAAGTAAAATTCTCAGATTTAAACATCTTATTTTCTTATCAATGTTCTTAGTAAGTGAATAGTGAAATTTGGTAGCAAGCCTATGAAAATAAACTCTTTTACCTAGCTAAGCAGGTCACACTGTGGAGACATATTTACAGCCTTCTTTGTTTATTCCTATAATGATACCATGCCATCATCCCGCCCTGCTCAAAAAAACTAACTAACAACAGTTAACACACATATTAACACACATATTGTCTATGTTTAAATGATCCTGACTGTCTCAGAAACTAAAATGTGATTGTGTGGTTAATTTGTAAAGCTGGGGTCAAATAAATGTCTCAGGATCCGTTTTGTCCTCATGACTCCTCTAAGGTTTAATAACCTGCCCTTTGAAATGCTAGTTATTTGTTGGTGAGATTCGAAACCATAAGGCAAGGCAAGGCATTCCATTCCCTGGTGTTTTGTTTCCCATCTCATCATCTCATTGGCTGTTCCATGAAGAGGGAGGCGAAGGTTGATTGGGAAGTTCCAGTGATATCTGCTAATCTAACTATCATCAAGTGCCTCATTCTCTCACCTCAAAATCCTAGTATCCTTAGCTGATTACTGCCGAGGTCCAACATGCCATTAGGGTTGTCAAAACTGTGATTGTATAAAGCTAACCATTCTTCATCAATTCGTGCAAATGCCTGCATATCAATTTACCTGTAACCCACGACCATGACACTCTTCTCGTAGACAAGAAGAAAAGCTACAATTATTTCTGACACCAAATGAAGTCACAGACCACACAGGCATCACAGAATCCACAAAAGGCTTGAGGAAAGATATTGAGCAGGATGAGTTATGGAGGCTCCCTTAGCACTTATCAAAACGATGTCTATCGTTAGTTTTGGCCTGGTGTGGATGAAAAAAGGGATCATACCTGGCCATGAGCCTGTCCTGAGATATTTGCTACTCCCCCATATGGTGCACTATTTTTCTTCACTTAATATTACGGAGTTGTCCTCCAAGCTCTCTACAGATTTTCTCTATTAGATTATATCACAAGGCCACACAGCTAATGTTGAGCCAATTTCTCACTTTATATAAAAGTCGAGCCAACAGAAAGCTGAAAATTCCTTTCAAGACCTGGTGTCTTCTGTCTTCCCCAAATAAAGCCGATCCAGGAGAATTAAATGTGAGCTGAAATAAGCTTATCTCCCAGAAGGCCCAAGGGCAAATGTAAGGTTCCATCAAGAATTAGCAAAGGCTCGGAGAATGAAATAAATACTTGTTTCAAATATAATTTGGGGCATTGTGGACTAGCACCAGCATAATCTTAGAGAGAACGAAAACAAGTTCATCTTCCAAGTACACCAGACTCTACAACAGCTAGTAAATTGGTTTCTCCCTCTGCCGTCCCACTAGACACAGAAGTAGAAAACATTGTCTTTACGAGACTGATGGAGACGCCTCTTCAACCCACCTTGGCCACTTTGAGAGTGTCTGAGGAAGGCAACTAAGCATGTCTCGGGTTCCACCAGATTGGCTGATGGAGACAATCCTCCTTCTCTCTCCACCTGCTTTTCCTTCTCCCTCTCTCCATCTTTTCCCCTTTCCCCATATAAACCTTAAAAAAAAATGCCGTAAGTTTTTAATGCAGTTATTTTTTTTAAATGGGCTTTTCTAAAAAGCTTCTTTCTCCACCCATCTTTTCCATGTATTTTTTTCCCTAGATGCTAAAAGTTGCACAAGTGTTTTGGATACCTGTGAATTAACATTTACTCTCCTTTTCATTCAAGAAAGAAGATACTTTCTTTGTCTCTGTGAAGGATGAGGTTGAAATATGAGCATAGGCAGGCCTCCAGTCTGCTTTTGCCTCCTTCTCCTAACTCTAGGGGTCTCTTCAGTAAAATTAAGTTTATGTTTACCTTCTGGGTTATTAATTGATGTGTAGAAGACACCTGTATCAGTGACTCTCATATGGAGAACACATGATTCCATAATGGTAGCTACTGTTGTTAGTTTTAGAAAGCACACAGTTACGAGCACTAACTTACATTCTATAAAGTTGAAAGTTTTACATGAAGCAGATACAGCCTTTGAATAAGATCTTCCTTTCCCATACTTGCTGTCCATGGGCTGGCGGGCAGGTGCCTGTTTGCTCTGACCATCTCTTCACACTGCTACCTTAGACTGTGCTACATGCTGATCATGTCTCTCTGGATGGGGGGGGGGGGGGGTCACAGAACCATTTTAAAACCTCCCAAACACTTCCCATCCAAGCTGAGTCTGTAATGACTCTGAGGCAGTAGCTCTGTGCAGTTCAGTGAGTCGTGCTCTTCCGGCGCAGAGATGCTGAGAAAGCTGGGGTTCTTCGGTTTCCAGGCTCAGCTCTAGACAGCAGCCTCAACTATTAAATAACCTGGGCTGTCAACCTACCCTAAACCTCTTTGCTGATTGGGACCCAACTTTGGCTCTTTTGTGAGGCCCAAACTCATCTCATCAAAGACAGGCATTTCGCCTCACACCCGCCACTGCCTTCACTGGGATGAGTGAAGGAGCCTGCGCTGTAGGCTCCCGATTTCTAGTTCCTTGGTATAAGCACTGTTTACAGGGCGGCTGGCTCCTTTGTGTTCCTGCTGTGGCTTCTCTGCTCATCAGCGCATGACCAACCTGGAACTTATAGTTGTCACACTGTGTGGAACCCTCTCCTGGAATGAGTCTTTATCAGTCTCAGTGGATGAAGCCAGTTACCCATAATCTGTACCATATTGGGCTTGTGAGTACAGATCTGTCACTCCCGCAAAACAGTAGATCCCTCTTGGCATGTCTGTGAGAAAGTTTATAGCATAGCTTATATGAGATAGAAAGAGGTTTTTTTTACTTTTTCTGTTGGTATGATAAAGTGCCCAGTCAAAGCAAGTTAAGGGACAAAAGGTTTAATTTGACTCAGATAGCGGAGAAGATTTATAAGATCTAGAAAATCTAACTGAGGATATCGTTTCTCTTTTAAGCTTGTTACAAATATTGACTAAATTGATATTAATTATCAGTTGGAAAATTGTCATTGTTTACTTAGAATTATTGATATAATGTTTTATAATAGTTCAAGAAAACGTTTTGAATCTCTTCAATGTTTTATAGTTGGGTAATTGGAAAGCCCTGGTTTAACTCCTTTTGCTATCATGCATTATCAGTCAACGAGTTCTGGGCTTTATTGCTCACATTTATTGCTGTTCTACCTGACAGAAGCAATATAGGGGAGAAAGCATTTGCTTTGCTCAATATTTCAGCTGATTCTGTCTATCGTGGGAGGAAGGACGCTGTAGGACAGCCAGGCCATGTCATGGCAGCCGGAAGTAGAGGAAAAAGCAAGCTACAACTGAGCTGCCTAGAACTGGGTGGGCCTTTTCTTCCCTTTTGTTCTAGCTAGGCCTCCAGGCCATGGGGTGGCGCTGCCCATAGTCAGGGTGTGTTCTCTCCCTTTGGTTACTTCTCTGAGCCCTTACAGGTATGCCCAAAAAAGAGCACTAATTTCCTAGATATTTCTAAAACCAATCAAGTTGACAATAAAAAAGTAGATAGCATGAGAGCCTTTATCTTTAAAACTGCACTGTTGACATCCACTGAGAATAACATTCGCTTGCCTATCATCCGCTGAAATTTCTCAACATTTTTGTTTTCCCACCCTAGTATCTATGGCTTCCGAAATTCCTACTCATAACAGGCACCATGTGTACTCAATACCTCAATACCTCATTAGGATATTCTAATGCAAATGAAAGCAAATTTGGGATACCTAAATACACAGAAATAAATAAACTTGACTAAATTGAGCCTACTAGTGTTTTACAACAATGAAAATGCATAATAAATTAGAAAAATCCAAACCAAATAAGGTACTATTATTTTCTTAATTATAATAAAGTGGAAGGTCTATTTCTCCCTTTGCAGAAATCTCACCCAGGTGGGTAAGCATTTTGCAAATTTGGATACCACCTGACAAGAAACAATTAAGAAACTCAGTGTTTAATTTGCTAATTTGTTACCTGATTTAAATTAAAGATAAATTAAGCTGTGTTCTTTATTTATTAGCAAGATTCAGGTAAACAAAGTTTAGAGGAATAAATAGAATTGCGTTTCTTTGTGACTGATTTTAATTATGCATAAACTATGAAAGACAGCTTCCTCAACTTGTCCCATTTAGAAGAATTTCAGAAAGCAAATCTCTGTGCTATAATTGGTAGCTTTCAAATAACACCTTCATCTTAAATATTTTTAATGAAGCTATGTAACATTCTAGGCAGAAATCCTGAAGTGTATCGATTAGTAAAACTAAGTTACCAGCAGTCATTTTAATAGTAATGAGTGTGATGAATATGTAAATAAATGTTCTGTGTGAAACTTCCAGTATTTATAAAACAATTATAATTAATGAGTGTTCACTGTCAATATCCATTGCTAGTTAACATGCCATGTGATGGAGAGCTACGGGGTAGTATAATTAAGCTTGTTAGACTACCAAAAATTATTGTCACTGTTGCTGACTTTAGAATTTTCTGAGAGAAACTTTGTCCTAACTATCAAGATAAAAGAAAAAAATACTCTTTTGTCTATCATCTTAAAGCCTTCGCTTCCTGGGGCTCAATCTGAAAGGCAATGCACCTGCTTAACATCAAGCAGTTGTTAGAACTCTCCTTGAGAGTTTTTCCACCATCAGTGATTCATAACCACCTCCTTTATGTGATCCTATGATATATCTTTTAAAGTCTACATTTTAAAGTTATTTCAGGGGCCCACTTAATCAGGGTTACAGGAGCCCTGTGGACTCGCCTTTATCTCCTCCCTACTTGGATTTTGTCTCAGCATCCTGCGACCTTGTCTTCCTCTGGCAGCTCAAACCATGGACTGCAGCATTCACTGGCCCAAAAGAATAAGTCTGTGTTTGCTCCACCCTATCTATTTGGGGAAGTTAAAACAAAGAAAAAAATAAAGCGTATTCATTGTGAACAGTAAATGCTGAGAAACTAGAGAGGGTGTTTAAGGTATTTTTAAATGTTAATGTTCCGTTGCTGGTTACTACTAATGACATATAGGAAATATATATCACTGCAAAATGAAAGCAGATCTACAAAGGCAAGAACAAGCCCCATGCACACAAGGGTCTGCTTATTCTGTTCCGTTCCTGTTGCTCACCTGGTGCCTGGCATAAAGACTCAAAAGAACAATAACTATGAAAACAAACATCCAGACCTGGTGTAATAGGCGTGTCATTCCAGCTGTTCAGGAGGTTGGGGCAGGAGGAGAGTGAGTACAATCAAGCCTGGGCTGCAGAATGATTTCAAGACCAACCCGAAAGACTAGTGAAAGCTTGTTTCAAAACTGAAAGTAAAAATAAATTTTGGAGTTATACCTCAGTAGTACAGAAATTTCCTGGTACCCATAAAACTCTAGCACAGAAAAATAATTCATCATTAAAAGCAAAGAGAGAGGGAAGAAATGGAGAAAGTAAGAAGAACGAGGGATACACAATGCCCTCATCTATAATGGCAAAGCAGGAATATCAGGTAGGTCCCATGGATGGTAATGTCACAGAAGAGAACTGGAGAGGTCTCACTTGAAGGATACCACCCTCTTATTCTTGTTGAGGCAGAATGCCCAGGGATAAGGAATTGGTGTCATTGCTGGGGACATGTGAGTCTGATCAGCTTAGATGAATTTGATTGTAGTAGAAGCAGAAAACTTGCCCCTGACATTCTGGTATAAATCTACTAGATGTATATGGAATGTAAGTCAAGGAATAAAATGAAGGATGGTTGGCTTCACGCAACCACCACACTGAAGAACCGTAACGATCTACAGTCAAGGGAAAAGCGGGTGTAGTTCCTTTAGAGGGTTACTCCTCTTGTCTCTGGTAGCCTCAAGCACTTCTTGGACGATTGGTAGCATCTTTCCTGGGTCTTCGGGTTCTTTTCCCTCTGAATGCATTGGTGTCAGAATTCTTTAGAAAAGTCAGTCATATTCCATGAGGTTTACCCTAGTGACTGCATTTTAATATGACCATCTACAAAGAACTTATTTCTAAGTAAGCTCAGGTTCACAGGGACTATAGGTTGGAACTTAACATCTCTTTGGGAAACAATTCTACCAGGAACCAAGGTGTAGTTAGCAGTATTGTGCTGAACAACTGGATGGATGGTATCTTAATCTGCCTTCTGTTGCCGGAGCAAGATACCACAAACTGAGACTTATTTGAGCAGCTTATTTGAGCAGCTAGTTTTGCAAACCAACGCCAAAACCCTTTACATGAGTAAATAGGGGTTGTTCTAATGCTGAGTTGTTGTTTGTTTGTTTGTTCATTCGTCTGTTTGTTTTGAAGCTAACTGACTCACAGTCCTGGAAGCTGTGAAATACAAAAGCCTGGCAGGGGTGTGTGGTGAGGTGAGGAGGACATTGATGTTTCTCATGGCAGAAATGACAAACGCTAATGAGCACAAACATGCAGAAAAGCTCAGATGTATAGCAACAGCACTCTGAAGAAATTAAGCCCTTCCCTCTAGAGCATTGGCTCTCCACCTTCCTGGTACTACGAACCTTCATGTTGTGGTGACCCCTAACCATAAAAGTATTTTGTTGCTACTTCATAACTGCAATTTTGCTACTGTTGCGGACAGTGGGTTTTCTGATTGTCTTAGGTGACCCCTATGAAAGGGTCATTCGACCCCCAAAGGGGGCCTGAACCACTGCTCTAGAGGACCTTAATCTACCCATAACAGTATAGTTCTCACAACCTAAATGCTCAAAACACCATTGCGCTGTGAATTAAGATTTCAGGGCAGTTTTATTTTGAGGCAGAGTGTTGCTGTAAAACTCACTATAGATCCAGGCTTGACTGGAATTTGCAATCCTCCTGCTTCAGGGCTCCCAAGTACTGGAATTACAGACATGTGCCAATATGCCTGCCAACACATGAACTTTTGGTGAACTCATTCAATTAAGCCAAATAGGGAAGACTATATGTATGTTAGGTTTGGATATTATCAGATTGAGATGTTGTTTTTTTTTTTACTAACCAAATGGGAATATCAAATAGGCAATTATAGAGACATCAATCAAAGTCCAGGCTACAGAACAGAAACTTGAGGGTTGTCAGTATACAAGAGGGACAATACTCGAAGTCATGACACAGGATAAGTTAAAGAAGCATGAGTCTTTTGACATTCCAAACTTTCATTCCAAAGGAATTAAGGGCCACAAGGTCATTGATAGTGACCAAAAAGATGGAGTAAAATACACCAGGTGGTGGTGGTGCACAGCTTTAATCCCAGTACTTGGGAGGCAGAGGCAGACAAATCTCCAGAGTCCAAGGCCAGCCTGGTCTACAGAGTGAGATCCAGGAAAGCCAAAACTACCCACAGAGAAGCTCTGTGTCAAAAAAGCCAATAAATAAATAAATAAAATAAAATACTTTTTTTTTAAAAAAAGAAGAAGAAGTTAAATGAGGCTGAGACTCTTATAGGGAGCTGAGTATAGAATAAGCACTATGACCTATTTTTCTTTTAATTTCTCCTTTCTAATTCTTACCACACTAATAAGCAAATGTTATCCTCATGTGTTCAGATGAGTGAGCTCAAGCTAGGAGTGACTGGGAGCCAGAGGAAGAGAGAGGTGGCGGAGGGGGGAAGAAACAGGCAGCATGACTCTGCTGAAAAGCAAATGGAACTAAGATGCTTGGCACCATACACCCTTTTTCCCCCCACAGGTCCCCCCACAGGCTCTGCAACCTTGTGCAATATACATCCCCCCCTGTTCTTCAGAGTCGTTGGCTGTTCTTTGCACTAGTAATTGCCCCGTATGGTCATATTACATACTCTAAAACTAAAACCGATGTTTCAAGTTCTCTGCACAAGTCATACACTATGTCACTGCCTGTTAATGAGGTAACTTTACGGAAACGATGTAAGCCAGAACTCACCTGATTCCATCCCATAAGCAGAAACTGAACCTAGGACTCATATTCAAAATCCATCCAGTCTCCATCCTATCACAGTGAATGTGACTCTTTCCTTGCTATTAGCATAGATTAATTAATCTAATTAGGGAAACTGATGGTTTGGAAAAATGGAGAGACTGTTCTGAAAGGCTGCATTAAAGATGTTTGACTAAATGAGAAATGAAGTTTTTGAGGGGATGAGTTGTGAAAATATGATAGCAATGAGCAAGAGAACCCTAAGAAAGCCCACATCCCATTTTCTTTGTCTCTATCCATAAGATAAACTACCTGATGTAGGTTTTTTTTCAGGGAAACTGAGAAGACCAATCGCCTCCCTCCACACGTGACTTCCTGGGACTGACCATTTCTGCTGTGTGTTTACCTCCAGCCATGGGATGGCCATGAATATCTGCCTGAAGTCCATGTGGAGGAAATAATCAGAGAGAATCAGCCTAGGCTGGTTACATAGAGTTCAAACTAAGAACAATCAGCATCAGAGATAATAGCAAAGTCAAGGAGACTCATGACTCTGAGAGAGAGGCAGTTGCTGTTGATTACGAAGAGGCCAAGTCATTCCAAGTAAAGCTGCCATGAGCCAAAGGGAGCAAAGGAATCCTGAAAGGTCTGCAAGCCAGGATGACAGAATACTGGATCTTCCAGGTTAATCATGCAAAATGCAAGTGGTGGAATGAATCATTACAACAGCATGAGGAGAGAGACAAACCAATGAGGACAGAATTTTAGGCGTAGAAAGAGTTGATGACACCACTGTCTGATTCCAGTTCAGGATCCAAATTCACACTGTCAGTGACAGGCAGAGCCCAGACTATGAAGAACTGACCTTGACGGGTTTCTTTCAGGAGGGGAAGGACATTACTGTCTGACCTTCTTTTGAAGACAGGAAAGACTATAAAATTGATATAGAATATTCTGGTTGGGACCAAACAAGGAAGGGTACCCCCACTACCCAAAATGTGGCAAAGTATAAAAGCCCAACATGCGGGAGGGGGGGAGGTGTGCACGGACCATGTCTTTCTTCTTAAACCAAAATAGAAGGCCTTGGGAAATAACAGAATGAGTGATGGGCTGCAGAAGTTAAGAGTGGGGAGAGTTTAAAATCCGAATATTTATTAAGTAAGAACCAAGTTATCTGTAAAAGCAGAAACAAACCATTTTTTTAGAAAAACTTAACTATTCCAGATTTTTGTTGAAAAAGCAAAACACACACTAAATTAAGCCTGATTTTATACATTAAAAAACTCTTGGACGACTACCATGCTGTAGACGAGGGAATTCAGCTTGAAATTTACTGCACTTATATAGAGTTTTTCCCCCATATTTCTTATGTTTGTATTGCAGTAATGAAGAAATATGGAAGCCGTCTGGAGGCCAAATAATATCTGTAAATTCCCATGGATAAAGCCTCTCTTTATATTTCAAAGTTATGAAGTTCAAGTCCTGTTATGGTTCTACTTTTATTAGCTTTTCTCCATCAATGCAATTACTGATTGATTAATACTTACTGGCTTTCTAAAGTTGAAAGAAAATATGGCTGAAATAAAACACTCTAAAGAAAGGGGGAGTAAAGTATATACAAAGTAAAAATCTGGGGGGAACGTCTGATTCCCTTATCCCAGTTCTCTGTGCACATGGGCCCTGGGAACGAGATTTGACTCAAGCGGGAGGTTCAGAGGGGACAGAGTTGCTTGCTGGGTGGGAATACAGGGTGAGCAATGTTGCTTCCCAGGCTTTGGGCCATATAGTGATGAGCAGCGTCAGCTTAGCCCGGTGAACAGATGTGCAGAATCCGACTCCTCTACCCTCTGCCTTCAACCAGTGAGAACTGACTTGCTCAGTATCAGCCACATAGATGGCAAACCCAGAGCTCAATATGAGGTTCTCTCTCTCTCTCTCTCTCTCTCTCTCTCTCTCTCTCTCTCTCTCTCATTTGCTCTCACTTTTGATTCCTTTCTGCATATGCATTTTTTTTTCTGTAGGTTCCAGGTCTAACTTATCCTACTATCATCAACTAAAAAAGAGACAAATTCACTGTTAAGTGTTCATAACTTATATTGTAATTGGTAGAGAAGTGCTGGCAAGATGTCTCATAGGAAAAGGTGTTTTCTGCCAAGTCTGAGGATCTGAGTTTGATCCCTAGGATCTACACAGTGGAAGAAACTGATGTCCACAAGATGTCCCCTGACCTTCACACACCCACTGTGGTACATATGTACACACACACACACACACAAACACTTTTTTTTTTTAATGATAAGAGTATACTCTGTATTCCCCAACATCAGAGTCAGTATTTTGTCTTGAAAGATAACTTGTATATAAATAAATTCATCTCTCGGGTACATGGCTGTCTCCTCTGGGATTCAGGTGCCCCTGGCTTAGGTAGGCTATCTCACATCTACCTTATCTCTCCTGCCTTGCAGACATTCCTACAAGGTCTTAGATCCCCTAGGAAACCTTGGTCTTTAGGAGAGCTCACTCCAGGAACAAAAACAAAGACTCATTCGTATAAAATAAATGTCTTAGATAAACATACTTCTTATTACATTTAATTTGGAACATAAACAAACAAATACTTGAGGGACATCAGAATGACTGAGTTATGGCCATTTATGTGTTCATTCAAAATATGTTTCTCATTCCCAGTTAGAAGCATGTTCAGTGGTAAATTTTGATCAAAATAGCTTGTTTACATTGTCCTAAAGTCCTAAAAATTCACAGCTCTCTTTTTTTCATATATCTAATGTCTAATCCCATTTGTTTATTTGTTTGTTTGGTTTGTTGTTCTTGTCTTTTTTGAGAAACAGTTTTGCTGTGTAGCTGAGAATATCTTAGACCTGACGACATATCCCAAGGTGGCCTCAAACTAGCAAGGCCCGTCCCTCAGTCTTCAAGCCGGGATTACATGCATGTGCCACCATTCCCAGTCCTAACGCCCAACGTTTAAATGCAAAATATCCAATGTTTATTTAACGTGAACTAGAAGGAAAGTAAAAATGTTTACCATGCAAAGAAGCAAGAAATTTTCAGATCAGACATGGTGATTTCTGTTGCATATGATAGCATGTGCTGTTGAGTGCCATTATGTGGGTCTTTGGGTGTGGGTGTGGGGGGGGTATAGGTGTGAAATCCTAAAATCTAGATCTGTTTTTTTCTTCCAAAGTTGTTTTTACTTAAATGAATTAAATATACTGAAGAGAAAACCACTGGACTCAGCACTAAGCATAAATCAAGAAGTTAAAAGTTACTGGAAAATGGGAGGATGCTATCATCAGGAAGGAAGTCTGAGACCCCTGTACAAAGGGCATGTTGTCTTTTACCTTCAAAACCTCTTCTCCTCACACGATTCCCGCCATCCTAATGCCATCTCCCTTCTGTTGCCAATGTTGAAACTCCATTCATGCATTCCTAGATATTTTCAGGGTGCATTCTATTAATACAATAGTTTATGTTCCTTAGGATGTAACAGGACTATTGAAGTCACTGGGTTAAAGACATGCTTTTTATGTGTTCGGCTTCTATTTGCTTTTGACCACCTAAAGGGTGCCAGATTTCTAGAAGCAGTTGAGAACCTATCCAAAGAAAACTGTCACTCAAATGTACAGGTGCTCCCAGCACTTGGGAAGGAGGAGAGCAAGTTTGAGAGCATCCTGGTCTACATGGTGAGTTGCATAGTAACAGGTATAAACTCTGGACTTCAGGAAGACATACCACAGCTCTATCTATTCATTTCATGGACATCAAAGCGTGGTTGAGAACATGTACAGGTTCATGCATGTTCTACGATTTTATCCATCCTATGTAAAGAAATAAGCTTTTAAGCAAGAGTGATTAGGTAAGATAAAGGGTTAAATTGCTTCCATTTAACTCAGTAGATATTGGAGGGGTCTTAGATAGGAAGAGGAGAAGAGAATAGGCGATAAATGTGATAGGAAAACAAGAGACAACTAAAATGAGAGCTTATAGGACTTTAAAATAGGAGATCATAACAGTCCAAAGTTATGCCAACAAAATGAGGACAAAAAAGGAAGCATCACAAGAAATTATGAGTCCATGCCTTAGAAAGATGGTGGGAGTTTGGGGCCATTAGGAGGTTGCTTTCCACTCTGCTCCCACTGGGAGGCCCTGTGGCTGAAGAAGATGAGCTGTGATGAGTTGATCTTCGGGATGGAATCCATATGTTTTCATTATGGACTGAACTAGTGAAGAGTTGCTCAATTTGAGATAACCCTATAGACTGGAATTGAATTTCAGGTGCTATAAAAAAAGGAAGTGGCTGGTTGCCTAGAGGGGTGGATCACACCCACAGAAGACCTTGAACCTGGGAGAAATCAATAAAGCCCTGTGGGTGTAACAGCTGGGAGGGAGCCGGAGCGGGGTCCATAATAAATATCAGTGGGAGCGGAAGAGAAAACAATATGAAAGGGAGATGATGGCCATCTGAGAAATAATAGGAAAAGCAGTAAGGGATGATTTCAGAGTAGGGAATTTCAGAGGGGCTATTAAGCAGAACGAAATCAACTGAGGCAAAATGACAAAAAAAGACCATGTTGAAGAAGAGCTAATAGCTACCGTGATATTTCAAACTCAAAGAAAGAGGTCAGTGAAAATCTTTCCAAAAATAAACCTTGTCTGTAATAGGGTAGGGGAAAAAAATTTAGAATTTTAGGATGCGTGCTTTCGGGGAAGGAGAGGTGCTGTATGAAAACATGGGGGTAACTTTACAGCGTTTGTAAGAATGCCTCCTTTTACAAAGAATGATTAGACATGAGCAGCTTCCATTGAGTCGGGCGCTCTCCCCGAGAGTAATTCAGGCACTTCAGGGCTGCATTAATCTTCTTAGTCCCTGGAGCACCATTAAGTACAGGCAGCGGTAATTTACTAAATTGCATACTCGAAGCCTGAAAGAGTTAATGCGGCTCGGAAAGTGCCTAACATTTACCCAGGGAGTAATTTACACACTGGAAGCATCTGGCGGAATATGGATTCAATTGTTTACTGTACTGTGGGCCTCACAGAAAGCCGGTCACATGCCTTCCCTTATTGAAAAGTTCTGGGGAACAATTTCTTTCATTTAAGAAATATCCACCTACTGCCACATTCTTTCTCTGGTAATCTGTTTTTTTTTTTTGTTTTGTTTTGTTTATAGCGCCGAAAAAGAAAAGATGTAGCAAGAAATAAACGAACACTCCTTGATTTGCCAAGGCAAACGACTTGATTGTAATTTCACCTTTGTTAACGGGGATGGCTTGGGGTGCTGTCAGGGTGAGTGATAGATACCGAGAAACGAGTAGATGTGGGGCCGATCTTGATGTCCTCTCTGGAAGAGGACATTCTATAAATCTGTACAAATGTTTGTATTTTACGTCTCAGCATGCCAGAGGACCTTAAGGAACGCTGTCTAATAAAGAGCAGGGGAATAGAGAGACATTCACACATGAATCAATGCCAAGTTATTCTGAGACAGAGTGCGTCAGTGCACAAGTTCAGGCACAGACCCACTGAGTTGGTGACAGCGTTTTCAGAGCCCTGCGCCTGCGATACGGCCAGCACCATGGACAGTACACTGTAGGACGAGAGGAGAGGCAATACTCGACCCCGAGACCCTATGACCTAGGGGGAGGGGCACCCGCACACCGATAAACGAACAAACGAGTGTAGAATTCCAGACGTTAGGAGATGTGCTTTCGAGACAGCTTTTAACTGCCAAGACGATGCTGTTCCCCAGGATGACTGAAACCCAAGCCTCTGATATGATTGCTTGTACATCTCCAGTGCTTTGCTTATTATATTCACAAACGGCATCTTCTGCGTCAGCAACAGAAACGTGGGATCATTTTTATTAGCACTGTGTCCATTTGCTTAGAAAGCCCAGCACTGCTCAATCTTACTCTTACAGGAACTTTTGAAATCTGGGCTGCTTTTTGGGTCAGAGTTTATCTTACCTCTTCAAAACTCGTATTAGGTACAGATCTGAGCAGAAAAATCTAAGTCTAGCGCAGTTTTGATTTTTAAATGACCTTCTGTTGTCTACATATTCTATTCCTATTTATTACTTCTCTGTGCACCGGGATTGATGTTTTTCAAATAAATTCATGTTTATTCGTTATATGTAATCAGCAAAAAAATGTACTTACAGAGCACGAATGAATTTGATCTTAATAGAAAGAACTCTTCACAAAAATATCAATTCTTTTCTGCTCTCTCGTTGAGCTATTTTTAAAAAAAGAAACATTTTAAGACACATGCTAAGATTGTAAAATTTTCCCTTGCTCTCCAATCTTTGAACAGAAAAAATGTTTTTCACTCTGATGTTTCAAGTTTCTATATGTATAAAAACCTTACAAATGATAATTCTGATTCTTCCTTTTTAGAAATAACACAGCCCATTGCTCCACTTTCATTTCTCCCTCTCCCCCCTCCCTCCATGCTCCTCCCTTTTGTTCTATGGATATCCTGAAGCTTCCTGGAGTCTCTTTAATCCTCCTTGCTCTTCTGCATCTCGCTCTATCTCTGAACATTTGCACAGCATCCTTCTCTTGCTGATAGCCCCTGGGCCACCCTCTGTACCTTCTGCTCACTCTCTGTTGATAACATATTACAGTTAATACAAACAGGAGTAAATATATGTGCCAAAATTATTGAAGCATAGATCCTAGCTGCACGATTTTTAGGCTTGAAATCCAAAGCAATTTGTAAAGACCATATGCATATCACTGTCCTGCAAAATATATTAGGCAAGAAATTGTATTTTTCTGCTTTATGAACAACAACAACAAAAGAAAAAGACATTAGAAGAATGAAAACTTGGCTTCTTGGTTTTTCTCTGAAATTACTATACGTTGCTCTCACATAGGAACGTTTACAGATTCAATATTATTTACTCATATGTGTGTATTTCATTTCTTTGTGATTGAAAAAAAAACACCTTTTTTTGCCAAGGAGCACAAACCATATTTTATTTGCCTTTTAAGCTAAAGTCAAATTGATCAAGCTAGACTGCTCTAACGAACAAAGTAATCATCAGGACATCATGGAGTAAACAAAAAGTGGAACACTGTGACCTTCTCACACTAAGACATACATTTTAAAAGAAATGCCAAAATCTCACAGGCTTTTTTGTGGCTTGCTCTTTGCCTAAAAAAAGTCATGTATGAACACATACATACCTTTGAAAGACAAGACAAGAATTTGGCTACAAATATGAACATTGCCAGATTAAAGGAAAATTAACTTGGTAGACACATGACAGAGAAGCCTTACAAGAAAAAGAACAGAAAAACAGAATTATAAGAGTAAGGAATGATCGTCATTTAGTTGCAGAAGTGGCCAAGAACGGTTGCTATCAGTGGGAAGATTTAAGATAGGATCATTAAGAGAGGAGGAACGGAAATGCTCCTTCATTCTCCCAGCCCTGGGTCTTTATTTGCTATGCAGCTCACTTCTTTTAGAATGAAGGCAATATCTCTGTACACAAAGTCTGTACTTGCTGTTTAAAAAATACCCAGATAGAAATTTGCATAATTTTCCACAGCTGTGTTCATAAAGGAAAAGTATTCAAGGTGTTTTAAACTTCAGAGCCCTCAGGATATCCCACGTTCCCTGGAAACACCACAAGCTTTTTACGGCAGCCAGGCCGCTAAGGTTCCCATGGAGAAAAAGACAATGGTCTGCGATGGGAATTGAGGACACGTACTTTTTATCTGCAAAAGGCTGAGACTGCTTTATTGATATCAGGTCATTAATCATCATTAGGAAAAATAATCCTCATCGTCGAACTGGATAGAGATTACTCTCTTGGTTTTATGAATGAAGGGAACGGATCAGAGTTTAAAAGCCCCATCCCAAACCACATCCTCCCACCCTGCAATGAAGCTGATTGCCTACTAAATCCTAACTCTATCCACTTTAGTTTCTGCTCAAGCAAAACAATGAGAGAAGCCCTCACATTGGACATAGGTGTGTCCTAGAAAAAATGCTTGCAAACCGAATTTGTGTCAGGCATTGTGTTTTAAATAAACAATGAGCAATGAAAAAAAAATGGTACATCTAGCTTTTTTTGTAACATAATTCGTTTATAATATGTTGTGGGGAAAAAAACATCACTTATCTATTTTACAACATCTTGAGAATAATTTAATGGCTGTTTTTAAAGCAACCTCAGCCTGTGTGATATTTTTATTATTTCTTTTATTTTGGAAGCTATAATATAATGACATCATTTTGTTCCTTCCCTCCCCTTTCTCCAAGCCCTCCCATATAAAGTACTCTTCTTTTTTTTTTTTCAGATCATTGGCCTCTTAGTTTATTAATTGATATTATACATATTTCTATATGTATGTATATAATAGTTTTCTAAGTTTTGCACAGAACATATACAGAAGGAACATTGCCCAGCCTATGGGTATTTTTAGATAAACTGTCCTTTTGCTTTTGTTCAATGGCCTCTGATGACATACACCCTTCTCTCTGCTCTTTTACGCACATTTCACATGCCTCACTCCATGACAGAATAGTTCTGCTTCTGTCCACATGCTTGGCATGACTTACTAGCCAAAGTCAAACACAGATTGGATTAAGTACAGATACACACTAATTTATTAAGACTCCAATTGGCTAAATGACTGTATATTCTTTTCTATAGTTAGATAGATAGAGAGATAGAGAGATGGGTAGGCAGGCATACAGGCAGACAGATAGATTTTCATTATTATTTTAAACAATTTTCATACAATATATTTAAGCATATTCTTTCTCCTCCCCTAACCCCTCCCAACTCCTCCCTCTCTACCCACCCAAATTTGTGCTCTTTCTCTCTCTCAAAAAAAAAAAAAAACACCAAAAACAAGCAAACAAACAAACAGAAAAAAAAGAAAATAATAAAACTAGAAAAGGCCTGGAGAGATGGCTGAGAGGTTAACACCCGAGTTCAGTTCCCAGCAACCACATGGTGGCTTATAACCATCTATAAGGAGATCTGGTGCCGCTTCTGGTGTCTAGGCACACATGCATGCAGAGTACTATATAAATAATAAATAAACTTTAAAAACAAAAGAAAAGAAAACTAGAAAAAAATCAACAAATACAACCAATAAGAACAACCAAAAGCACAGGGGAGACATGGAGTCCATTTCGTGTTGGCTCACTACTCATAGGCATGAAGCCTGCCTGCAGTGCTGTTAGTATACCCAGTGACAGTCCGCTGAAGAAAACTTACTGTGCCTTTTCCAACAGGTTTCACCTGTGTCCAAGTCCCATTCTCAATGGCCAGATCCCATGCATGTTGTGAGTCTCCATGAGCTCATATATCCATGTCCTGCTGTGTGTGGGAAACACCATTGCCTTGAAGTCATTCACAACCTTTGAGCTTACAACTTTCTATCACTTCTCCAGTCTTGAGGGGAGAGGTTTAATACAGAGATGCCGTTTAGGGGCTGGAAAGATGGTCCAGTGGTTCAGAACACTGACTCTGACCTGACATCAATTTCCAGAACCCACAGTGTAGCTCACAATGTCTGTAACTCCTTTTCCGGGGCATCTGAAAACCTCTCACAGACAGACAGGCAAGGCAAAACACCAATGCACATTTAAAAAAAAATGATGAATAAAAATTTAAAAAGAGATGCCGTTTAGAGGTGAGTACTCCAAAGTTTTTCACTGTCAGCATCTTGTCCAGCTGTGGGTCTCTGTGTTAATTCCCATCTACTGCAAGAGGAAGTGTCTCTGATGAGGGGATGAATGATGCAGTAAGGCCACAGCCCCACACAGCCTGGTGTGGTGCCTGAGTTTATTATGTATGCCACAGAGGGGAGGGATTAGCTAGTGTCGCTTGGAGGTCTTTGTACATAAGCAGTCTCGGGCTGTAAACATCCTGGAAGAGAAAACTGGGGATGATAACTTTTGCACACACTTGTCACATTCTTAAACACTTGTATTTGGACCAGAAGAAAGCTTTGCCTTCCCAAATGAGTTTGCCAGGCTCCCATGGGTCCGAGACATTGGTCCTTGACATGGCTGTGCCCGTGTCAACAATATGTATTCACCCAGGACTTCATCTGTGCTTTACACACTCACTCAAGGATTCCTCGGCTCCTCACATCCTGACCCATATACAGTAATATGTCATCCTGGATTATCTTATTGCCATGTTTATTTAGCTGAATAATTGTAGCAGATTTTCCCCTAGGGCCCAAGGCCGTAGATTTCCATTTCCATTCATTGCCTAGAACATTTTGCACAGTAGTTCTCCATAACTTACCCATTCCCCTTGTTTATTCCTGCCTCCCACTTTCACTTTCTATTGCACTGAAAAGATTAGACATTAGATTCCCATCGCATTTATACTCTGAAAAGAAAATTTTTTTTTCTTCATTTGCTTTTCTACTGCTGTGACAAGAGCACTATAACCCAAAGCAACTTGGGGCGGGGGGAGGCTTACATGCATCAATCTGTCATGGGGGAAACCAAAGCTGAAATGCAAGGCAGGATCTGAAGGCAAGAGGTGATGATGAGGCCATGGAAGAATGCTGCCTACCAGCTTGTTCATCATGGCTTGCTTAGCCTGCTTTCTTTCTTCTTTTTTTTTAATTAAATTTTTATTTATTTTTAATATTAGTTACAGTTTATTAACTTTGTATCCCAGCTGTATCCCATTCCCTCATTCCCTCACAATCCCAACCTCCCTCCCTCATCTTCTCCCTACCCCTTTCCAAGTCCACTGATAGGGGAGGACCTCCTCCCCTTCCACCTAACCCTAGCTGATAAGGTATCTTCAGGACTGGCTGCAATGTACTCTTCTGTGGCCTAGCAGGGCTGCTCCTCCCTTGGGGGGTAGAGGAGGGGTGGAGGTCAAAGAGCCTACCACTGAGTTCATGTCAGAAATAGTCCCTGTTCCCCTTACTAGGGTACCCACTTGGATACTGAGCTACCATGGGCTACATCTGAGAAGGGCTTCTAGGTTATATGTATACATGGTCTTAGCCTGCTTTCTTGTAGAACCCAGGGCCACCTTCCCTGTGGTGGCACTGCCCACTGTGGGCTGGGCCCTCCCCTATCAATCATTAAGCAAAAATATAATCCCACAGACTTGCCTACATGTCAACTTAAATGATGGAGGCACTTTCTCAGCTAAGGTCCTCCCTTCCCAGAAAACTATATTTTATGTGAAGTTGACCAAAAATAACAGTATGGTGTTCGCTTCATCTCATTTCTCTCTCTCTCTTTCTCTCTCTCTTTCTCTCTCTCAGTTTTTCTTGAAGAACAGACGTTCTCCTGGCATTGTGAGACAGCACTGTGTTGCTGGGTACAACACCACCCTGCGATTTCTTCCCGTGCCACTCCCCTCCAGCACCTTTAATGTCACTCAAATACCCCCGCTCTGCTGTGTTGTTCCCAAGGTCTTTAGAACCTTCTTTGTTCTCAAGCCTTATCCTTACTAGTGTCTCAGGACCCTCTGGAAGGCCTTCATGTCTAAGTCTGGTGGATAGGAGTACCTCTTGATTCAATCCCCATGACCTCACTTCCATATTCCTCAAACTCTCTCTGCTCCCACCAGAGCGTTATGGAATGTGTGCTCTTCATCAGGCTCCAAGCATGCCTTCACACCTTCTTTCCTACCCTACCTTCAACTATATGCAAGTCTCCAGGCTCTGTGTTTTGTTCTCCTTCCATTTCTGTGCTTTCTTATGGGAAATACCCAGAGCTACAAGATCTTATCAGAATTATCAGGAAACAGGAATTTTTACAATGATAATGTAACCATCATATGATTATATGTGCATTATGTGATCATATATGTTCATTACAATGAATAATGTAATCATTAAGTGGTAATATAGATACAGGTCTATAGAAAAAATTGTTTGTGAAATGGTTCATAGGAAAATAATAACTAAAAAGTAGCAAAAATTATTTGTGAAAATTTGAAAAAAGGTCTAGTTAGAAAATGTTTTTATTGGTTTCTACAATACATTTGATCTCTGAATACATAGCTACAAATATCTATTTCCAAACTTGCTAAGTGAATAGGGAAACTAACCCACCCAACTCCACCAAACTCATGGACTTCTCTGCCCTGAGCCTGGCTCCCTTCTAGTATTTCATCTTTGAGTTCTATCAGTCTTTCTGTTACTTCCCGTTTTGCCCTTGGTCTCAAACTACCCTTGGGACCATTTTTTTTTCATTTATATCTTACAAAAATCAAAGAGTCAGGAAGTAGACAAGACAAGATTTGAATTGTGTCTGTCTGATTTCAAGGGTCCTGCTTTGCACCAACATCCGAAACCTCTAGAAATCAGGAAATACAAACAAAGTTTCCTTGAAATTGTGGGAGGGAATCCAATAAGTTGAAAACCTCAGGAGCCCCTGGGAGATGAATAAATGGCACTCACCCTACATCCTACCCTACACCAACTGTAGCACTCAACAATCTTTTTCTCAGTTTGATACAGATTCAAAGGAATTGTGTTTCCCAGTTAGGCTGGCAATCCTTTCTCGCAGCCTTAACCATGATTCATCTGATCCCCTAGCCACAGGTTGCAGCTCAAACCTGAGTCGCTAGAACCTTCTCTCTAAATATGCATACAACACTGCCCTTCAGTTTGCCATTTAAAATGAAGAGCTCAGAATCACATTTTGGTCTATTTTTCTAAATTTCTGTCAGACAATGCCGCAAGGAAAATGCCACAGCTGAAGTACACATTTCTAATTCCCCTTGGCTTAGGCAGGTTGTGTGTTTCTCTGTGTGAGAGAGAGAAGAGGCAGACAGACAGGCAGAATAAGTCACTGACCGGCAAAAACAGAGATAGACAGAGGCAGAAAGACGGAAAGACAGACACAGACATGGGCACAGGCACAGACACAGAGAGAAAGACTCCTCCTCGCAAGGGAAACAGTAAACAGTAAGAAGTACAGAAGGAAGACAAGCAGCTCGCTACCCAACCACTGCTAAGCTGCCATGGAAAGAGCGTGGTCTCTTTCTTGGTGAAACATGTCAAGCGCCGAGCTGCAAAGAGGACAAGGGTGCAAGCAGAAACAGAAACAGGATGGTTGGTAATTAAATGGGATAGGGGGTTAAACAATGAAATGAATATATATATATATGTATATATATTTAATGACAGTCAAAAGAAATCACAACTCCCAGCCCAATTTGCAAAAGAAATAGACTCTGTCCCTCACTTCCTGCCCTCACACCCCTGATGCCTCTGCAGCATCCTGACTTATTTCATCTCCTCCTTCCTTCACGGGGGGGGGGGGGGGGGCATCTTCTTACTTGTTGAACTTCCTGGTGTCCTCTAATTCCTTTCACTTTATTCTCTTCAGCCTGTATCATATTTCCTGCTGTGCCGTCATTATCATAGCCTAGTTCTCTCCACAAACTGGAATGGATCAACCCAAATTGTTCTGCATGGGGCCGTGATCCTCTCAGCAAACCCTCACCTGCCACTTCTGCTGGCCTTCGATCAAGTTGTGATCCTCCATTTGGGAGGGAGTGGCTTTACCTCAGTAACAGCTTCTTCTACTTCTCTGTCCTTGCTAAATGCAATCTGAAACGAAAGAAAAGGAAAAGAAAGAGAAGGAAAAAAGAAAAGAAGAAAAAAAAATTACTCGGTGACTGTCAAAGTCAGGGGTGCTTCTGATACTTCTTTTGTCTTCACTTTTCTTGGGAAAGAGGAGGGAAAAAAGAGAAAGAAGGAAAGAGAAGAGTTTCTTCCCAGCTTCTACGTGAAAAGGTGAGATAGAGCAGACCTGGAGGGCAACCTGTGACTTGGTTCTAGGTGCTGTGAGTAGTTGTTAGATTCTCAAGGGAGAGCCGGCTCTGAAGTTTAAAGCACCTTTTCTTGAGTTATGTGGGACATTAGCTGTGGAGCGAACAAAGACACCTCTTTTTGCCAAAGGTACACATGTTCTGAGACCGTGCACACTAGCATCTTCTATTCTACAGCTTTTCTTACATATTAGAGTTCCTTTGTGAGTGGTTAAGACATTTTTGCCTAATTCTCTCTCTTGCTCTCTTGTTCTCTTTCTCTGTGTGTGTGTGTGTGTGTGTGTGTGTGTGTGTGTGTGTGTGTGTGTGTCCACGTACAGACCAGAGGAAATTGGAAATCTCATGTGTCATTCCTCAATCACATTATAAAAAAAGGTTAGTTGTTTGTTTGTTTGTTTATATCATTGTTGTTGTTGTTTGAGTAGAATCTCTGGCTGGTCAGCAATTTCCAAGTACCTACCTATCTCTGTCTCTGTAGCACAAGACCACAAGTCCAGGCTATCATGCCTGGCTTTTTTTACATGGGTTTTATCGATTGAATTCAGGTTCTCTGGCTTGCAAGGCAAGCATTTTCCTGACTGAGCCCCATCCTACTCTCTCTCATGAGACTCTAAATCTTACTGCATTTGGTCCTAATCTTAATACTCCTAAATACCATGCCTGTGTTTGTTGGTGTAATGGACATTCATGGGGACTAGTCATTACACTGGACTGACTGTGGAATATCAGAGTAAATCAGACCAGAGCACTGGGGCAGAGTGCTGCAAAGGGAGGAATGATTGTAGAGGCAAGGCAGAAATCTACAGGATGGACGCTAAGGGAGCAGAGAACAGCTCAGCACTGGTGTCCTGGGGAAGATGGAGACACAGCACTCACGAAAGCTGTGCTTGTGTATGGGGTAGAGCTGGGTTCCTCTGCTGGCATAAGAGGACAGATTATAAAAAGCCAGAGAAATGGGGAGTTTGCTGTGAGACTGTCTGTCCTAGAAATGTCAGAAGCTATACCCCTGAACACTCAGCAACACGGCCTCCTAAAGAAGGCCTACATAAGGACAGCACAACGCTTGCGTCTACATGGATAGGGGGACAGGGTGGAGCAGCACCTGGCTCATGGGTCCTCAACCTTCAACAAAGAGCTACCGGGAACTAAGGGATGCTAGAGCAAGAAAAATAGTCTTTCCAAGGGAAAAGAGTTACACCCATGGGTCTTCCAATACCAAATAGTCAGTCCAGAAAACATTCATACAAGTAACATTATATGGACTGTTGTATTTATCTGTTTAGGAGTGTGTGTGTATATATTTGTATGTGTGTGTGTGTGTGTGTGTGTGTGTATATATATATATATATATATATATATATATAACAACAACTAAAGAAGAGGTCATGAATTTGAAATATAGCTGGAGGACATGAGAGGGATTGGAGAGAAGAAAAGGAAATGGAGAAATTATGAAATTATAGTATAATATATAATATATATACATATATACATTATATAGATACATATATATGGAAGGACATACATCCTGTGACAGAGCAGAAAGAATAAAATACCTATTAGGAAATGTGGATTGGATAAAACCTTGTTCACCAGCTGCTATAAACTAACTTTAGACATTTTTTTTACTATATGTGTAAAGCCATTGAAACTAACAGTTCTCAAAAAGAGGTGATTCCAATATTCCAGTTTATGTTTATCTTAGTCAGGTTCTTTTTACATTAATTATGCTTAAATTTTATGATACTGTTGTTATAAGAAGATTAATACGAGACCATACTGGATGTTTAGATGTGTAAATGAAAGCTCTACACTGTAATCAATCAATCAGTCTATATTAGCTACTCTGATCATTAATGATCACCAGTCTCTTTGCATACAACTATTGGTATTAATGTCCCGCAACACTCTCCATGAAGAAATGTATCCAAACTGTGCTTATTTTGTGATGTTTGCCTTTGAAATATCCAACAGATAAGAAACTTGAATAATTGAGGAGTGGACGGATCTTAATCAAATACAGTTAGATACATGGGTAAAACTTTAACAAAAAAAATATAGTATTACTGGTTTGAGATAGGTTGAGGTACTTAACTAAAAACAGGCTTAGTCTCATGGAACAAGAGAGCTGCTTGACTATGTAATGAAAAGTAATTTGTTATTAAATGATCAGTCTTTTCAGTCTAATAAAGGCTAGCCTCTGGATGCTACACATATAAACACTATTGACTATATAAAATGTATAGTCCTAAGAGCTACAGAAAGGAGTTTTTTATTTACATCTATTCCTCCCTAAAAGTTAGATGTTTTATTAAAATATTTTAAGGTATACTTAAGCTTTAATTCAGCCTGATCACATAATTAACAAAGAATCGTAAATCATCTTGTAACTATAACCATTAAAATACCAAAATAAGAAAGACTGTCATTTGTGAATGGCTGTTCTAACTAATATCAGCAAACTCAGCTTGGCCATGGACAGACTGTGTGTATGTGTCCATGCTCAGTGTGCCATTTCTAAAATCTAAAGTGGGCCCCTTTCTGAATGACCCTGGCTTCAGCTTTTCCTTTAATTCTTTGAATAGTGATCCAGTGTCACCAATCAACTCAAAGAGACAAATGCCACATTCCAGCCCCAGATTTGTAAAATCCAGAGACATATGACTTCGATCCTGGGATAAACTTTTACAATCCTAAATCTAAGGCCCTAGAAAACAGAGCTATATGAGCAGCTCTGAAGCCACAGGGGGAGACGTGTGTATAAAATTGCACTTACCTGTTTTCCCCCCTTTGGGTTAATGTTGTGTAGCAGTAAGCAGCAGGCAAGAAGGTTTTATCAATAGATTGCTGCCACTAAGAGGAGCCCACCAGCAGCCTCCCCCTCCCTTACAATTATAGCTAAAGGAAACTGCAAATGACAAACTAATAATAATAAATAAACATTAACATCGAACCAGGGCTTCCTCATCAGAGAGAGCCAAGTGAACAATAAATAAAGACATAAAAACAAAAGGCACAAGGTTTGTGTCACTAAATAGTGAGAATGAAAGCAACCAGGCTCCAGAAAATATCTATGAGTGGGCACAGGTAAATAGCAAATCACCATAGAGTAGATAATTCCATGGAGTAAGTAAACACACTAGAAGAGAATAAATGTGGAGATGATCAGCAAATCATTCACAATGGGTTGTTTTCTATGAGGCAGAATTATGGGGTAGAATTTTCTGTATTTCCTAAAAATACGATAGCAAGCACGAATTACTTTCATAAATAGAAAATAATTTTGAATCAAAGCTACATACAAATCAAAGACACTATTTGACACAAATAGTCTCAAGAAAGAAAGAAAGAAAAAAACAGTTCCCCTAAAGCTCAACTTCTTTTTTTTTTATAAAGGCAGACAGACAGACAGAAAATACTTTCTACCCTTTCACTTCATCTTTCTCCTTCCCCATTAGCAGGAAGGAACAAAAACTGCAACAACAAAAAAAAATGATAAAAAGCAGTTTCTATCTTCAGCTTCAATATGGACTCACACTAACGGGCCTTTTCCATTTCAATAAAAATCATGGTGGGCAAAGCAGTGGAAATAGCTATGCAAAAGGTTTCTGTCTAGTTGTTGTTTTAATTAATCTGGGTCCCTGAATGACACACAGACTTAATCAGGTGGCATGGAACCTGTCGCTGTTAAGTAATTGGTTTGAACCCAAGCACAGGTTGTGATCAGAAGCCGTCACCGTCCAATGGCTACTCACTGGCCCATGTGAAATGGACTGGTGGTCTCAGGGTAATTCCTTGTGGACCAACGTCAGGCTCATGGAAAGCATTTCCTAAAGTTGTACTAATTGGTTGACATTCTCAGCATGAACGAGCGAATAAAGAGATTGAAATCTAAAATAGCCTTCAAATGTATGCTACAGATAACAATGTCCAGTGTGACATTTGTGGGGTCACCTCTGTCACCAGCCATTGTGGGAAGACAGAAGTCCCAGGAACCTTAACCCCGTCCCTGTGTTCATGAGCAGTTGAGACTGAACCTAAGAAATAGAAACTTGTGTGGACTTCTAAAAATCTTTATGCTCATCCCTCATGCCACTGCTTTTTACTTAGATGTCTCCAGGGAAATTTGAGCAAAGATATTTTACCAAAGGCAACAGGCTGAAACTGACTCTTGGAAACCTTTAAGAAATTCTCAAATGGAGATCTAGCCTCATTATTACCAAACTGTGTGTGTTCATCACTTTAATTATAGGAAAAATCGATAGGGCATAGAAAAGAACATGGCATATTTTGCCTGACATTTGTGCTTGTTCACTTTATTAAGCATGCCTTTCTGAGCAGAAATAACAGGGTAGAATTTACCAAAAGACGCAGGATCGGAGAGCAAAGACTTCTCTTGCATCCAGTTGATCTCATCTATGGTGTCTTTACCGTGCCAAACAGCATATTTTTAGTAAACTAACATGAGAACAAATTAAGAAGGCAATAATGGATGCATTCTCCCATTAGTGCAACCAGGCAGATTACTAACTCACAAATATTGAAATTAGCACTGATTGAGATGAATGAATTTCTCATAACTTAATTCGCATCACACAAACAACAGAGACCTCTAGTAAAACCAGTAGGACTGAAGAAAAGCTCTGAATGCTGGCTGATGGATGGAAGGCCAGTAGTTTTTACCATATTGCTTCTTCCAGAATACTTTCTGCTTTTATGATATTTATTCTTTATTCTTCATCTCTTTCATTTTAGTCTATTTTAAGCAAATCTTCCTTTCTTTATAATAAGTTAACCGACCTACAATTATGGCAGTCAAGATTTTCAAGTTAATAATTTTATTTTTCAACAAAGTATATTTTGATCAGTGACAGCGCTGGGTGGAACACAGGCTCCTGAAATGTAGTAAATATTGCTAGAAACAGTTTTCAAAAATTATCTTTTAAAAAAAAAGTAAAGAAAAACCTCTGGTATTCTCACTTTATCACATACCCAAAAAGAAGAAAAATGTAAACCTCCTTTCAAAGAGAAAATAATTAATTAAATGTTGTTATATTTCGAACTTGTTATCCTATAAAATCTACTACTTAACACATAGTTTAAGTGGCTCTATAATTCTAAACTTCTACCATGAAGCTTCATTAAAGTATATAAATTAATGCCACTGTCAGAGATGGCATTAAGTATTCAACAAGAGTAGACTTAATGCAATTAATAGCAATTAAAATTATACTTTTATGATGTCAGCCACTAGCATTGTAAAGACATAATTGCCTGTAAGGACTTTTATACCATATTTATCCTCTAAAACTGTCCAATTTATATGAAAAATGCCAAAAACAGATCCCATATGGGTACCATTATCTTCTCGGATTTTTAGAAGTAATCTGTCTTATCCAGCATGTGCACATTAGGCTAATTTGCTTTAATTAGTTTTTTCTCATTTTGTTAATAGGCGAGTTGATGTTAAGTTTTTATTTCGTAGGTACAGATGCTAACTTCACTCGTTATGTTCCTATTAAGAGGTCAGTAGACTTTGTGATAAGCAGGACCTACCCACTTAAATAGCATTGCTCTTTGAAATATTAAATGATACAGCTTACTGCACATAAAAACTACATTGCTGTAATGGTAATCACGAGCAACTAGGATTCTAGCTAATTAATTAGCACTTAACTACGAGAGAACAGTTTCACTCTTTCTGCTGTAGCAAGGCGTTTCGGTGTGGACATTATAAATTAGGTAAACTAATGAACTGATTTCAGAAACACAGTCATTTGTGACTCCTCAAAGCATTCATAAGAATCACCACTAGACTATTCCACCGTTTTGCATTGATGCAGGAGGCATATAAAGTAAGAGACTCTTCTACATCCCAAAGCCAATCTCGAGCCTTGCTACAAACCTTAACAATAGTCTGCTGAAGCAGATATACTGAAATAGTTTTATTAATTGTTATTAGTCATCTCATCTGTAAAATTTTCTAACACTGAGCTTCCATAAAAAAAGATATATATATATATATATATATATATATATATATATATATATGCAAAGAAGAAAACGAATAATTAAAAACTGGCCTGTCAGTTCTCTGGGGACAAATTTTTATGCAAGTAATTTAGAAGATTGAGCAGAGTCTCTTGATGACACTTAGAAGCCATAGGGGAAATATTAGTAGATTTGCTTTTCTGAAGTCGGTATATACATCCACGTCATAAAATATATCTCCAATGTTATTACAATCATTTTCCCGTATTGGATTATCTTCCTGTTTCACTGTGTTTGCATTCTCCTTGCAAAATGAGTACATAAAATGTGCAATTTTATAATTGTAAAACTAATGAAATCACAGTCACACATACATGTGAAAGTATTACGTGTTCAGAGCGAATGTTTCTACAATAAGCAAAAATAAGCCGAGTGAATTCAAATTAGTATCTTCTGGGAAATTTTGCAAGAGTTCAGATTGTGGGGTGGAATAAATGTGTTAAGAAACAGAAAACTCGATCATTTGGAAATCTTTAAAGAGGAAAGAGACATAATAAAAATGTTACTAAAACACATAATTATTTTACATAAATCATGTTGTGCATACGTGATTTTGTTCTCTCACGTCTATCTGTCCACAAAAAAACACACTGTTTAGATTCTAATGCGAATCAGTGGTGTTTCCTTAAGCACCAGCTATATTTGTTTTGGTCTTTTTGCGTTGTTTTCTGATAAACTTAATTTGCACTCTCACAAAAGGGCCCTAAATTGTTGTCTTCAGGCAGCCAATATTTGTATTGATAATATCTATAAATTGAACATCTACGTATAACTAACTGAAATAATTAAGAAATCAACAAAATTGAAAGAAACAAACACTCAGTTGCATAATTCATTCTCTTTAATGACTAGCCTCCAAGATTGAAGCAGTTTTCACTAGCAAGAATGTTTTGCTCACAAAAAAAGTAAATAAATAACAGAAAGTGAAATAAATTAGTATGTAATGGTCCTTCATAGCCTATTACGTAAGCCTTTCAGATACAATTGCAATGTAACAAGTTCTTCTCTATTCCTTTTGTCTCGGTTGTATTATAAAGCACAGTGATTACTATTCATTGGGATTGAATTACTCTTGTTTATATTTAGTTTCTTGTTTCTAAGAAAAAAAACAGAATGAATTATACATCTGCCTCTGTCCAATTTGTACGGTGAACATACACTCTAAGTCAATTGTTCAGCAACAATGGGATGAGTTCAGAAAAAAAAAAAAACAAGACTGTGAGAAAATGTATATGGGAACACAGCTTGGTAACAGAATGCAAGCACAAATATTTTGCATTACAAATAATTCTGAAGTTGCAAGCAGGTTGTATTCAGAAAAGGCATTTATTTGGAAGTTGTTTATTTAGGTGTGCAATTTCCCATAGAAATTACCTTAAACGATTGTCCGAAGCCTAATTAACCATGAATATAAATGAGTCTGAGACATTCATCTGTGTATTTCTGTGAAATGTGTGTGTGTGTGTGTTGCGGAGGGAGGGGAGTCTTTTCTGAACAGGTCTCCTGCTATAGAGTAAACTCTGTCCTTAGTATTTTAAAAGCATTTGAAATCTTATAACGCAGATAGAATTAGGATGCCCCTTCATAGATGACAAAATCATAATGTGTTTCAAGATTCAGAACTCGGCCCTTGCTGCCGTCTAAGAAAGATTAGCAGGCAAGAGCTGCTATCGCTTTTCATGGTCCCCTACGTCTGCCTCTCAGTAGAGAGATGCTGTGTGTCGGGCCCATCTCAAGGTTTCTATTGTTGAGCTAAAACACCATGACCAAGATCAACTTCTGGAGAAATGGGTTTGTTTCAGCTTTCAAGTCTTGGGGCACACTCCATCACTGAGAGAAGCAGGAGCTCAAGGCAAGCATCTGGAGGAAGGAAGGAACAGAGGCCAGAGGGATGCTGCTTACTGACTTGCTCCCCAATGGCTTGCTCAGCCCACTTTCTTTTATTTTTTTTTTTATTTTAACTAGTTAATTTGTTTACTTTACATCCCTACTGCCGGTGTCCCTCCCTCCTCTACTCCCAGCCCTGCCACACACACACACACACACACACACACACACACACACACACACTCCAATCCACTCCTCCTCCGTTTCTCTTTAGAAAAAGGGAGGCCTAGAAAGGATAGCAACCAGCCTTGCCATATCAACTTGCCCGTAAGACCAGGCACATCTTCTCTTACTGAAGCTAGATAGTCAGCCCAGTAAAAGGAAAAGGTCCCAACGGCAGGCAGCAGAGACAGAGACAGCCCCTGCTGTTAGGATCCTCACACAAAGACCAAGCTGCACAACTATTACATAGTGCGCAAGGACTATGTCAGTCTCCCTGCTTGGGGTTCAGTCTCGGAAGGCCCCATAGGCCCAGGTTAGTTGATTCCGTAGGTTTTCTTGTGGTTTCCTTTACCCCCTCTGACAGCCCCCTTTCTTATACACCTGGACACCAGCTGCCCAGGGATGGCACTGCCCTCAGTGGGCGGGACCTCCCGCATCAATTATTAATCAAGAAAATGTCCTACAGGCTTTTTCACAAGTCAGTCAGGTGGGAGCGTTTTTTTTCACCTTAGATTCTCTCTTCACAAAAGACTCCAGCTTGTGTGAGTCAAAAACAAAATAAACCTCCCCTCCCACACAGAGTTCTCGGCTTTAGAACGGGGCCTTCATGTCCCTCAACAAACTGAGTTACCGAGAGCTGATCAGAGAAGGTTAAAAGGAACCTGTTGTGAAGGTAAAAGACGGTTTTGGTTTAGAATCTATTACGTTCCAGACTCTATTAGCAAAACCAGGGAAATTACAGTAAAATCTCATTTTTTTTTCCTTTAAGCTTACCATCTCTCTTGGGAAGAAAGACAATTTTAAAAACAAATGAACAGAAAATTAGCAAAACTGTGAAAAAAATTAACACGGTGGGTGGGTGGATCATCTTTAGGTAGGGAGGTCGGGAAGAAAAGAGCTTTTCACGTGAGACAGAAAAATGAACAGACCTTCGGAGAACAGCTTACATATTGAAAGAATTGAGCCTAGCAGTTTGAAGAGATGGGAAGAAAGAAGAATGGAAAATGGGAGGTGGAAAGATCCAAGCAAAGGGAGACACATTGGTTTATTATACTTCTAACCGATTTAATGTGTCTGGTTTTATGTTGAGGTCTTTGATCCACTTGAACTTTAGTTTTGTGCAGGGTGCTAAGTATGGATCTATTTGCATTTTTCTACATGTAGACATCCAGTTAGACCAGCACCATTTGTTATACTTGGCATTTGCACTCGACATTTTGATGGTATATCTCCTAGAAACAGTTGACAAGGGGAGAGGTTTTTTTTTTCTAAGACTGATGCCTTTAGCTTGTCCTAGAGGCAAGCAAAGTTCACTTATGGCCGGCCAGGAAAGAGAAAGGACGTCGGGACCAGGGACCAGACCGTAGCCTTCAAAAATGTACTCCTAGTGACTTCTTTCTACCAGTGAGATCGGCCTCCTAAGGTTTCAGTAGTCCCACCAACAGAGTGCCACTAGTTGGGGATATTCAATCAGTCTGTGGCTTGTGACCCTAGTTTTAGGATGGTGGCATTCCCTGGAAAGAAGATTCTCTCTTAGAAAAGGTACATTTAGGATTGGCCCTTTTTCAGAATGGATGATGATGGAAAACAAAATTAATAGTGCATAGTTTTGATATAAAGAAATAATTAATAAGCTTGTACATACATTTTTGCACAAGCCGCAAGATAAATCATAATTACTGTGTATATAATTTCTATCATAATTTTCAGATTCTTTTCACTTATTTAAACATTATGAACTGTCTGATACCTCTAGCTAATTTCTAAATAACTAAGCTTTATTGGTTTCTAGGAAAGCAAAAATAACAGTGCTCCTGCCTCCTCACACCCTCTTCCTTCTCCTCCTCCTGTTTCTCCCCTGCTTCCTTCCTCTTCTCTTCCACTTCTGCTTTTGCTCCTTTGAAACAGTCTTGTGCATCCCCTTTTGCCTCTGTTTCCAGAGTACTGAACTTACAATGTATGTACCATCATGCCCAGCTAGCTCTTTCAACTTAATGAATTACTTTTGCATTTTGACCCTTGGTAGTATAACATGAGACTACTCATCATGATTGGTGCCTTTTAATGAAGAAGAAAGCCATGGGCCACCTCAGTCGGGGAGGGTATGTGCACACATGTTCATGTCTGATGTTCATAAATCGCTGTCTAGAGTAAGGTTTGAAGTTAATATGATGAGATCACTCTTGACCTCATCTGCACTCAAAGGAGAGGCGTAGATGCCTCAGGCTCTCTGTTAAGGATCTGTTCCATTCCTCAAAAGGCTCTATCAAAACACCAGGCAGAAAGGAGATACTACTCGTGCATGTTTGCCAAACAGACAGGATGGGAAAAGTAAACTTGGTGACTGACACATGGTCTCGCTGAAATAATCCACAGCCTGAGAATGAGCTGCTGAGAAGTTGAGAAAAAAACACTAGTACAATGCATTATGATATACAAGGTACATTAGGGACTCAGTTTTACTCATTTTATTAAATAAACGGTAAAAATAGTAGCATCTACCCCGTGAAAAGTTGTCCTTAAGAGTAGTTTTTTAAGAGCTTTCAAGTACACACACACACACACACACACACACACACACACACACAAATATTTTGTTGCTTCAAGAAAAAAAATTTATAACCTTGCTTGAATAGATTGATTTAACTTAGCTAGATAGAAAATAATTCAGATTTTAAAGTCTCGCTAATGTCCCTCACAGTGCTTCTTTGGACCACTAGAACTCTGTGTGAGGCATGATGAGGATTGTGTTCTAGTAGACAACTGACAGGGGTCGCTGTCACCCCCAGATTGATGGCTCCTTTAAAGGTCATGCACAGAAATGAAGCACATTCTCCTACCTGGTGGTTGTCTACTGACCCACAAGTTAACTAAGAGTGATCATGGGAAAGATTGACATGGACATCATCTGCAGGAGCCAATATTAAGTACATGAAGACTAACAAATGAGGTGCTCAGAATGCTAAGATCCTACACATTGCTAGGCTCCGTCCTTCAGTTCATCTCTGATTCTGAGATATCCTATGAAAGAAACATTGCTTTCCATAGACCTTAGCCATGTATGATCACCAAACAGCATCTAAATAGTCCTACTGGATGTTTTTTTGTTCATTTTGCAACAAGCAATTAACTACTTCACTCCCTAATAAGTATTTTCCTGACTGACAATTTTACAGAAGGCTGTTTAAGCCAGATCCATACATGAAAATCCCACCCAGGATGTTGGGATCCATTCTCCCACATGAATTCAGTAGAACAGATCAGAACTCACCAGACTGGCACTCAGTCCTCATCAGTTCCCTCCTGTTAGAAGCACCCATTAGTTCCAAAAACCCCCATCTGCTTGGATGCTGTACAGTCTTGGGCCCTCCGTGGGTATCTTGAAATAGCCCAAGATATTGGCTTTTTACAAAACTAGAAATACTTCTGTGAGTTTGGGCAAAATAATTGGCCTCCAAACTTCAGTTTTACCCAATGTAACATTGGTCATTAAAAACACATCATTTGCTTTGGGAGAATTTGAAGCAGCAGGGTCCCTGGCTTGTAGTTAAACACTGGTCATCATTCCAGTTTCCTTTCAACTAATCTCAGATTGTGAGGTCCTATAACGGTTGTCAGCCATTCCTATCACCAGCCATCCTTCTACAGGACATGCCTGGTTTTGTTAGCTGTTCCCTATTTCTCTCCTAATAAAAAAGAAACCATGAATTAGGAGCTGAGTGTGGTAAGATAACTCAAGACTTAAACACCAGGCAGGTGATCCCGAAAATGCAGGTTGTCCTAGCATAACCAGTGCACTGATGGAACAAGGAACCACAGCAGACATGTGAAGTTCTGAAATTTCTCAAAGGTAATGCTTAGCCTGATGCATTTGCAACTGATGTTTCTTGGACGCAACAGGAGAATCAGCTTTCCCACTGATTCTAGCTGACTTGGTGAAATTAATGAGAAATGTAGTATGTATGTAAAACTTACGAAGCAATGAGAGTGCAGTTACCAGGAAGCATTGATATGATGGCATTCCTGTAATAATATGACTTGACATCATTGGCATCTGAGAGTGAATATGCAACATGAGCTCCCAAATGTCACGCAAAACTTTAGAGGTACAAAGAAAAACTTCCAGAATTTTTCAGTATTAAAAATAGGCTACATCTCTTTTTAAAATATAATTCATCTGTTGAGTGTGTATCCCAATAAAAACCAGTTAGTAGATTCGTTATTATGTAAATACTAATAGACTAACGCTTTTTTCAAGGTAGGTACAAGGAAGACATCACTTTCCATCTCAGAGTAAGTCCTCCAATTTTGGTACAAATTCATTGTGGAAAAGAATGGCAGTTCATTAACTCCTAGAAAATTTATGCTTATTAAGTATTTAATGAGTTTAACCTTTACGCTAAATATAAAATAATAAGAAATCCTGTGCCTTCCAAACTTTTCGCCTATGGTTAAAATCATCATCTACAGACTTTAGATATTTTAACTTAGTGAAATTTAGTGAATGCTTTAGCTTTAGATTATTTACCTCTCACACCTGGTTTTATTGTTTGTCTTTCACTATGGTCACTTACATGAGATTATTTCATTTCCAAAGACTATTCTTGCACAAAGAATAGTTCAGTGAAATATAATCCAACTCAACCCCTACCACAGCCAGTAAAATCGTCAGTCAGAGTTTCATCACTGAAATGATCAAATGGCAGGAGTGCTGAAAATAAGCAATGGAAAATTCTGCAAAGGCTAAAAATTACACCACCGGGATCCCCTTGATCACTGCAACCTTACTCTGGCTGAGATTTAGTTCCCCCTGAGAAGGGAGAGCCTGTCCTTTGAAAAAAAAAAAAAAAACTATTCTCAAGTAGCAAAGTCATCGCCCAAGGGAGCACTGGCCTTAAAAATGCCTGCCTGATATTTATAAGGTAGTGACCACTTGCCCCCTTTCACACTACCAAGAATCTTGCCTTGATAGAAGGCAATCTGCTATCAGAGATATTTGATTAAATAGAGATATATCAGCATACCCTTGTATGTTAAAGTCTAGGCTGTAATGCAAGGCTACTCTTTTTTTGTTTGCTTGCTTTTTGTTTTTTGAGACAGGGGTTCCCAGTGTAGCCTTGGCTGTCCTGGAACTCACTCTGGAGACCAGGCTGGCCTTGAACTCAAAGATCTACCTGCCTCTGCCTCCAGAGTGCTGGGATTAAAGGCATGTGCCACACTGACCAGCACAAGGCTACTTTTAAATATCTAATCTAAAATAAATATAAGCATGAAAGTAACTTAGAAAATGATAAATGACACGTTGTAAAAGTTTATTGTGTATATTGCATCCTCTATGAAAGAAAATAGGAGTCTATAGCTAACTTGGGAAGAATGGGAAGGTTATTATTTGCGGAATTGGGGAAGAAAATGAAAGCATAAGAGGAAAATCAGTGATGTTCAAATTCTTACTTACCTTTTAAGTCCAAAGCACATTAACTTGAGTTGATCAGAAAGAGAATGTTTATTATTTAATAAGGAAACACAAACTCATCATTTTGAACAGGAAATTTAAAAAGAAGCTCAATGTTGGGAGTGTTTTGAAGAATTAAATCAAAGTGAGACTGAGGGAGAGGAAGGCTGCTTTCTTTCTTTCCTCTTTTTTAAAAAAGTAATAATTCATTTAATATAGATCAAACCAGAAAATCTTATTTGTTCCCAAGCTTCAAAACTAACAACACCAACACCAACAACACCCACAAGGCAGTTTATGTTTCAACCTGTCTCTAAAATGTCTCACTTTCATCCTGTCACAGAACCTGCCCATGGTCAATCAGTTCAGCATTAGGTAGTTCCTGTGAAATATTTCCCCAGCTTAACGGATCTTGGTGTTTTCAAGTATGAAAAAGAAAAATAATGTGCAAAATTGGCTAGCCATTGAAGAACCAAACCAACACAGTTAGCAAAGTACAGGTGGTCTTACGTAGCTACCATTTGTCTTGGCAGAGGTAGAACAGGCCCCTGGTTCTTATTTTCTACGTACGCATAGTTGCTGGATGTGAATGGGGTCCTCTAGGCTTTGGTTTCTCACTGTGCATAGTTCATTTCAACCGCCAGCCTTGTGAGGTTGTGATAAACGTGAAGAGCATTACTGAAGAGGACTTCGGGCAAGGGGTGTCTTTGAGGGAGTTTCCAGGGAGGCTGGACTGAGCAGGGAGACCTCCCCTGAATATGGACACCACCACGCCATGTGCTGGGTCCCAGGCTGTGGAGGGAAAGGGTGAAAGGTAAACTGAGTGCCATCACTCGTAGCTCTCTGCCGTCTGATCCCTCCAGATATGAGCAAGCAGCCTAACAAGCTGCCATGTCCAACTGGTGTGAAAAACAAATCCTTCCTCCCGTACATTCACTTCTAGCTGATGTTTCATTACAGAAACCAAAAATATAGCTGATGTACCGTCTGCTAAATAGAACCTGTTCAGGTGTGGGAAAGAATTCTCTATTCTTGTTTGGTAACTACCAAGCAAGATAGAGAAGCAAAATTTCCTTATAAGGTCTGTTTCTCTGAGAGCTGGAGTGACTCTTTTCCAATACAGTGCTACTTACTAAATTATATCTTCTGTTAACTACCACTATTACTACTTGTTTGTCCTGAAAGGGAAGAAGTGATCATCATGATAAGCACTGATGAACTACCTACAGATTTTTATTTATTTATTTTTTTTTTTTGCGTGATTCAAAAGCACATCGAGTTCCTTAAAAAATTATGCGGACCAAATATGGCTATCCATGTGAGAAATTCAGAGAGAAAAGAAACATCAAAAGCAAAAACAGCCTTTTCTAAAACTTCTTAAAGATATTTAATTCAATCTGCAAAGTATAAAGTATTTCTTAAGTGAAGGAAAAGAGACGTTAGATCAAGCTGACCAGCTCAATGGCTGTACCTTTACATTTGGCACAGATACCTGGAGGAAATGCATCAAGCTATGCAACCACAGACACACAAAGCCTTTTGAAAAGCCTTTGCACGTCTTTGTTGAGTTTCCAAGTTTCCAGTTGAACTTCTCATCTTGCCTGTGTTGGTTTTCAACCTGTGGTAAGGAAATGTTCATTAAGTTCCCTTTAGATTGGGGGCAATATAAAGATCCCTCAAAAGGCGACCTCGACCCTTTTCAGGTTAGATCTCTACCAGAAATAGAACGCTGGCAGATAGGCGAGTTTTCCTGAGGCAGAGAGCATGCGCATTCCAACTGCACTCATTGGTGTTCACAGGAATCTAGTCTAAGCGGGCGATGCTCAGGGGTTTAGATAGTGGAGATTCAGAAAGAAGGGGATCCTCTACCTACTCAGTAAAGACCCCCAACTACCGCCGTACATGATCCTTATGACTTTTTCTCCCCTTTTCTCTCACTTTCTCATTGAATTTGGTCATATCTGTCCCCAGACTCTTCATTAAACCTGCTCTGGCGTTGGAGGTACGAGGATGCTCACCTTGATGTTAAGGTTATTTTTATAAAACTGTGTTTGTTTCTCAGTTTCCCTCTTAACCACGCTTTCACACAAATAGCTGAGACTATTTTATATTTGTTTAATAATAAGCTTCAAGACACAATAGCTGAGCAGTGATTATTCTAAACCATCTAAACTAACCTGGTTTCCCCCAAAATACATCTCAGAGATAACTGTACTTTATACCTTTCTCTGTTCTAGCTCCTCTTCTGATGTCTCTTTGACCCTGCCCATGGCTGAAACCCCTACTTCCTCCTCCCCGGGCAGGCAGGAAGTCCAGCCCTTTTCTTTTCCCTGCTTAGCACGTGGCTATAAACTGCTTCATTGGCATATCATGGGACAACTGGGGAGCAGTGATTACACAACACTGAGACAGGAGATTCTCAGAGCACGGATTGCAACCAGATATGGGGTTGGGGAAGACAGAAATCGGCGCTCGAATTACACAATAACCTATGCCTATACATTGGTTATAATCCCAACATTCTTAGTTGGTTTCTATGCTGGTTAGTACTGCTTACCTGTTGCTCCAATTAATGTTTCCAGTCAACTTGGATTTTGCTCTTGAGTCTTCAAATTACGGACAAACTTATTAAAAGTAACAAACTGACACTTAGGCCTCAAAACATGGTTATCCATGCTCTTGTTTAATAAAACCAGTTATAAAACATTGAGTTAAGGGTTTGGGGTGTTCATTTCTGTGGGCAAGGACACCTGTCCTTTTGGAGGCCTCTGACATTCTGCTGAAGGTTTTCCACTCACTTAACCTGAACTTGATAACATGTTTTAACTCTCAGCTGTGGTGGAAAAATCTCAAGTAGCTCTTGAACCTTCCCTTGGCCAGCCATTGTTATGTAGTAGAAAGTCAGATTGAGGCTGACACCGATGTTGGCACACCTAAGCCTTTATGTAAATTGTCACTCAATCAGCTGCCATATTTTACTCGTTCAAATGAGATATGCTGGTTACTTGTTTAATTGGATGGCTGCTAGTGATTTGAAGAATGGGTGTTTCTGGAAATACAAATAGTGCACTCACAGCATGCAGGTGAGTTAAGCACCAGCTCTACCTGGGAGCCCCCAGCTCTTCCTGATGACTAATTACCACATTTGCTTTCTCATAGTTCAGCATCTTCCTAATTACAATTATATTTCATGTCCATCTTATCAGAGTCCTTGAAAAGAATAATATATAAATTAGGATAAGCAAGTAGACTACCAACGTTTCTGTACAGTTTGAAATATTATCGTCTAAGCATACAGCCAGTAATTCCTTCCAACGACCTGAAGTTAGATAGCACTATATGTGTATAGGTCTAAAAGGAAAAAAAAATAGGCCTAATATAATGCATGGATCACTAGCTTAAAACGAACTAAATCTAGACACATATTTTCATTTTATGAAATAGCTCATAACTATGTCTTAAACTAAGTAAATTTTAGACAGTGTTATGCTCCCCGTTGATTTTTTTTTCTAAAATTTTTAAGTAGGTCTATTACTGTTAAGTGCAAAATTAACATGATACTGACTCAGTTTTTTAACTCACTCATTGTGCAGTTGTGGTTGACAAGGACATTTATACCTCACTGATGTTTATCAGTTGATATAGATGTCAGTGTTATAACTTTGTGTACAAGAAAGAATAGATTTCTGGTCTGCAGTCTCTTATTCCTATGTTCTGTTTTCCTCCTCATGGGCCTGTTTTTCATTTTATGGGTCTTTGAAATATCCAAAAAAAAACATTTTCCATGTCTATGTTTTCTGTTCTAATAAACATCTTAGATATTTCATGTCTTTATTTAACTCATTCAAGAATACTGAAAAATAAGAATCTGATGTTTTAAGTGTTAATCTGCTTTCTTATTCTTGTTACCTTACTATCATTTTTGTAAGTGAATAAATTTTAAAAATGCTTCAATAACCATATTGCAGTTGGCTCAAGTAAAAATGGTTAACTCTTGATAATAGTTCGTTGGTAAAAGTATAAGGAAGCATTACTTTATTCTTTTAAACATAGTATCATGAAATTAAATGTTATTCAGAAAAATGTGTATCATGCTTAAGAATTCCTGTGAATACACATGCACATATATTTTCATATATTTGCAGATAAACACTAAAATGAAAACTTAAAAGTAGAAATGAGCCTTAGAGAAATTATCAAACTATAAGTGACTAACACTTGACATTACTATATACAGGTCATGTAAGCATAGATATTCTGATAAATAGAAAACTAATAACTTTCTGACTTAAAAATAAAACATTCAGCTAAAAATGCTGCACTTTAAAGTGAGCTAACTCAAATATTACTTTTCAACCAAAAAAGAAAATAGTATTAGTATAGATTGTTATCCTAAGCTCAGATTTGATATCCAATAATATTTTAAAATATTTACTCTTGTTCCTAATGCTTTAGTTGAGTAAATAATTTCAAGTTTCATAGGCACAGTATTATATTATGCATTATTGAAATAATACTTTTATTTTTAGTGTAAAATACAGGAAGTTAAAATAGGGAACAAAATCCTTCAGTGTGTTAGTGATTTCCTGTATGTCCTTCGAGGAGAAGTAGAGACTTTGAAGCTGAACCTATTAAATCCAATTAATATGTTTTGAGCTCGTGTGAATCCTCACAGTCCATAGCATACCTGCTGTGGATCTGGCATCACACTAACTTCTCAGTAGCCCCTCTCCAACCACTTCACAGAATTATTCTTCTGTATTCAACTGATGAGGTATTCTACATGACTTCCTGCTCCCAAGAAAATTGCATCTGTGCCAGTGGCTATAATTACGACCTGTACTGCCTCTGGAATACCTACTTATAACCATGACATCTCCTTGGAAGTCCAGGTACACACTTGAGCATGTCTGGTTGTGTCTCAGTGAAGATGACAACTGAGCACATGCTCTTTCCTCTTTGAACCTTGATGATCCTCCAATCGACTCCTCTTTGGTGACAGACACCAACATACACTCGCAGTTTCACAGCCTAGATGTGGAAGCCATTCCCAGCTCCTCCCCCTCTCACTTCTCATATCCAGAGTCATTTGATTTTCTTCCTATGATTTCTTAGATTCAGTCACCATCCCTGTATCTGGTCATCATCCTCTCAGAAATCCTTCCACATCTTACCCTGTTTTCTTTTCTTAAGTGGATTCCTAACAAGTCCATTATCTGTACTGTAGCAAATGATAGTTTGATAGTCCTGTAGGCATGTGTCTTAATCCCTTTTCCATGTGCTTTGTTGTAAAAATCAAAATTACCACATGGTATACAGCATTCTCAACCATCTGGTCCTTGCCCACCTCACCAGGTTCATGTTGAGCTACAGTTCCATCAGCTTCTGCATGTCAATTATGACTGGACTGTGGTTTCAAAAATGCTCAGGTATGTGCATGCATGATCATTGGATTCCTTTATGATCATTGCTTGATGGGAGTGGGTGGCCCTCATGACATTGTGCTCATGTGAAGGTGAGAAGAACTTTGTGAACTCAAGTGTTTCTTTCCACCTTTATGTAGATACATGGAGGGACCTCACTCAGGTCTCACCAGGCTTGGGCAATAAATGGCAGAATCATCTCATCAGCCCTTCTCATCATCCCATTTCAGAGTATTTTGGACCCTCAGCCTCTCTAATAAACAGCCCATCAATTTGTTCTTCATGACACTGGTTCTTCACATTACTTTTTCAGTGAATAGTGGAAATTCCAAGAGGCCAGCAGAGATGTTAACTGTATCCAAAGTCTTCCATTCTGGGCCTTCAGTCACACTGCTGCTGTATGAAAAGGAAGTTCATGGAGGGTTGGGGAGAAGCCTCTGCTCTGTTTGAAATAGTGTCTAAGACTCTCATTCATGACTCCAATGCTGACAGATTTTTTTTTTTTACCCTAGAGCTTATAAACCCAAATTACAGTGCTCTCCTCATACTAGCTCTCTTGTGGAATCCTTAGTCGGATACCCATGTTGCTTTGTTCAGTGTATATTGCCTTGAGAAGCTCCAGTTCTGGGACGGCATCAGCTCTGTTGTTTGGGATTTGTTGGACATTTGTCCTCATCCCAGCATATATTTTCTTCCTGATCATTGCACTTTCTTCCTTTGGTTCTGCCTTATTCCAAGCCTCTCTTCTCCCCTGTTGTTAATGTCAACAGCGTGAGGATTTATAGTACTCAAGCCAGAAGGGAGAGAAACTTCCCTGGGAGGAAAAGCTATGAGGATCAGAGAAAATCTTGTAGACTCAGCATCTACAAACAGTGTGGCTATACTGATCTGACCTCTATAGGTCATTTTTTTTCTGCAAATGCATATTTTATTTTAATGAAGAGCTTCACCATTCTCCATGAGTGATATTTTTATACATATAATTTTGAAAATTATGGCACTCTAAATTCATAAATTAAATCACTTTATATACTAATAAACCGGTGTCCATATTCTCTTAGCTCCTATCCTGTCAAATAGAACATGTGTGTATAGCAAATAGCCTTCATTAGTGGACTCACAGTAACATCACAAATTAATGATTAAACCATTTCCAAAGGATTCTAGATCACATTTAACTACTCTTATTTATCATAGGCATGTAAGTAGGTACCACCAGTCAGTCAAAGCTGGCTCAAAAAAAAAAAATAGAAATTTATTTTCTACTTTAGAAATAGAAGTGAACCCATTCCCTCAAAAGAGTGTACTATTGAAGTGTGAATTCTGTGAGGAAAGAGAAAGGAAGACCCAGAAGCAGTGGCAGCCCCTCTCCCTGCTCTCTCCCAGCAGCGCTTTGGACTCAATTAGATTTATTAAATTAGTTAATTGTCACGTTGGAAGGCACAGCCAAGCTGATCCTGAGATGAGAAACAAAACAAATAGGTTGCAGCGGAATGGATGGGGCACCGGGGAGGCGTTTAGTCTCACTAAACTCTAGGAAGCCTGTCCTAATGAGGTGGACCAGGGGCAGGCGCGTCTGCAGAAGGCTCCAAGCTCAGCGAGCATGCTGGGGGACCAAAGGCCTAGCGAGGAGGGATCAACAACTCCAACTGACATGCAGGAAGACTAAAGCAATGTTTAATTAATGGTAGAGTTTATCAAACCAAGCATGCTGACCCTGGCTGTATTTGCTACAAATGCAAAGTCCAAAATTAGGAGGCATCTTCTGCTTAATTGGGAAAAAAAGAAACAAAAAACGTGATTTGGGATGTTTAAATTAAGGACCAGAAAACTCCTAACAGTATATTTGCTTACTTATTTCCCTTGTAAAATGTACCTGGTTTTCAAAGGGGAAGTAAAAGGAGGAATCCCGCCACTCTACTTTTCCTCTCTACTTAGTTAGACTTTTCATGGACACCTTTATCATGTTGGCTGATGCCAGGAACCAGCTCTGGTGTGTGTGCCCAGGACTCCTCAGGGACCACCTCCACCCTCTTACAAAGGCTGTTCAGATGTCAAGGATGACTGAGGACTCAGCTCTGCATAATGGCAGCCAGGTGGTCTTATAGTTCCTCAAATCCCCTTTTGTCTTGTTAGAATGTTAATACCAAGGGGAGGGGGGAATAAAAGTCACACTTAAAAATAGCATCACGAACATCTTTGTTTTTCTCCATTTGGACTTCCTACTGGATTTCATAAAATGGCAGCCATCACCAACCACCGTCATTTCCTTTGCAGGTGTGCAAAACCTTGGAAATTTCAGTGTTTTTGCATTCTTTAATTCAGAATTTTAAAATTTAAAGATGACCTTGTTCATCATATTTTGTCTCTCAGACCTTAGATAAAACCATGGATATCTGCAGGGGAAAAAAAAAGAAAAAGACAAAACACCTATTAGCCTATTCCTGCATGTCACTTAGCTTGTTTTGAGAAACCCTTTCACAGGTCAGTCATTGTCAATCACTTTGGGAAGCTGATGTCATTTTCAGGCAGGTTACAGACCTGAGTGGTGGAGATCTGTCTCTCTCTCTGAAGATAAGTTTCATGTGGCCTATGTTGAACTCTGTCTTGTTTCCATGCCACCATGCTGAGTTGGTGTATACGACTGAAATTTTAGGTGGAAACACATTTTGCAACAAAAATATTATTACGTATGTGTTTCTAGTCTTTCTTCACAACCTGAATTTCTCAAGGTTTTAGTACTACGATAGGTACCAGTGATGGCGTGGGAATCGCTAGTGAACGTTTTTCTCCATTTACAAAATCATATTTAATTCTAAGTGTTCTCATGGGAGCACAGCACTGCATCTGAATCTTTGTTGGCGTGGCCTGCTTTGGTGCTCAGAAAGTATTTGTTGAGGTGGTCTTAAAAGCCATTTAATGCAAGGCAATGTTCTCCTAAGGAAACCTTGATTTGCTTAACAAAGCATTAGAAATACCTGAGTGAGTCCAAAGTGCCCACAGTATTATTAAATACAAGCATCATAAACTACAAATAATTCCTTCACCAATAAATAATATGCCTTTCCCATGTAAATTTAATTTTGTGTTTGCTTTCTGGGGATTTTGTTTTGTTTTTCTTTTTGGTGTGTTTTTGTCTTGCTTCTCTTGTTTTATTTTAGATTTGTTTTGTTTTGGTTTGGTTTGGTTTTTGGTTTTTGGTTTTAATGAAATATAAGGGAGGAGGGATGGGCAAGAAGGAAGGAGGGTGGAACCAGGAGGAGAGGGAGGATGGGGCTAAGATCAGATGGAAAGTGAATAAATTAATTAATTAATTTAAAATATATATAAGATTTTTAATATGGTTGTATTCTTAAAATTGATCTTCTCAGTGCCTACTCAAAGACTTTTAAAATTTATTTCTCTTACTTTATGAAATTATAATATAATTTCATTCTTTTTTAATTTTTTATTAATTACACTTTATTCACTTTGTATCCCTCCTGTAGCTCCCTTCCTTTCCCTTCCCCGCGCATGCTCCTCCCCAAGTCCACTGATAGGGGAGGTCTTCCTTCTTATCCTAGTCTATTAGGTCTCCTCAGGAGTGGCTGCATTGTCTTCCTCTGTGGCCTGGTAAAGCTACTCCCCTCTCAGGGGGAGGTGATCAAAGAGCAGGCCAATCAGTTCATGTCAGAGACAGTCCCTGTTTCCATTACTATGGAACCCACTTGGACACTGAACTGCCATGGGCTACATCTGTGCAGTGGTTCTAGGTTATCTCCATAAATGGTACTTGGTTGGAATATCAGTCTCAGGAAAGACCCCTGGGCCCAAATTTTTTGGTTCTGTGGCTCTCCTTGTGGAGCTCCTATCCTCTTCAGGTCTATTTCCCACTTCTTTCATAAGATTCCCTGCACTTTGCCCAAAGGTTGGCCATAAGTCTCAGCATCTGCTTTGATAGTCTGCAGGGCAGAGCCATTCAAAGGCCCCCTGTGGGAGGCTCCTAATTTGTTTCCTGTTTTCTCCTTCTTCTGATATAGACAAATAGTATAGGATAAACCTACTAAAATCTGTACACCTAAAGAAACTAATCAAGAAGGAGGGCTAAAATGCTCAGTCCCCATCCAGAAAGGAAAAGAGGATGGACATCAGAAGAAGGATAATTGCATTCTTAAGTTTTTCCCTTTCCTACCTTCAAGTACTCCCTTCTTGCTCTATTTCAAATTCGTGGCCTCTTTTATCCTTAATTGCTGTCACATATATACGTGTACATATTTGTTTCTAGATACATAAATGTAGCCTGCTCAGTCGCTGTTACATTACTTGTTATGTGTATTGTCAGGGCTGGTGATTTGGATCTGGGTAACTATTTGGCAGGCTCTTTCCTGAGGAAGGTTGTTTCTCCTGCTCTCAGCATTCCTGAAGTCACTGTGGCCAGAGGCTACACCGGGAAAGACTCACCAACTTGACTGCCTCAACATGTGCTGAACAAGTACAATATGAATGGACTTGCTGGTGAGGACCAAAGCTCAAAGGCCTCAGACATACACAAGCACAACTAAGGGATGTTGTTGTTGTTGTTGTTGTTGTTGTTGTTGTTGTTGTTTTGGTGGCACCAGGGCTTTAACTCTAGGACACGCCAGACAAGCCCTCTATCACCAAGCTGCAAGCTGGCTCACCCTTTTCTTTCTAAAGAATTACCTTCAAATTTGATGTTTTTATTTATTTTAGGTTGTTTTCGCAACATTAACCTATTTGATGTAACAATAATAATAAAGAGTGGCTACTTTTGATGTCAGTGTATTAGTAAAAATCACAATGCTAATAATTATAAGTCTCTAAAACAGCATTAGTGATGTGATTGATTTCGTGTTTCTCTGGATCTCATTTACTAAAAGTCATAAAAACATGAAATTATAATATAATTTCATTCTTTTTTTAATTTTTTATTAATTACACTGTATTCACTTTGTATCCCCCCTGTAGCTCCCTCCCTCCTCCCCTCCCAATCCCTCCCTTCCTTTCCCTTCTCCACGCATGCTCCTCCCCAAGTCCACTGATAGGGGAGGTCTTCCTCTCCTTCCTTCTGAAGGAGTGTTCTCTGGTTTTCCTTTGTAATTAGCATACATGCCAAACACAGACCAGGCCTTGCCTATGTGGGCCCTTTGCTGGTTTTAGGTTTGGAACACAGAGCAAGTTTTGACTCAGCCACCTCTGCTCTTCCTCAGGGCCATCAGCCCTGTGCTTCCCCGCCACCCCACCATTGTCCCCAGGTCCCCTCACTCCTATCCTCCATGCTGTCTTGGAGCCTCTGCAGCACCCCACCCAGACCTGCCACCAAGGAGCGCAAACAGCTCCCAACTCAACAAGGGAAGGCTGAGAAGCTTGTTTTGAATGCTTTGCCCCTATAGAAATCAGCTTGCTGCTATACACATGAAAATGAACCTTTTCCTGGGCCAGAAGAATGGCATTTTATTTTGCATGTATACAGTATTTAGTTTGATTAGGAAAGAGAATGTGATTTCCATGTATTATTTCTTCACAATAAACTGTTGGTTCATTAGTTTAATTGTGCTAATTGTACAAAATACAGATATAACACATAAATGGACACGTACAAACACACGGACACATATGTATGTACATACATATATCACATACATACACACAAACACACTCATAGCATACACATGTATACACATACATACACACGTGTTCATACATATGTAAACATATACACATACATACACTCATACGCCCACACATACACAAACACACAAACACACATGCACGCTCACAGCCTTACATACTGGTCTAAGGCAGAAAAAAAGTATAATAAGATAGAATAAAATTAATGTCAGCTTCTCAAGGAATTTTTATCCTGGTTCATACCTTGTGTGATGCCCAGGTGAAAGGAGTTTTTAAATCCCGTCATTTGTCATAGGATTGATTTGCATAAGAAACGTACATGAACACCCTAACTGGGACTTCTTCTTAGGCCACCAGCAGTCTTAGAGAGACTAAGACAGTTGCTTTTTGCTACTTCACAAATTAAATCATATGTTAGGATTTATTTGGGATGTCTTTAGAGGGAAAGAAAACAGAACGGAGGTCTTAGAGCTACTAAGCAAGGTAAGGAGCTTATGCTATTATATCAAATGATAACGCAAACCACAGAATTCTGTGGTGAGGCCAGAACACACATTGTCTATTTCCCTGGAGCAGAAAGCCCTGCCACAATCATTTGAAGCTGGGGAATATCTAATTCTGAGGGAGTGCTTATTTAGATAACCAGATGAAAATGCTGTTTACAGCTAGTCTAGTAAGAGATGCTTCTTGGGATTTTTCAGTATTAATTAATTTATTTGCTACGATGTTGAGTTGATAGATTTGTCTCCTTTAGTAGGTTTCTGCAAAGAGAATTCTTCGCCTTGCATCTCTGCAGCCATCTCCTCGGAGTAGCCAATACCAGTGTCTAAGAAATTTGTAGTATTTTGTTTTGTTAATTACTTGCTTAGCTCAGGAATGTGAGCTGAATGGGGGAGAAGGGAATTGGCCGGGTTGCAATCATTTAGCCTGTCTGAACTGATTTGAATGGATGGGGATTATTTGCTCCAAAGTCTTTGTCCAACAATACATGTAAAAACTCCTGAAAGGCAGCATTCTAATCTGAAACACCGGTTTTCTTTGACAAGTGGCTTTAGTTCCATGCTTCCCTCTGACCTTTACATAATGAAGACAATAATATTTATCCAGCAGAGATGAAATCTTCCATTGTGATGTTAGCAATTCTTCACATTCATGAAATAGTTCATGCGTTAAGACTCTGCGTAAATAGCATTGACTCAACAGTTTGAGTCTTCCTCTGTGTAGATGCATAAAAGAAGACATGGAGAAAGCACACCTTACCACATGTTTGGGGATTCAATTATAGCTAGTATTTGCTGGCAGTTTCCTCATACCAGATGTTGGAGAATATCTCATTTGATACTATGGCATCTCTGTAAATATTATATTCTCTTTACATTGGAAAAGGAAAAGAGGCATTGAAAGACTGAGACAGTTTCCCAGATAATGCATGGAGTGAAGGAGCCAAAACATGGTATTCACACCCACCACCTTCAAGGATTATGAAAATCAAGCCATGCTGAAACTGTGTGTGAGTGTGTAATGGAACTGTCTTACTCAGATTTAATTTTGATATAGGATAGATGTAGGATATAACTATCTGGTTAATGATAGTTTTCTGAGATTGCTGGTGTATAAAACCATGATTAATGGCTTGGAGTAACAGTAGGCTGGTAGCCTGCTTCTGGTATAATCTACCCACCTATTGGAGAGCCACCCTCCTGCTCTCTAAATCCCTGGGAAAGTAAGTGAGAAAGGCTTCTCTGAGTCAGACAGCCATGTTTGTTGTTTTCTGGTGGCCTAGTTCTTTGTAAACGGTGCCATTGCTAAGCCTCCTGTCATCCGATGTTCACTGAAGCCTATACAGACGGACATAGATGAGATGCTATGGGCAATCTCTCCTTCACTCTGTCCAGTGTCTTCAGCTCTACAAACGCAATGCCCATCCCATGAGTATAGCACAGAGCCTAAGTCCCATGGTGTTTTTCCATGGAAACATCTTACTTTCATATACCGGTCCAATTAGGAAACGATGAGATCAGAACAAGCCTTGAAAAAAAAATCAAATAGACATCTTGCCTCTAGTCTTGACCTCATTTCACTGGGAAAAAATTATAGTAGAAAAATATTTACTTAATGGTTTTATTTTTGGTTGGCTGTAAAAGACGTGGGTGCCTAAAGAGAACCAGCAAATTAGCTATGCTAATTACTACACAGAGCTGAGTATCTTTGACCAGCTTTGTTTAAAATATACGTAGCTTCCACTATCCATGAAACGTGTATCTAGTGAGACCTTAGGAACAGCTCAAACATCCTTAGCTAGGTTTTAAAAGCACACCCCTAAGGTTGCCCCTTGATGCCAATCGTAGCATTTCTAGACATGGCATCTGTCTGTGGTTGTGCACCACTCCCAAGAGTCAAAATCAGTTTCACACTGACTCAAGGTTCCCTGTACCCATGTCTCCAGCCCTGCTGAGACTGCATCCTGTTCACCGATGTGGCCTGAGAATTCTTTTCTACACCAGCAGCCCGCATGCAGGATTGTACTTCATGATGGACTTTCTTTGTCACCATCCTGCTTCTCCTGGTATTTCTGCACACACACACACACACACACACACACACACACACACAAAACCACCTTAAAACTACACCCAAATTCACAACGATTTCTGTGATACCCTCCAATGAATTCTTTTCTATCAAAGTGGTTATCAACCTTTGCTCTGTCTGTGTGTGTTGTATACAGTAGATACATGTTAGTGTACAAGTGTGCACACCTTTAGAGGTACAGCGGAAGCCAGATCAGGACATCAGCTGGCTTCTATTGATCTTATTCTCAAGTTATTGCCTTGAGATAGAAACTCCCACAGAGCCAGAAGCACACCAATTTTTATCTGTGCTGGGCTTTTTGGATCCACCTATCTCTGCCCTCCAAGTCTGGGATTACACACACACTACATCAACACTTGGAGCTTGGCTTTTTACATGGGCACTAGGGATCTAAACAGGGGTCATTGTGATTCAGAACAAGCACTCTTATTTACTGGGCCATTTCTCCAGCTCCATTTAAATCATTTCTCTTTGATTCAGAATCATTTAGATCTTTTTTCTACTATGAAAGCAAGAATGGGCTTTCCCTTATTAACACTCTGTCCCGATCACATAAGAATGTTCAGGATAGCTAGCTCTCACGGAATTGGAAGGAGCTGTGTAAGCTTCCAGAGGAGAAAAGTTACCAACAATCCTACCCAGTGACAAATCCTGAGAATTATAATAAGAACTGGCAAATAGGATATGTATAATAGAATGATAATAGAAGTAATATGTTGGAGATGACCAATGGTTTAAGGACCACTCCAGAGAAGGGAACTCAAGGCATTATACTATAAACCTCACAATGTACCTGTGGTAGGAACGGAAATAAGCCCTAGAAGAGAACATACTACTACCATTTCACTAAACTGATACTGTATCCAACTGCTTTCTAAACCCGTTGACTCCCATAGATGAGAGCATCTCATCGTAGAAGCTCCTCTTTGCAGGAGAGAGAGGCTGCTGCAGAGTCAAAGTGTGAAGAGAAACTGACTGTGGAAGGCCCGTCCCCAAATGGGACATCCATAACATAACCTTTATACCCAAGGCCAAGAGAGCATTGTGAAGGTGTGGGCAGAAAAGTGTGAGATCCAGGGTGCCAGTACCAACATTCCCATCAACTCTCAACAAAATGGCTTGCCTTCATATGGCCACACCAAATCAATATTCCAACATGAACACTAGGAAGAGGACAGGAATTTGAGAGAGAGATAGGAAGAAAATGGAAGCAACTGTGGGGAACAAGAGGAGATATGAAGAAAATATATAGTACTTGTATATAAAATTCTCAAAAAAAGCTTTGAAAATAAATTTAAAAGCAATGTTTGGAGAGCAGACAGTGCGTATTTTATGAATGATTAGTGAGTAAACTAATATAAGAGGAGAAAATAAGATCAAAATGCAAATAATAGCCTACTTTTTTATTTTAATTATTTCTGTAAAAGCTTTGGAGCATTTTCTAATAAAGAAAGAAGGAAAAGAAAGATCATTTGAAGTATCACGAAGCATCTGGCATGACAAAAGGAAGGAAACAAAGAGAACACCTAAGCTGATAAACACCTTCAGCCAAGTGGCTGGATACAAAATTAACTCAAAAAAAAAAATAAATAAATCAGTAGCCCTCCTGTATACAAAGACAAAAGGGCTGAGAAAGAAATTAGGAAACAACACTCTTCACAATAGCCACAAATAACATAAAGTACCTTGGTGTGACTCTAACCAAGCAAGTAAAAGACCTGTTTGAAAAAAAAACTTGAAGTCTCTGAAGAAAGAAATCAAAGAAGATATCAGAAGATGGGAATATCTCTAGGCTCATGGATCAGTAGGATTAACATAGTGAAAATGGCCATTCTGCCAAAAGCAATCTACAGATTCAATGCAATTCCCATCAAAATACCAACTCAATTCTTTACAGAACTTGAAAGAACAATGCTCAATTTCATATGGAAAAGCAAAACCCCAGAATTGCTAAAACAATCCTGTACAATAAAAGAGCTTCTGAAGGTATCTCCACCCCTGATCTCAAGCTGTACTACAGAGCAACAGTAATAGAAACTGCATGTTACTGGCATAGAAACAAGAATGGTGGATCAATGGAATTGAATAGAAGACCCTGAAATAAACCCACACACCTACCAATACTTGATTTTTGACAAAGAAGCCAAAACCATTCAATGGAAAAACGACAGCATCTTCAACAGACAGTGCTGGTCTAACTGGATGTCTACATGTAGAAAAATAAAAATAGATACATATTTATCACCCTGCACAAAGCTAAAGCCCAAGTGGATCAAAGACCTCAACATAAAACCAGACACACTAAACCTGTCGGAAGAAAAAGTGGGGAAGAACCTTGAGCTCATTGTACAGGAGACAACTTCCTGAACAGAATACCAACAGCACAGGCTCTAAGATTAATATTCAATAACTGAAAAGCTTCTGTAAAGCAAAGGACACTGTCATCAGAACAAAACAACAGCCTATAGACTGGGAAAGGATCTTCACCAACCTTATATCTGACAGAGGGCTAATATTCAAAATATATAAAGAACACAAAAAGTTAAACTGCAACAAATCAGGTAATCCAATTAAAAAAATGGAGTACCGACCTAAATAGAGAAATCTCAATAGAGAAATATTGAATGGCAGAGAAACACTTGAAGAAATGCTTGAAGTCCTTAGTCATCAGGGAAATGCAAATCAAAGTGACCCTGAGACTTCACCTTACACCCATTCGAATAGCTAAGATCAAAAACTCAAGTGGCAACACATGCTGGAGAGGATGGGGAGAAAGGGGAACCCTCCTCCATTGCTGGTGGGAATGTAAATTTGTACAACCACTTTGGAAATCAATCTGGCGCTTTCTCAATTAGGAATACTGCTTCCTCAAGACCCAGCTATACCACTCCTAGGCATGTATCCAAAATATGCACAAGTACATAACAAGGACATTTACTCAACCATGTTTGTAGCAGCTTTATTTGTAATAGCCAGAAGCTGGAAACAGCCCAGATGCCCCTCAGTTAAGGAATGGATACAGAAACTGTGGTATATTTACACAATGGAATACTTCTCAGCAATAAAAAAAAGAAAGAAAGAAAGAAAAGAAAAGAAAAGCATGACATGTGCAGGCAAATGGTGGGAATTGGAAAAGATTATCCTGAGTGAGGTAACCCAGAAACAGAAAGACACACATGGTATATACTCAATTATATATGTCCACATATTATGCACATATCCTATATCCATAATATAGGATAAACATACTAAAATCTATACTCCTAAAGAAGCTAAACAAGAAGGAGGACCCTAGGCAAGTTGCTCAATCCTCATTCAGAAAGGGAAATGGGCTGGACATCAGAAGTGGGAGAAAACAGGAAACAGGACAGGAGCCTACCACAGAGGGCCTCTGAAAGACTCTACCCAGCAAGGTATCAAAACAAATGCTGAGACTCATAGCCAAACTTTGGACAGAGTGTGGAGAATCTTATGAAAGAAGTGGGAGATAGACTTGGAGGGGACAGGAGCTCCACAAGAAGAGCAACAGAACCAAAATATCTTGGCGCAGGTGTCTTTGCAAAGACTGATACTCCAACCAAGGACCATGCGTGAAGATAACTTAGACCCCTTGCATAGCCCATAGCAGCTCAGCCTCCAAATGGGTTTCCTAGTAAGGGGAGCAGGGACTGTCTCTGACATGAACTCAGTGGCTGGCTCTTTGTTCACCTCCCACTGAGGGGGGAGCAGTCTTACCAGACCACAGAGGAAGACAATGCAACCAGTCCTGATGAGACCTGATAGGCTAGGGTCAGAGGGAAAGGGAAGAGGACCTCCCCTATCAGTGGACTCGGGGAGGGGCATGGGAGGAAAAAGGGAGGGAGGGAGGGTGGGATTGGGAGGGGATGAGGAAGGGGGCTACAGCTGGGATACAGATTGAAAAAAACTGTAATAATCAAAAAAGAAAAAGAAAGATCATTTGCAGTGTCACTAAGCGTCTAGCACAACAGAAGGGGGCATACAAAGATTAGAAAAGTGCATTGAGGCTAACAAAGAACAAGTTCATGTTTTAATGTAAACATCAGGGCACAGTTCATTGTTTTCCTCATTTTTTTCCAAACTCAAGTTTGTTTACAAAGGATTGGTAATTTTTAAATAACTAACATCCTGAACTGTCGGATTTGGGGCTAAAAGTACCGATCAGGAAATGGTGTTAACATGGAAGTAAATAAAAATATAATTGATGGTGAATGTGGAAATGTGCTATGAGGCTCCAGGCTTTGGAATGGCTATTCTAATGGTATAAAAATTGTTGAAATGTAAGGACACAGGGTGTGGCGAATCTTAATACCTGATGTTTTCGATTTGCAGATTATTTGCAATAAAGTTTTAATAATAAAAAGGAAACATACTTCAAGAATGTATTACAATAATAACAACCCAGATAAGCTAAAACTTTTTAAATAATCTTCTTTGTTCTCAGTGGATAGAGGATGAGTTGCAGAAAAAAAAAAAAAAAAAAAAAAAAAACAGAACAACCACCGAGGGAAAACTCTTGTGGTTTTGTTTGTTTGTTTGTTTGTTTAATATAAAAAACATGCCCCTGAGCAGATGTGCTTCTCAGAACAATGTCAGCAGAGGACTTAATTGCCTTCATGTAAATTAGAAAGTAAACCTTTGTTTAAGCAATAATTTAGGTCAAGATGAGGAGGGTCAGTTTAATTGTTCTAGTGCATTTGGGGCCTTGAAATAGCACTTAAAACATCTTATGAAAGTCATTCCTTTTAAATAAAGTCCATTTATTTAAGGGAAAACAGAATAGACACCGGAAGTGGCTGAGGAGCCAGAACAGAACTGGAGCCCACCATGCTTGCCCTCTAAAAGACTCTACCCAGCAGGGGATGGAAGTAGATGTTAAGACTCAGCCAAACTTTGGCTGTGCACAGAGCGCAGATAATCTTATGGAAGAGTTGGGAGATAGAAGGACCTGGAGGGGACAGAAGCTTCACAAGGAGAACAACAGAGCCAACAAACCTGGGCCCAGAGGGCTCTGCAGAGACTAATGTACCAACCAAGGACCATGCATGGAGAGGACCTAGACCTCCTGCTCAGATGTAGCCTATAGGCAGCTCAGTCTCTACGTGGGCTGTCTCTGACATGGACTCTGTTGCCTGCTCTTTGATCACTTCCCCATGGTGGGGCAGCCTGGCCTGGCCACAGAGGACAAGAATACAGCCATTCCTGATGAGACTTGATATGCTAGGGTCAGTTGCTAGGGGAGGAGGGCTCCCCCTTTCTGAGGTCTGGGGGAAGGGTTTAGGGCAGGGTGGGACAGGGAGGAGACGAGGGAGGGGGCTGCGATAGGGCTGTAAAATGAGTGAGTTAAAAAATTATGAATTTAAATGTTTAAAAAATTAAATAAATAAAAAGAAAACGTGCTTTTTAAAAATTGGGGGGTTGTTTTGTTTGGGGGAGCTTGTTTTGTTTCGTTTTACTGCTGAATCTCCACTTCCTGCTAACAGCACTTGACTCCACGCATCACAGGAGTGTGCAGAAACACTTCACAGCTTTATCGTGAGATACTTGAGATATGGGGGCACTTCTCCAAGTTTTGAAACCTTTTGTGCTGGTGAAAGCTTGCAGAGTCTGAGGCTATGTTAAGAAGGTAAATAGGGACCAGGAGCCTTTTGCCACAGCTGCCTCCAACCAGTTTCTATAGGCTTTTCTCCCCACTGAAGCATTTGGCTTTGGGCGTCAAAGGGGAAAAAAAAAAGTTATTAGAACTACCCTGTTTGCCAGGCAAATTTTGGACATAGATTATATCCTAGGGAGGAACTTCTGACTGACCCTTCTGGTTTATGACACCGATGAGCTTAAGTGCCTGTGACTGATCGCTGGCGCCCTGCGCACGGAAAATTGTATCTCAGCAGGCTCTAGCTGGAATCGGGTAAAGAGGTTTGTTCATTTGTCTGTGTGTGTTTTAAGTATTTCATGCCAAGGCGATATTTTGTGATCAGTACACCACAAAGAAGATCAAAGGACAATTTATTTTTCATTTATATAATTCCCAGGTCCAAAGTCCAGGATAATTGTCATCTATCGGCTTGTCCTCCTCTCATGAGTGTGATGTGTTATTAATAAAAGAATTCAGAGGCATTGCAGAACTACAGAGGTACTGGAGTTAAATGGCTCTAAAACATAGGCCCTTTCTATCTAGGAAACTAATTTTTCCACTATTGTACTATCAAGTTATTTATTTCTACTGTAAGAGAGAATCTTACAGTAATGTACTCATGAGTCTATGTTTCACTTTTAAGTGTTTTATTAACAGTAAAGAAGAATACTGAGCATAACCTATAGATTTGGGCAAAAAAAAAATACGTTAAAGGTCAGGAAGAAAATATTAAATGAAAACCTCTGAGAGTAATCCGTTTCTGTGTGAGGTGTCTGCCAGCAGTGGGGCGTGGCTGCCATAGGCTGCCCTCCCTTGGGGCGGGGCTTCTCCTTTCTGGGAAAACCTTCACTCTATAATCCAGAGGACCTTCACCATCGTGATATAATCCAGACATCTTGGTTCCACTGGCCCTTTCCCCCCTTTCCCGCTTTTACCATTCCTGCTCTCTCACTGTCTCCCACCTCCCTCGGCCTCCCCCAGCACGCACTCTCCCTCTTCCTCCTGTGCTGCAAATAATACATCTGCATTTATATAACATAGCTTCGTCTTGCCATTAGCTCATTTCGTTGTATTTAATCAATCAGTAAAGAAGCTAAACTACTTCTTTAACCAAAAGAAATGTAAAAGCCATGCATTGCTTTTTTTTTTTTAATCCATTTTTCTCACAAGAGACTGAATCGTGGTGGCTGGAGAGGTGGCTTCTTGCCTTAGAAGCACAAAGGCCACAACTGGGATTCCTAGCACCCACATGGAAGTCAGGAAGCACTCATCTGTAACCCTGGTTCTAGGGAGGGGTGTCATAGATCCCGCAACTTGCTTATTCTTATTTCCAGAGAAAGTCCACAATCATATTTTGCAAAGCTTCCATTACTGGTGCTAAAAACTTGTTTTCACCATAAAGGATTTGAAATTTGATCTCCATTTTGTGTGCAGGTCCTGTCCAAACTTTCAGTTCATCACTGCTATTTTTACATGTGATTGAAAAGATGAGAGCAGAACGCAAATCAGGAATCTGAGGTTCTTATTAAAAATATCAGCAGAGTAAACAAATTAGTTCAATGAAGTTGCAACTGAGCAATGTTTAAGTAATGTTATTTCAACCAGCAAAATTAATAGCTTTTTTTTTTGGGGGGGGGTCTCATTTGCCACTTTAACTGTAGCATTTATGTTTGGGGTAGCCAATAGACTTTAGTGTTTTGGAACTTTAGAATGTACAGAAAAATTTCTGGGGCTTACTACCCATTAACTGATTCTGCACATCCTACACATCAGACTCACTCACAACATTGTCTGTGCGCTGTCACCACCAGCCTCACCTTTTAGATGTCGCTAGGATCCACCTTTCTCTCTTCTTCATCTTTTATCCTGTTTCTATGGCTCTAGTGCTTCTTTTGCAGTGAGAACAGCCATTTCCACTTCCTACTGTTGCAAGCTGCACTCTGGGTAAATGATCTCAAATTATAAATGTGATCAAGGCTTGTCTACCTTAAGTTTTGTTTTTTTTTTTCAATAGTCTTCATTGGTCTGAGGATAAAAATTTAAATCCTTATCATATCCCAACATTACTGATCTATGCTGGACCTTTCATAACCCATCAAACTCCTGCTGTATTTCCAAACCAATGTCTCTGAGCTCCACAAGCCCTTTCGGGTCTCCAAACTCATCATGTCCCCACATACCCCCATAGGTCTGTAAGCCTATCCCCAAAGGTTGTGCTGTCTGGGGAAGTTAGAGAACTTCTGACACATGTAGCCTAAATACCAGAGGTGGGACATTGGTATTACCTCCTCTAAATGCAGTTCTGCTGATCTGCCAGGGTCTACAGAAATGCCATCCCAAGCTCCAACTACTGTAAACACTAGGTACAAAACAATGAAACATTGTTTTCCCATTCTCCTTAACTCTCCAACTACGAGCGGAGAAAAAAAATCATTTCTTGTTACATTGTTTCTGTTGGGTATTTTGTCAAAGTACCAAATAAAATAAGCACTGTGCCCTTGGCTTCCTGGTTTATAAGCCAAGGTTCGTCGGATCCTTTTTCCACTCTTGCTCTGCTGGACCTAAGTGAGCCCCAACACCTTTCCAGGTTTCTGTTAGAAATTCTTTGTCTCCCCCAGAAGCTTCCCAGGGCTTCTTGGGTTTTTCTGCCTGATGGTCTTCCATCATTTATCTTTACCATGTGTACCGTGTATGCATTAGTGTGAAAATGTGATTAACATCTGTCTCTGCTACCCGAAGACAAATGTTGTGTCTGGTCTTGCTTACCTTTATCCCTCATAAACCTGAAATGCTACCTGACATGATAGGCACACCATTGGTTTGCAGAACAAAAAGAATGAATAAGTAAATACGAACAGCTTTCAAAGACTCTGCCATCCCACCGCCCTACTTTCATCTTTGCGGCAAGATCGCTTGAGCAAGTTTTGAAAAAAGAACTCACATTCTTTCTTCAGGCATTAGCTCAGATTAAAATGGCAAGTGAGCCTTGCAAATGTGAACTTTGCCCGTTGAGAAAAATACTTTTACTACACCAATGTATTGAGCCATCTCATTGGTCATAAGAGTCGAGATCAATTTGTGGCTTGAGATAATTGTGACAGTCAACAGAGCTGTTAAGTATTCTGTGGGTTTAGTTGACGATTTGTTGGGAACTGCTTGAATTCTCCTGAAATGCCTATTCCTCTCTGTGTCATGTGCTTTTAAGAAAGCAATGGATCTTTCTCATGTTTGTCTGAAATAAATAGAATGGGGGAAAACAAAACTAGCACATATATATATATATATATATATGCATTCTTCCACTTGTGAAACTGTAAATATTGCATACAGGTACCTACCTCCACACTCCTCTGTAAGACACTCTGTGAGTGCAGCTTGGCATTCTTCTGTGAGCCACCTTACCATACCTGGTCAAGAGCTGTACATTCACAAGACACAACCTCCTGGCATCAGTTCGATGGTGTCTGCATAAAACTGAACCCTCACCTCCAAAGCAAAAGAATGGCATTTAAAAAAAAAAATGATACTATTTGTCTGCTTCCATTGACATCGTTAAACTTTGTATGCAGACAGTGTTCGTTTACGGTGCTAAGTGAACCAATTTGCATAGAAACAATCTGGGTCTCATTGTTGAGCTTACCAGGGTTTATTCATGATAAAACCGAACCCTAGTGCGCACCACTGAAAGATGCTAAATAGATGCGGAGAATTTAATCACCCTGAAGGGACAGGGGCAACTATGAGGAAATGAGAAAAAAAATAACTCCTTACTGTTGGACTTTTTACTTTGTCTGGGTTTGCACTTTTCCAGCAGAGCTGTTCCACTCTGCGTCATTTGTCTCAAGATAGCCCATGCTAATTGAGAAGCTAGTTGGCTCTAAAGACTATGACTGCTTTCATTTGAATCCAATCAATCTCAAGCATCCACTGACCAAGAATCTTTTGAAATTCTCTCACACCAATCAAGACTCTGTTTCTGGTCTTTAAAAAGATTTTTTTTTAAGACTTGACTGACTAAGACACAAAGAAGTCTAATTTAGAATTTTCAGTTATCTTAAAACTAGCTATGCTTATTTTTAACTTAACGTTCTAATTTTTAATTGTAAGTAAAATAATATTTATAGTTATTTAAGGTTTGTGTATTGCTTTTGTTGTTGTTGTTGTTGAAACAAAGTCATACTATATAACCCACCTTCACCATAATGTATTGGTCTTCCTGCCTCTGCATGAAAGAGTGTGGAAGGATGACCTAGCCATGCCCAGACAGTCACCATTGGAACACATGAGTTCCGGGATAGCTATGAACAGAGAGCTACGCGTTTCTGTAGGACAGCGTCACGGTGCAATGCTTAAAGCCTAGCCACCCTTTAATCGGGCATGTGAGAATTTACAAACATGCTACGCGCCTCTTTTAGATTTTCCATCTCTCTACTAAGTGATTCACAAATGCTAACTCACCTTATCCTTGTCTTGGCAAAACCCACGGGAAGGTATCATTCCATCCTATTGTGCAGGGAACCAATTAAGGCCTAGAAACTTTAACACAATTTCAAGGTCACAAGGACACAGCTGTCATGTGAAAGAGACTGACTTGACAGCTGGAGACCAGCACTAAGCTGTAAACTTACTGAATTTCCACAAGAAACTCTAAAATGGACATCTTAAAAAAATGAGATTAGGATCTGGATTTGTAGAAATTGGGTAAAGTCTCTCCAAGTTTGGAGTCAGAGTCGCTGCCTAGAGATCCATAGCACAGACAGAGCTGAGCCATTTACCTCTTTCTTCCCCAAGCATGGTGATGCCAACATGAGTGTCCAGATACTTTTGGGACTTGTTTTCTTGCTTACTTTCTTGCTTGCTATCTTTCTCTCTTCTTTCCATTGTCCCTTCCTTCAATAAAGGACTACTGATCTGTGCTTACAGATTGTCATGTGTGTGTGTGTGTGTGTGTGTGTGTGTGTGTGTGTGTGTGTGTGTGTAGCAGTCTATGAGTGGATTACATTTCCCTGCTCTAACATCCATTTCAAATAACAGGATGCCTCATCCATTCTCCCCCAGGCTCTGAATACTTTTTTAGGATGCTCCCTCCACTAGGTTCATGAATATTTACAGGCTGTGTTGCAGCAGCACTGCTAGGCACATAGCCATCTCCATGAAGAGTAAAAAGGTTTTCAAGTAAGCTACTGAAAACACACACACACACACACACAGAGATAGTGACAGAGAGACAGAGACATAGTCAGAGACAGAGAGACTCCTGTACAGCATCCTACTTCTACTAACCATTATGTGGAAAAAAAATATACTAATCAATGTGAGAAATAAGCATGGAGATATTATGACATATATGACCACATAGCTATAAATCCTCAAGCACATACACATACATTTTTGACACATATAGATTGAGCCTGGGAGAGCCAAGTAGCTACTGTAATATAGGAAGGAAAAGGTACCAAGAAGCAGGCTCCTCTTGATCTTAAAGTCATTTTCCCTTTCCCATCTGGCAACTTGCAAAATACCTAAAATAATAAAAATCATCCATTAATATTGTTAAATAACTGTTAACTAAAGCAATAAGTTAAAAAAATTAAAGAGAGGGGGGAAAGAAAGAAAGAAAGGAAGAAAGAAAGAAAGAAAAGAAAAAAGGAAAGAAAAGAGAAGAGAAAGGAAGAGAAGAAAGAAAAGGAGAGAGGGAGAAATGGGAAGATGGGGGGACTTAACGGATCAGTAATGCTGTTGGTCCAGTGTGCACAGTCTTGGTTCTCTGGTCTCTTGTATAAGCCTCCTTGTATTTCTCAGAGAAAACCCTTATCTTGAGCTACTCTACTCTTTTACCTTCTCAATTGTTGGCTGATGAAGAACCACAAGGGAAAAATCATGAGAGATGCCTCGAGTCTGGATGGAGCTGTTTTGTTCACGCGCCCTGGTCCCCCCCACCCCCGATCTTCTGTGTCCTTTATCTGTAACTGTTACCCACACGGCATGGTCACCTTCCCCATCCTCCCCCACACTGCCCACGTTCTCAGGCCACATATTCTATCCAGGCACAACTTCCCACCACCTCAATGACAGTGATATTCCTCTTCCTTTCCCCGAGCCAAACTCCCCACCAACCGTTGGTCCTTGTTACCCCATCTACCCACTTCCTCGGACCCCTGCAGGCTGCCCCTTGCTGCTGGTGTTCCCATTTTGTGGTGTGCTCACACTGATGGATCCATTAGCCACCCAGAAGCCTCCCACGAAAGCATTTCTCTCTGCTCTGAATCACCCCTATACTCTTTTCCTGGTCATATTCTGACATTCATTATTCTTTCAAACTTCTCCCAGCTGTGTCTGAAGTTAGAAATATTCTGGGATGTCGGCTCTTGTGATTTTCCACCAACTCTCACCTTTTCTAACCTTCTTGGAGCACTGGACACTGTCAACCAATTCTTTCTTCTGGAATAATCTCTCCTGTACTCCAAGTGACTTCTTGGCTCTGGCTCCCGTTCTTTCCAGACTTCCTGCTTCCTGTCTCTTTCACTGCCTTCTTTTTACACACACACACACCCCAGTCCCTTTCGGGAAGATGTTTTCTCATACTGTAAACCATCTTTTCCCCATCTCTTGAAGGGTTCTACCCAGTATGACTGGGGAGATGGCTCAGTGGGTAAAGCGCTTGCCACACATGTGTGAGAACATGAATTCAAATCCCCGGAATTCATGCAAAGTTGGTAGAAGAGTGTGCATGTGTAATCCAAGTATTGCTACCATGGGATGGGAAGGTCCCAGGCCAGCCTGCCTGGGGGACAAAGCATGGGAACAACATGCGTCTCAAATGAAATAAAGGGCAAGAAGCAAGACCTTTTTGTTCTCTCTTTATCACACACATCCATATTGGCACGTGTGTACCCAAACTCATATATACCAACTCATGTCTGAAGACGTGGGAAAAAAAAAACAGTTTTATAAAAAGAATGAGACTCTATTTTTTTCTCTCTTTTTTTTTTTTTGAGGCTCTTTTTATGACTCCCAATCCCATAATTCAAAACAAACCAGACCTCTCAACTTGTGCTTAAAAAAATGTGCCTGCTTACTGAAAAAGTAGTTGTTTCTAATGTCTCCTTTCCTGATACTTGCATCAATTTGCATTGTCAGCAATATGCAGAGCTAAACTCTATTTTTATGTTTTTGTAAATTTTAAAATATATATTCTTTGGTAATGGCATACGTGAACGTAATATATATCCATCCTATGTCTTCTTTTTTTTCTTTCTCCCCTCCTCTCCTATTCTCCTCTTATTTTTCTATAAGCCATTGAGTCCAACTCAATTTGGTCATCTGGGAGTGTGTATAAAGCCATCCACTGAAACATGGGGTGACCGACCATATGTCACACCACTGCAGAGAATGGATATTCCCTCAGCAGTTATGACCTTTCACAGGCTGCTCAGCCAGTACACACTCAGCCCCATCCTGCCACCCACCCGTGAGGAAATGTTCACCGGCTTGATCTTGTACAGATCTTGTGCAGGCAGCCATAAGTGTTGTGAGCCCGTGTGTGTAACGGGCCTATCATGCCAGTCTCTCTAGGGCTTCTCACAGTCTTTCCACCCTTCTTCCACAGTGTTTCCTAAGTGTTGAGAAAAACGTAAGATATGGGTGTCTCCAATTCAGGCTGAGCCCTACAAATTGTGCTTTGAGTCTCTGTATTAAAACCATTCTCTCAACAACAACAACAAAAACCTTCCTTGTTGAGAAGTCAGAGTTATCTTTATGACTCTTGACTCCTCTACATTTTTGTGTTTGTTTGTCGTCAATGTTGTTTGGTTAGTTGGTCCTTGATGTATGGTGACAGAAAGAAACAAAAGAAACACAGAGATTTTGACTCACTGTTTGACACATGGGAATAACTCCAAGGGGCTAAATGTTAAAAGAAGAAACTCAAGGAATTGGTTTGTCTTAAGTGTAGTTATGGTTTACAAGGATTAAATGCCATGCAAAAGTAAACTCTTGCAACTCGTTTCTAATTGACCTCAGCAAAGCACACCGCCACCAACACTTTCAGTTCATGCTGTAGTGAATGTCGCTCTCAGGAACACAGATGTATCCTGAGGTATCTCCAGCCACTTGCTCTAACCTACATCCTGTGTAACTGGGATTGGGGATGTGGGAAAGAAGGACTTTAAACAAGATAGGATGGTGGCAAGCCTTAGGTAAATCCCTCAATATGTTGCTTTTTGGAAAGGTAAAGGAATCACATGAAATTCTTCCTTTTATGCCTCAGGAAAAAATGCCAAGTGACTTAGCATGCATGAGTATATAAAATCAAGCTTCACTTTGCACACTGCTAAGGGAGCTTCCCCCACCCCCTTGATGGCCCTGGAGACTAAACCCAGGCCCTCATGAGCATTCTAGGCACGTGCTCTGCCATTCAGCTGGATCTTCAGTCCTCTTTTAACCTTTAATTTTAAGATACATTCTCTCTTTGTTGTCCAAAGTCATTCTGTTGCCCGGGCAAGCCTTGAATTTACCGTCCTGCTTCTTCCTCCCAAATAGCAGATGTTACAGGCCCTTGCTACCTGGCATAGTAACTGCTAACCAACTTCTCCCATTTCATTCTCAGAAGCAAGCAATCCACCTTGTTATAATTCAGCTTTTACTTTCGAACTTAGACTCCTAAATTTCCGTATGAAATATCAATAAACCTTCAATTCAGTTTATATCTTTCCCGTGTCTTCTATTCCAGATCTGCAGCTTCCCTAAAACAAAAGGAATTTTGGAATCTCAGTGCAAGCAGAGGAACTGAAGACCTCTTTGCAGGCGAGAAGGTAAGTGGACCTGGGGACCAAAATGTCTCCAGAAGGGATACTTCCTACAGAACACAATTTGTTTGTGGTGACAAAGCAAGTTACTTTAGCAGGGCTGACATTGCTGCGCCGCCCCTGAGCCTGGGTCTCACCACTCACAATCAATTATTTCAACGATCCTATAAAAAGCATGGCCGGTTGGATTTGCACTGTGTTTTTGATACCACAAAATGACTAAAGGAATGTGGTCATTCTAAAATACAGAACCTCTGCTTTAAAAAAAAAAAAAATCAGAGTGAATCAGCTACCAACATAAAGTAGGCCAAGCACAATGGACTGCAAGCGAGTATGTATGTGTTTCCTGCTATTGGAAGTGAATTGTTTGGGAGCCTGCTTGTTCTCCGGAAGTCTTAATCCTTTCTGAGAAGCGCTTACATGGCGACCTTAGAGAATTCAACTTGTACCTGGTTGTGTTTTTCCTCCCTTCCTGATATTGCTCAGTGCGTTCTCAATGGTAACCGCGGTCTAGTAATTTAAAGCTTTGAACCTTGTGAACAGATTCATTTAAAATCACATTCTGAAGGGTTTCCACAAAATGGGAAGTGTCTCCCACCAAGATGCAAGAAAAGAATTTACAACAGGCACGGTGACAAGTGTTCTGCTCAGAATGTGTGTGTTAGGTGGTATTTCCAGGAGATCTGGGTTCTCAGCGCAAATCATTCAAACACTCACCATTCATTGGGCTTAATGAGTCGAGTTCTGAGTTTCCTTGCTTTCTCCCAATTGACAGTTTTCTTCTTTTAATACAATTCAACATTGAGTTCCCATGAAGCAAAGAGTTGTTTTTTGTTTTTTTAATTATGGAAACGGTGTAAAATACCAGTACATAGGAATAGTAAGATTTTATATGGGGGGGGGGGGGAAGTAAGCTACTTGCACAGGTTTCTGTTTGCACAGGTTAGTCATTCAAGTATATTATACCCTGTAATGTAAAAATCACTACAAAGGTTGAGAGGCCAGGAACAGAGCTTAAAACTCTGTGTCAGCAGACAATCAGATGTGTCTTTTTCACTAATACTATTTTGTATTCAAGTTACCGAATTTAAATTAACTTTGTATCCAAAGCAAGAGACTTTTCCTTAATTTATGTGAATTCCACATAAATTCAGTATTTGTAACAAGAATTCTTTTGTTTTTCCTCCTGTAAAAGAGGACAGGATAATTCTTTTTTATCTTTTTTTTTTTAATTTCCAATAATAAAACTGTGGTTGGTTTGTTACATAAAATAGCAGTGGCCACTGTTGTTTCTTTTTAATATCCCTCCCAGGCACCAGTTTTTACTTTTTCCCTAAGGTGTCTCAGAAAAAGTGATAAGAGGGCCTCTAATAAGCGCTCTTGTGAGCGTGCATATACGTTCGTATGTCCTTGCTGGGTAATTAATCAAAACTACGTGCTGTGTGCCGTCTCCTGCATGTGGAGTATCTTTCTTCCCTCGACCTCAGTTTAGGTAATGCTGAGGGTTTTTGGTTTTTTTTGTTTGTTTGTTTCGTTGTGTTTTTCTGTTAACACAAAAGCAGTTAATAGAAGGTAGAGTTTGATAATTCACTATCACTCATTTCCTCAATAACTGTCCTTGTAAGATCCTTGCAAAGAGTTTTAGCATTGCATTTTTTTCTTTCTCTTTTCATTTATTCTCTTTAGATCCCTACCATAGCCCCATCCCTCCTCTCCTCCCAGTCTTCCTCTTTTCCTCCCTCTCCCCCCATACCAGTCTTCCTCTTTTCCTCCCTCTCCCCCCCATACAGGGAAGCCCCCCCAACCTACCCTAGCACTTTAAGTTCCATCAGGACTGAGCAAATCCTCTTCCGTGGAGGCCTGGCAAGGCAGCTCTACTAGGGGAACGTGACTGAAAAGCAAGCGATAGAGTCCATGTCAGAGACAGCCCCTGCTGAACTTACTAAAGCACCCACATGAAGCCTGAGCTGCCCGTCAGCCACATCTGTGTTGGGGACCTAGGTACAGTCCACGCATGGTCCTTGGCTAGTTCAGCGTTACATTTCACACACCACATACGGAACAATGGCCCAGGAAAGTGAGCATGCAATGTTTACCTGTAGATTAAATAAGAAACGGGTTGTCTAAGTTGCTTTGCTGATTTTCCCCCCTCAAATCACCCCCTTGACCTTCTAACAAATGATGATGTGGAAAAGCCCTGTCTGCAGAGCTTCACAATAGATATCAAGCAAACGACACTTTTAGAATAAGTTCCATTGTAAACGATAAATTATCATTCCTAAAGAATTCCAGAAATTAGGTGCACGGATCCTCTTATTACTGATAGGAGTCAGAAATTCACGAGTGTAGTGTAGTCATCTGTGTGTTTTCTGCTATGAAGAGCTAAAATATAAGAGCTAAAATTCCCTGCAATCACAATATCGGGTTTCCTGAAGACTGTTGCTGGTGAAACTCCTTCGAGTCTCCAGCATTTCACGTTAGAAAACACTTCCCTTGAATAACACTCTAATAAAACATGCCCGTCTCCCCTTGTCTTTTAAGTACCCTCTCTTCAAACCCTTCTCTTGTCTATTCATAGAAACCACCCTTCCTATACTGGGAGGTTCTCTAGGACAAGCGTTTAGTCTGTAATAGCTAATATATAAACCTGAATGGTTTAGAGTCCCTCTGAGATAGGCACTGAAGGAGAGCACTTCATGTGCCGTAACTTAAGTCAGTGGCCGCCTATAAAATACACTCATAAGCATATATTCTGCTAAGGAGACAAGGGGTAGTATCCACAGACCTCCAAGTTCTTCCCAAATCAGGCAGAACGACAATGCACCTTCCAGCCCAGGAAAAGCACTTTTTTTTCTTTAAATGCAAGCAACAAACAAAAACGAACAAAACGATAAAAGTCTCTGTCTCATTAAAGAGACTAATAGGAGTTCACCTATTCTGATTTAGACCAGCGAGAGAAAATATTTTTAATGCCCAGGTTTCAAACGGGATACCTCAATTTGAGAGTCATGCACTCTGTGTTTTGTAAGGCTACTCAGATAATTTAATTAAGCCTAACAAATGTGCATAAGCAAGCCAGCTATGATGACTCTTGCTCATGATCCCAGCACCTTGGAGGAAGAGGCCAGAGAATCAGGAGTTTGACATTACCTGTGGTTACATAGTGACACCCTGAACTCTGTAAGACACTGTAAAACAAACAGACAAACAAGCAGAATACAATAACAAAATGACAGAAATACTCGGAAACGTTTCCTTAATTTAAAAACTAGAAAACGGTGTTTGAAAAAAAAAAAAATGGCACCAGCAACTGAGTAGTGGCATGACTTCCCTGGCATAAGGTTTGTTCTTGTTGAAAGGAGTCAGTAGAAAAATGAAAAAAATAAAATAAAATGTTATGCAGACTCTTTCCAAAATGGGTGTGAAGGATTAAACTACTGAAAGTAACAGATTAGCCAAGGGTATCTGTTTCAATCAGATAGCTATTTCCAGGTCTTTATAAAATTAAACACAGAACAGCAAAACCTCTGGCTTGCACCAAACCTTGTCCTTTGTTTTTTCCTGCTGTGTTGGCCAAAAGAAAAAGGGGATCCAAAATGCCCACATGAAGCTCAAACTGAGTATTCCCTCCCTTCCTCCCTCCCCTGGGTTTCTGAGCTGATTATATCACTAGTTGGTGGATAATCAGAGAATTGGATGAGATGAAAGAAACAGCATAAATTAACAATGTCAGGAAACATCGTGAGCCATTCTGATGATTATAAGTGGTTCAGCGTTTGTTGTTGTGTAGAACAAAAATCAGAATGGCTGACAGCGGATCTTCCTCTTCATCTGGATGTTTTGGTGTTTTGCAGACACAGCATTTGGAGCAAAGGAAAAGTTTCGAGTTTGTGAGCTACTGTAGTAGTTTTTCACCGAGCTGAGTTGCTAGTTGAATGCTCCAGAAAGAATAGGGTCCTAGCAGAGCCTAGTGTAAGGAGTGTGGTCCAGTGTCTCCTAGTTGGGCCTGAGAGATTGGAGAGAAAGTCTGCAGTTTCTGTAAGCTTCTAATCTGATGTCAGGGAGTCTTGAGGGGCCTGAGTCAAGATGGTGCTCAGGCTGACCGGATGCTTTGACTGTCTATGTTTGGAGCAAACTCTGTAGATCTCCCAGTATGCTATCTCTGTGTCTGTCTTCTGATTAGACACAGTCGTATGTGCCTTCCATTAACAAAAGCAAAAACAAACAATGGATAACCTAAACATATTTTAATAAAAATACTTATGATAGAATAGGGGTGAAAAAAGAAGTTTAAATATATATAATATATTATATATTGGGCTGGAGAGGTTAAGAGCACTAGTTCTTCTTCCAAAGGTCCTGAGTTCAATTCCCAGCAGCCAAAGGTGGCTCATAACCATCTATAATAAGATCTGGTGCCCTCTTCTGGCATGCAGGCAAAATACTGTATACATAATTAATAAATAAATCTTTAATATATATATATATACATACATTATGTCATATAATATCTATATGTTATAGATAGTTATATCTATATAACTATCTCCATGGCCAGGGAGATAGTTCAATCACTACAGTGCTTGCCTTGCAAGCATGAAGAGCTGAGTCTGATCTCCAAAACCTGTGTAAAAAGCTGGGTGCCGTGGCATGCACCTGCTAGTACCAGGCAGCAGAGACAGGCCGAGCCTTGGAGCGCCATGGTCAGCCAGCCTAGGCAACTTAGCAGGCTCCAGCTCCTTGAAAGAGTCACACAAGGATGGTGGATAGCGCCTGAAGAATGATACCCAGCTCGTCCTCTGACTCCTCACACCTTTCTCCCCATAAAGGTGCACACAGTAGGGATGCACACCCAAAAAATATTATCCATACTTAGGCCACTACATATTTTTAAAGGGTCAATTAAATTTGAATATCAATTTAGCCATGGGAAGTTATAAAGTGAATAAATGGATTTTTTTTTGGGGGGGGAGATTGTCTCAAGGATATAAACACATCCTTAATTCTGCAGGGCGACTGGCAAACTCACTTCAAAACAAGCTAGAAAGCACCACTGGGAAGTTTTTTTTTTTTTTTTTTTTTTTTTTTTTTCTGTTTTGCCCGGGATCAGATTAGCTTAGAGACATTAACGGCCCTTGATAATTAGAAGGTAATAATCTTTCTCAACGTTAGACAGGAACCTCCCTGTAAAATGACGTGATGGATAGCTTCCAGCGTAGGTTCATGGTCTAAAGCTCACCCCTGAATGCCCATGGAGGCGAATTTGCAGAGGCGGAAAAACAAGATCCTCGTAGAACGCCATCGAGTGGCTCTGTAAGCTCAGACGTGACCTGTACCCCAAGGACTGAGTTCCTGACTTCAGCCCCTCCAAACCAGGCCTACCACTGTGATGTGTGGAGAGTCACTGCCACGGTCAAAGCACGCCCCCTGCAGAACAGGAGGACTCCGAGCCCTCCCGATTGCTCTGGGAAACTAAAATGCTCAATTTGACAGCGCATGGCCCACATCAGGAATAGCCAACTGAGAAACAACCTCTCAACGTGCAATCCTCAGAGCAAGGTCAGGGCGAGACTAAGCAAGACCAGCAAAAGTAGGAATGGGGAAAAATACTTCTGCAGAGATTAGATGGGCAGGCACCCTTCTGGCTTTTAGTTTTCCAATCAACAAACAATAAGTATGTAAGTAAATGCAAAACAGCTTTGTATTTCTAATCTATCACTTTCTAATTCCAACTGTTGTTGATCTTAAGTCATCTCTCTCTTGGTGTCTTAATCTGTAAAATGGGAATGCTATATCTCTCTAGTACGATTTCACTAACATAAATGGTTACTATTCTAGAGAACCTATGTGTCATTCAAAGTGAAAATGCCAGTAGATAGCAGCCATTGCAATTGGAACCTACTATTTCATTGGGGATAATCACTTTTACAAGAACTCCATGTTCTAAGCAAAATTCTATTTTTTTTTCAAATTATATACAACTCAATGAATTTATATACGGTAAGAACTGGTATTCAAGAGACTCTGTGAAGCTTTACGTAAAACGTTACACTTTCAATATCACCTTTTATTTTACACAATTATCTACCACCAAAACCAAAAGTCCATGACAGACTTAGAACCAGAACAATTAGCTGTGTATTCTCTTTCAACACTCTTGTCAATTTCCTGCACTTAATCCTTTCTCATACTTTTATATTTAGATTTTCTTCTCTTTTCCCATTACTTCACACATACTTTGTCACTTGCTTTTTTGACAATGGCCATTCTGACTGTAGTGAGGTGATCTCTAAAAGTGGTTTTTACTTCCCTGATGGTGAATAATCTTGAAGACTTTTTTTTTAAAAAAAGAGAGAGGATTCTATTTTGAAGTTCTATTCTTTAGACTCTCCGAATAGAGTGCAGATATCAGCTATGGTCTTAGATTCTATCAACTCTCACTAACTAAGAAATGATGAGCCCCTGAACTTGGTGAGAGGATGAGACTACACAGTGCCAATGACTGTTGTAAGGGATCAGAGCTCTCTCTACCTTTGGCCACAATGCAAGGAGACAGTTGAGCGACATGCAATAAAGATTCAAAAGTTTTCCCTCCAGGAAATCCAGATAGTTGCCAATCTTCTCGCAAAGCAATCTTTCTTGTTAGGTTCTGAATAAAAAGTTCTACTTTGGGGAAGATTACTAGCAGTGCATAACCTGACAAATGGGGCAGGCTACAATGGATAGCGAGAAAGCTAAGTGTCCATGCCTAGCATCAGAAAACTCCAGTACTAAAAAAATAAAATAAAATAAAATAAAATAATTAAAAAAAAACTATCATTGCCCTTTTCACTGATTCTTCTGCAGCACAGACAAAATACTACAATATTACATGTCTAGTATGTAGTAAAAGAACCATCAATAGCTGCAAAATTGCATGGACTATTCTCTTGGAAAATAACATACTCCTAGTAGAAAAAAAGAAAGAAAGAAAGAAAAGGTTTCTCATGCCAAGACTGACTCTCTTACCCTTGTGTGGAGGCAGGAAGTCTGCATTCTTTGACCTTGACCGTATTGGATTTCAATATTGTACTCACACTGCCCCCCACCCATCTGCTGTGTTTAGCTCCAGATCATGCATGGGCAGTGTACTTGTGACCTGAGATCCCCTGCTTAAAACCCCTTATTGTGAAGCTATTTGTACAGCACAGTTCTCGAAAGCTGACTCATCTATTGGTTTGTGAGCTTGATTGTGATCGTGTAAGAGATGTCATAGCCCGTGAACACCATGACCTGTGTAGCCCAGCCTGCTCCTGGAAGGGGCTCCAAGAAACAGCCCACGGGAGAGTGTGGTGACCGTGCACATGCTACCCAAATAAACTTCACCAACGTCTTCTATCACTCACTGAGAGTCTTTCATGTGAAAACTCATTTAAAAAAAAATTGTTTTTCATACAATTCCCAAATTTTACCTAAACTCTTTATTGTACAATTTTTCTTATTCTGTAATTCAAATGGTGATAGATAGGCAAGTGTGATGGAATAGGATTAGCCAGAAAGGGATGCTTACCTGGTAATTAAGAATTTTAATTAGCATGTATAAGTAGCTATCAGAGGAAAAGACTGGCTCCATAGCTTTCAATACATTTCTATTTCGTTCTTCCTCCTTCCTCATTCCCGGAGACAGCTGTTTCCTTATGCTACAGATTCTGTGATGTTTACCCCAACCCAGAATTACCACCAGAGAACTGCCCTTGCGACTTTGTGGCGTCTAGATGAGGCTAATAATGATAAATGTTTCCACCATAGTAAGTTTTAGAAGAGCCAGGTCTTAAAAAAAAAATTCAATTTGTGAACATAACAAAGCCCCATTGAATTAACAAAGGCGACTTCAACTGAATAGCACCTTCAGAGTAAAAGATATGGTTTTTGTGCTTCTATAAAGGCAACGTTTTTCTTTTTACACATATATCATTCAAGTGCCAAAAAAGTCCCTCTCCAGCACTGTTTATTGGGGGAAAATATATATATTCCCGAGAGCCAATCTCCCCTCTCCCGCAGAGTAGCAACCCACCTTTCTAAAGGGGAGCAGATGAGGCCTTTGAGAACTCTGCCTGCATGTTGCAGCACATTTATTTAAAAATACTGTCCCTATTATCCTGGGGCACTCGGAGTGAGCCTTGCTGTAAATGGTGTGATCACCAGGAATGCCAAGTTGTTTTCATGCAAGAAGTTCAAAATCTCCTCTGATGTGGTCAATTAGGGGAGCTTTATATAACTCCTTAGGACCAACTAAGGGTACATTTGTTGTCATTTTTTTTTTATATACAGTTTGGGTTCTCATGTCGTCCTGACCTACATAGCATGGGGGAGTCAGCCAACAGCTGGCACTTCTCACGAGTTGCTCAAGAAGAGAGTGGCAATTTGTGTGGTGGATCCTGTGTGCGTCTATTTATATGTCTGGCGACAGATCTACCTAACATCCTTTCTCTCTGTTCAATTACTTACCATTGACACACTTCATGAACAAAAGTTCTTTGGTGGGAGCATGATCTTAGAGTAGATTTATACAAAAGTGCAATAGGCCTTTATCCAAAGAATGAGATGTGCAAAGAAAGCCCTGGCTCAGTACTCCCTCTTCTGTGTCAGATTTTGACCTCAAGACCCGTCTTAGTGCGGTTTATAGCCAGTTTGAAGAGTTCCATTCCTCTATCCTGGAAAGGGACAGTGGGAGGTGGGCGGGGAAAGTGCTCCAGCTATTCTTCTCTTCAGAGTGGCCAGCAACCTACTGTCACCTCCCGGGTCCTATACGCCCATTCAAACGCCAACAGTTAGAGTCAGCTGGGAAGTTCATTCCGCAAAGCAGTCGGGAGAATGTCTTTCACTGACAGGAGCCATTTTGCTGCTCTTTATAGATTTTTTTTTTTAAGATCACAATTACATTAAATGCCAAGCCTCAAAATCAAGGCAAAGTGGCACTCTAACAGAGATCTGATTACTACTTAAGAGGAAAGGGAAACTCTAAGAAGGATTTGAGAGGCAGTAATAGATCATTGTGCACTGGAGACGGCTTAAATAATGTTTATCTTTAATATATATGAGATCTGTGATTATACAGACCTATCCTTGAAGGCTGTGACAGTGCCGATCAGGAGCCAAGGGCTTGGCATTGGGCCCTTCAACCTTAAAATGTTAACTCATACATGGAAATTGAAGGTTTTGTGCAACCTGTGTTTTAGATAATTTGTCTTTAAAGGCATGAGCGCTCCCTCACCTTGCGCTTTCGTTCGGTATGTGTGGACTGGCTAGAGGGTCTTTGAAGGTGATAAAAGCTGAATCAAACATGGGTGCACCTCGCAATGAGTTCTCAGTATGGTAAGAGAGAGATAGAGAAAGAGAAAAAAAAAACCTCATAAACAAAACACATCAAATAAAGTCGTTTGTGATTCAGCTGAGGTCCCTCACAGCTTGATGTTGCTAAGACTAAAGAGGACCACTTAAGGAAAATTCTTTTCTGCAGACCACTGAGGGATTTCAAACGGTCTCCAGAGATCAACTCGTGGCAGGAGAGTCTGCCTGTTAGAGCAATGGGCAGGGCCCACATTCCGTTAACTGCACAGGTTGTGTTGCTCTTGGTTAGTACACTAACTCATTGGTAGGAAGAAGGTGTGTTCTACCAGGTACAGGTAGAACATTCTCCTTTCTGTAAAACATAAGCCTTGAACTCATTGGCCCAGGAGACAACTTCCTGAACAACAGGAGACAACAGCACAGGCTCTAAGAGCAACAATCAGTAAATAGGACCTCATTTATTCACCTAGCAAATCTCCTGAGCTGATATTGCTATGAAGGTAATGTGATATTGTCTGGGCATGTTATTCATGATTTTTTTTTTTTAAAAAACAGTCCCTCCAAACATGTAATTAATGCTTCAAAGCTTTAAACATTTAAATACTTTTAAATTTTGATTTTTTTAAAGACAGGGTTTCTCTATGTAGTACTACCTGTCCTAGAACTCACTCTGTAGGACAGGCTGACCTCAGACTCAGAGATTTGCCTGCCTCTGCCTTCCAAGTACTAGGATTAAAGGCGTGCACCTCCATGCCTGGCTGAGAATTTAAATACTTTGAGAACAATATAGTTCTCTCATGAGAAAGTTGTGTTAGGCATAAATCATGAAAGGTTAGCTTAAAGGGAGTTTGAAGTGTTACTTAGGTCAGAGTTATCAAGAGGGACAGTATTACCACTTAGGGGACAGTTGGTAATAGCAGGACTCTTTTTTGCTTTCTGTACCTCTGGGAGAAGTGACACTCATAGCTTCCTGGAAGAAGTAGAGACAGAAGATGCCACTAGAGGCCCTGCAACATATAGAATGACTCATCAAAGCAAAGACTCACCAGCCCCAAAATGTTAGCAGCACCAAATCTGAAACCCCCTCCTGATGCCATCAAGTGCAAGAAGAAGAATCTGCATGGGAAAGCCTGACTTGCACACATCCATTAGAAAGGAAAGAGACCCTTCGTTTGTGTCACCGACAAACCCAGCTAGGTTTTGATCATGTCATCAGAAGCAAGAGCACAGGGTTAAAGAGAGAAGAGTGAAGAAAACACAGAATGTACTCTCTTCTAGACTACAGAAAGCTGCAGCCAAAAGCCAGCATCAAATGTTGTACCCGGAGGAAACATTTCTTAAGTGTCTGTTGTAGCATTGAAGGCTGGCCGCTTAATGATGCCTGTTTGGTGGCAGCAAGGCTCTAGCTTTCTTCCCATTTCCATACCCCTAACCCTGCTTCGTACTCTGCAGTGGTTTCTTTCTGATATCATTGTACCTCCCCACCCTCCTCAGTCTTACTTCCACTGGGTACATCCTGAGCCACCAAGTCAACATATTTACACAGCCCATAGGCAGTTGGGGCTGAAAGATACGCTTTTATAGACAGGGGAACATTGGGAGCAGTGGGTTTTAACAAACTCCATATGGAGGTATAAGCTCACTTCCCCAAAATAAATATTTTTATACCCAGGAATTAAACCCTGGTTTTTCAGTTTTTATAAAGTATCCTAAAACTCCGATGACCTTTTACCTTTGTGCATTTCATTGCATTTTTGGATTTGAAACACTTGATTTTTATTGCACACCGGCAATACTTTTTTTTTTTATGACCAAATGATATATAACAGTTCCAGGATTCTTCAGCAGTTCTTGCAAACACCCCTGCAAACCTCAAATAATCTACACAGAAATTGGCAGTTGTAGCACAAATTCCCCCATCCTTATCTCATTTGTTTCTCACATGAGCCAAGAAAGGTTGGGATTCTTTTAGCACAATGCTTAGCATTTCACGGGTACACGGCACATAGTTGATCAGTGCACCTGTGCCCAAACTGTCACCCATTCTGATTGTTAAAACAGTGTGCCCAGGAAAACATGGGTTCTTAGTGTCAGAGGGGAATGTTGGATGACCCACCAGTCATCCAGCCTTCCTTCCTGCTACCTTCCTGGGTTTTCTATACAAGGATAGACAATAGCCAAAAGGATCCAGAGTAGCATCAGGATAGTCTCTAGAATGGCAGATCAGCTCATGGATAGGGCTCTTTGTGAGTAGGGTCTGGACACCTGAGTCTTGCCTGATTCCCTTGTATGTATGTATGTATGTATGTATGTATGTATAAGTAAAGAGGTCACTTGGAGCAGTTCTATCAGAGGCAGATCTCTTCTGTTCTATAAGAACAGGGAATCTTGCTTTTGATTTATTTTGTATTTTGCCACAGGGCTGAGCACACCCTAGGGGCATTTAATCTGTTGACTTGAATTGTTCTCAGATGCTGGGCTTGGCCTGATATGAACCTTCACACTGTAGGACTCAGCAGGTCCTTGAAACTCATTTAACTTTAAATTCAAGGCCCCTGACAGTTCCAACCAACTCTCTCTCAGGCCCATGGGTCCGGTCAAAGGATCTTCAATTTGACAGATACACGCGAACAAACAATATGTTCCATCTTCTGTCTGTAGGTTGAAGATATAAGATCGTAAAGGGTCCAGAATGTTTATCTCCAGTTCAACAATTATCACTTACCCAAAGAATAAAGTTCAGAGCTCAGCATTCACTCCTAATTTACCCTTCCATGCTTATTCCTTGTTACCATTTTCATCTTCCCTGTGCTTCCCCAGGCCAAAGTATTTTGGCAAGTCTATACAGGCGCTTCATACCATTTTCTCCATAACAAGGACCTCTCCCATCTCTCCCCCTGATGGCCACACTCCTCCTATCAGCCACTATGTTTGATTCATTCACTCTTTTTGATCAACAGAATCATGTTGTACTAATATACATCTACTAGATGTTGGTCAATATGCTAAGTGTTTGGAAAAAAGTGGAAAGAGTCATGGGATCATTTGTGGCACTTCGATTAGCAATGGTGTACGTGAAACAAACATGTTGATTGGCTACCAGTTGTGATGTAGAGAAATTGATCAGATATTTAGACAGAAAATAGCAGAAGACCGATGGTTAGAAGGGAAGATCATGGGAGAAGAGATACCACTCAAGCTGAACATTAAAGACATGTGACAGTTGGAGAAAGAGCATTCCAGGATAAGGAACAGCCAGTGCAACTCTGAGGCAGAAAGCCCCACCTACAAACCTGTTCCCAGGAGACTTCCCTCATCACCAACCTGCCATGCTGGTCCCAAACCTGAAATAGCCTGTACTTCCTTCAGCTCCTGTATATGCCATCTGTTCTTCTTTTGTGATACATCTCACTCTTTGTCTCAGAATAAAGTCATTTCTCTCTCCTTGCTAGATGGAGCCATGTATGCTGAAGACACTTTTTAAGTCCCCTAGAATGGAACAATGGCAATCTTTGCCTCTTTTTATTTATTTTTATTTTTTGGTAAAACTTTATTTGTGTGTGTGTGTATGTGTGTGTGTATGTGTGTGTGTATCTCTGTGTATGTCTCTGTGTATGTCTCTGTGTGTATATGCCTCTGTGTGCGACTGTGTTTGTATATGTGTATGAATTTGTTGTGTCTATGCCATGTGTGTGCAGATCCCCTCAGAAACCTGAAGAGGGTGTCAGATTCCCTAGAGCTGAAGTTATAAGAAGTTGTGAATGACCCATTGTGAGTGCTGGAAACTGAACTCAGGTCCTCTGGAAGATCAGCAAGTGCTCTTAACTGCTGAGCCATCTTTCCAGCTCCCCTTGTCTCTTTCTGTTGGCTTTTCAAATTACCAATCTTAAAATCATAGGCTGGTAGGCTAAACTCTTGTCGCTCAACAGAGGCAGACAACTTTCTTGACAGTGCCATGAAGTTAACAAGCCCCTACTCACCCTCCCCACTCCACAGTGCTGACAATCTGATCATTTATGCAAATATCCATGCTGGCTAGAGTAGGAGCCAGCACTGGGGTATCTTGTAGGATTCAAAAGTAGTTTGCTAGTAGCCACTATATTGTTTGCAATTCTCTGGATGCATGGGTGACAGTCACAGACACGCATGACTCAGATCGTAATGCTGAATTAAGACACACATCACATTCTATCCAAAGGACTCCATCAACATGTCACAGAAATGCTATCACTCCAGTACTTACTGAAGCACTCTCAAAAGGAGATGAGTCACAGAAGCAACCTAGGTGTCCATTAAGAGAGAAACAGATACAGAAAAGGATTTTCACAATTTTTTTTTCAGCTATAGTGAAAAGTAACGGGTTATGTAGTTAGCTCAGTAATATGAGGAACAGAGTTCAGGTTCCAAGCACCAGCGGTAATGCTGGGTGGGTGTGACAGTCTGCCTGTAATTCCAGTGCTTAGCAAGGAAAGACAGAGACTCCCCAAACATGCTTGCTAGACATGAGTTCTGGGTTCATCTGAGAGATCCCACCTCAACATACAAGTTGCAGAGCAACTGAAGAGGACTTGAAGTTTTGACCTCAGGCGTCCATGTACACAGACATGGAAGCCCACCAATACACACGTGTGAGCCACACAAATGCAAACACAAATATCACACACACATACACACACACACACACACAAGAACATTAGACTAAAGTCATACCATATTCAGGAAAATGGATGCAAATGGAGATCATCTTAAGTGAATTATATCCATCTCAAAAAGGACATACCACATGGGTTTTCTTGTTTGTGGGTCCTACATTTTATATAGACACATAAATCGTATATATGCGTGTAACATAAGATCAGAAGAGACCCTGTCTAGGGAATAAAGGAGAATAAAAGAGGGGACAAGCCGGTATAAGCAGGAGGGTATCAGGGTATGGGTGATATGTACAAAGTACATTATATATCGTGTATTGTTTAAATAAATGTGTGCCTATTATATATGGTGATAGTAGAAAACATTAAAAGGGAACAGACGAATTGTATAACATTCTTACATGTAAGGTAAGAATCTAGTCCCAGGAAGCAAATTCAAGTCAACAGCCAATAGAAGAGTTAAAAAATCGGAGCACAAAAATTGGTTTCGCACAAGACAACCAGCATTCTTCAATCTTGTTGTTATGGTATTGAATTCTGCGTGAGTGAATTAGGAGCCGTGTTCTCTTGTTTAGTTGTCATTAAAGAACTCAGTGGTACATGTCCGTCTCCCCACCAAGACCCCACTGAGTTCTGCGAAATTCTCCAAAACCCTGTCTGAGTCGAGAATTTATAAGCTCGGCGTGTGGAACCGTCTCAATGTGCGAAACTGACTGAGAGACCCAAGACTAACTGTACGCAGCTCAATTCCAATTTGTATTTTAGCAGTGACTTTGACATGTTGTACATTATGTCACGTTGCAATTTGGCGAGAAACGACTTCCTGTGTCCAACAAGAAATACATTTTAAGAAGCATGCCAACCGCACTGTTATTTTCCTTGCTGTTTCCAATGGCAGGCATTTTACCACATCATCTTTCTCCAGAAGTTCAGTTACCAGCAACAGAACTCATTCCCTGGGGATGTTAGGGGGCGCAGGGAGGGTGGGGGCGTGGCTTAGATGATGTTCTTAACTGCCCACTTCCAAGAGCAAACTCAACTGTTTTTTGTTTTTTGTTTTTTGTTTTTGTTTTTTTTTTTTTTTACACTGAATAATCCCTCATTTTAAAGACTCCAGTAGCAGAGGTTCCACGAGTAACACTGGGAAAAATTGCAAAACTCCTTTACTTTTTCATAAGAATGAAGTACTAAGGCCGTATCTCAGTAGCAAAGCACGTACTTCAAGGCATGAAGGCCTGTGTTCCATCCTCAGAAAAGAAAGAAACAAGAAAGAGAGAGTAGGTAGGGAGAGAAGGAAAGAGAAACGACCCTGTTTGGAACTAAATACTTGCTTTGGAACAGATTCTTGCGCAGCGCATTCTTTGAACACAGCAAATCTCCTTTAGTTTATCTTTTGGCTGTTTGGTGTTATCCACAGCCACTGCTCAGTATCACTGAGCAACCCTGAGAGGGGCAGAGAAACGTTCATACCATCAGAGAGCTGAGGGCAGAAGAATGCGGGAGGGTGGAGTATGCCACAGGGACCGGGAGGATCGAGAGAGGGACAGGGATTCTTACAAAAGTTTGGTAATAGCTAAAACTGAGTTAGGGGGTCCTAGTGGAATTCCTCCCCCTTTTAACAGCAAAGTACAGAGTGAAAGAATATGCCCAGCTTACTTTGTCTTCCTACTCCGTTTGATCTGAAAGAACAATCAGATACGGCTGATTTCTGAAGAGTGTTCAGAATAGAGGAATCTCAGGATGCCCGAGTGATAGCCATCATTGTCAACAGGAGGCATCCGGGTACTGACACGGGCACCTGACAACGCTCAGATGCTCAACACTTTATCTTTCCTTTCAAAATCGACTGCTGGGAATTCTCTTTATCCAACACACTAGATGATAAATGTTTAGAGGAGAAACGGATCCTGGAGGAGAATAAAGCCTGGACCTCAGACACTGCCAATGAGCACTAGAAGAATCCAATATTTTAACGTGAAAGCGGAGGGATGGCAGGGAGACAGAGACAAAGACACAAACTGAAATCGAGAGTTTCAGGAAGAAGGAAAAAAAGTTTCATGTACCTAGACTCACGCTTCTCGTGACCTCTCATTGGTCGCATGGCCCTTTCTCTACCTGCACATCGACTACCCTCATTAAATAATCAGACAGGTTGGCATAACATTCAACATAATGAGAAGACCCTTTTACCACAAAGGACTCAAAGACCCAGCCAGGAATCCCCTTGGAGAATTTCTGCCAAGAAATTCAGCACCCTTGAATCTCAGAAAAAAGACCTTAAGTTTTAAGGAATGGAGCAGGTTAATCACTTTTTTTTTTAATCAGTGTTTAAGACATGGATGTCATGGGCTTTGCTGACCCTCTACAGAACCATCTTAATGGAATTACGGGACGGGGTTGCCTGTATCATAAAGTTGCAGGGCAGAACTTCAGGTCTTGCTAATTCTGGTGTTGATTAAATATTTTATTAATTCTTTGAGACTTTCATACAGTATAACTTTTATAAAATCCTTACATAATAATTCTCAAACTATCCTCTATCAACTTTTGAGCTGTAAATTTCAGATGTTTTAGGGTTTTTTAAGCAAGAACACAACCGCACTGGGTTACACTCACCCCCCTCTGTCTAAACCACATTTTAGGGCTATATATCAGTGGTTCTCAACCGTCCTAATGCTGGAACCCATTAATACAGTTCTTCATGTTGTGATGACCCCCCCCAACCTTAAAAGTACTCTTGTTGCTCAGGACCCCCAAGACCAAGTTCTCAGCACAAAAGAGATTTATTTGTCACAGGGGAACAAAGGGCCCAGGTAAGGGACAGCTACAGGAGATAGAGGGTGAGGGAGAAGTAGAAGAGAACAATGGAGAGGGGAGAGAGGTGTCTGTCCCTGAATGGACAGAGACAAAGAACTGCCTCTGGATCGAGAAGAGACAGACATGGCACATAGGGAAACGGCAGTTTATAAAGCTCCTAGGGGAAAGCCCCATGTTAGGATGAGGTGTTTAATTTTGATTAAGTGAGCCAAAGGGGTATTTTGATTGCTGGACTTCAATACTTTGGTATTTGGCCTCAGGAGGAGGAAGTGGCTGGCTTTAGGAATGTAATCTAATGGTTTTCAGCAAGCCAGAGGGAGTGGCATTGAAGGGAAAGGCCTGCCAGAGTCATGTTTGCCATGTTCAGGCCAGCCAGAGTCCCTCCAGTTGCTATGTCAAAACTGTAATTTTGCTACTGTTATAAACTATAATGTAAACATCTGTGTTTTCTGATGTGGAAAGGACCCTTCGACCTCCAGCTTGAGAACCACTGCCCCGTGGCTATCAGCTGATGGCCTATCAGAACCAGGAGCAGGTTTGCTACCAGAAGCCTTTGGTGCCTTCTATCAAACACCTCACAAGAAGCCACTTAGGGGTAAAAGGGTGTGTTTAGAGTTACAGTCAAAGAGACACAGCCCATGAGGAAAGGCATGGTGGCAGAACTCGAGAGGCGGTCAAACTGAATCTAAAGTCAGGAAGGAGAAGAGCTCAGGACGCGGAGCTGGGCTCAGAAACCTCAGGGTGCCCTGTCCCAGAGGCCCCCTTCTTTCAGCTGGTTCCACCCCCATCTGGGGACACATTAGTCTATATAAGGACAGATACGGTCTTTTGTAATCAGACCACAACAGCAGCAAACTAGGTATAGTGTTTGAAATGTAAAACCTATCAAGGGTCAAAGAATGAGTTTATGTAAGGGGCCTGTGTTTGTTTTTTCCACGCATTTAACAACTTGTTAAAGATATTTAGTAAAATTCGAGTATAGCTTTTTAGATTCTGGCAAGTAATATAGTAAAAATGGTTACAGAGATTAAAAAAAAAAAAAAGCTGCTCTTTCTGAAATGCCAAGTTAACTATCAAGTATACTCTTTTACCTTTTCACTTAAAGAAGAGAACTATAATAAAAACGATAAGCACCCTACCTTGAATACCTTTATATCTCTCTGATGCAGGTCTTTAATTCTGTGTAAAACTCTAAGAAATAAATACTTTTCTATCAAATATGTTTTAGTTAACATTTTATTCCCTGAGAAATTATTTGAAGTTCTTAATCTATGGTTATTAAAATGTTTCTCTTCTACTTATGAAGGAAAAAAAAAACATTTTAATCTTTGAAGAAATGAAATAATTGGCAAGGTGCTCTAGCATATAATGAGAGCAGATGAAAGAAATTTGAAATATTTTTTTCACTATTTTTTTTTTAAAAGCCAAAGCTTCTGAGGGAGAACTCACAGCCCTTCGTGCTTTTTTCTAAGTGAGGGAGGAGGAGAAAGGTCAGCCCTGGTACCAAAAGCCCCAGTGAGTGTCTGGGACAAGATGAAAGTGAAGTAAAGTGTGGAGACACAGGCTGGTTGGTGCTTGCTGGGAGAGGTACACAACATCAGCAACGCAATGGGGGCAAGGATGAATCCCAAAATGTGTTGTTTCATGAGCAAACATGAGGCATGTGCAACTTCAGACCCAGTTTTAGCTGGCCTTGCCTTTAGTTGGCTTTCAAAAACACTAGCCTTTATTCATTTTATTTTAAAATAAATTTATTCATTTTACATCTAGCTTGCAGCCCCCTTCATTCTGTCCTCCCAATCCCACCCTCCCCTCCTCGTTTCCCTTCTCCCCTCCCCTTCTTTTCAGAAAAGGGGAGCCCCCCACCCCCTTACAAACTCAGCCTATTTGGTCGCATCAGGGCATCTTAGTACCTCATCTTCTATTGAGGCTAGGTCAGGCAGCCCAGCTAGGAGAAAGTGATCCAAAAGCAGACAACTGAGTCCATGTCAAATATGACCCTTACTCCCGAATGAGGACCAACCTGCCCATCAGTTACAAATGTGTCGTGGGCCTAGGCCCAGTCCATGCATGCTCTTTGGTTGGTGCTTCAGTCACTGTGAGCCCCTACAGCCCTGGTTAGTTGACACCGTTGGTCTTCTCGAGAGGTTTTTGTCCTATCCTGGACCTTCTGTCCTTCCCCACACTCCTCTACAAGACTCCCCCAGGTCTGCCTAATGTTTGTGTAACACTAGACTTTAATATCCATTATCAGATTCCTTGAGCCTTGTCTTGCCTTTTAAAAAAAACATATTTTAATTTTTACTATATCTGAAAGAAATTCTATTACCAAAAATGTATCAAGATTGAAATTTCTAATCAGTTTACCAAAATGCATATTCAAAGTGTAGCACATATTCATTTTGCTGTTCTGACTTTTAGATTTCCACATTCCTAAAACAAACATTGTAGTCATTTTGCATAAGTCGGGGACAATTTTGGTGTTCCATTACAAAGAAGGCACACTAAAATGATTAAATGCTGTATAGAGTGCTGGGTGTAGTGGCACACACCTTTAATCCCAGCTCTGGGGAGACAGTCTTGAAAAACAAACAAAAAACCAAAAGTACTATATATAAATACATTCATTTCTTTTGAATGTATAATACTTGTATATATGATGTATGTATTAATTTATACATTATATATATATTACATACATTTCTTTTGAAGAAAACATCTCTAATACAGAAACTCCAGTATTATCTTAAGAATGACTACATTTCTGTGGTTTATGACCTCATCTTTGAAACTGTGTGGATTTCAGCCTCATCTGAATAAGCTCTGTGGTCAAGATGAGTTGAATGAAGGGCGAGAGTGGTGGCTCAGCGGTTAAGAGCGTCCTCTGTTCTTGCAACATACCCAGATTCTGTTCCCAGCATCCACATTGCCGGTCACAACCTCCCGAAACTCCAGTTCCAGGGGGACCTGTCGCCCTCTTCTGGCCTCTGTGGGCATAGCACACACGTCGTGCACAAACACAAACGCAGGTGAAACACTGACGCTCATAAAATAAAAGCAAACAAACCTTTTTGTTTTTCAAAGACGGAAGGGTTGAATGGATATTCCCAAAGGGGCCAACATGTTTGTATTTACTTAGCTAATAGGCACCACAATAGGGGAGCACAGAGACGACTGTCTCACCTTTATGTTTGTGGGTGACTTTCAAAGTAAGAAAAAAAAATTACTTATACTGTTGGAGCGTCGAAAAATAACAAGGAAAGTAATAGCAAATTCTGAAAACTTTATAGACATCCCAGGTGAACGTTTCAGGGGTTGCCTCTTCACCCCTCTTCATTTTATACTATTAGCATATGTTTGGCAAGACACACTCAAGCCAGACTTTGGGGCTAATGGTTGAATGCCTTTCATAACTTGTGAAATTTAGAGATAGAGGATCGGGACACCTATGAAGAGGACAAATGCAGCTTTTATCAGTGAATCTCTTTTACAGTTTAGTATTTGTTTGCTCAAGATAATGGTATGGCCAGTAGCATCCATGTCTAAATATTAGAAATATACAGATATAATAAACCCTAGCTATAAAATCAGAAGATGTCTCTCCATGTTGATTCTTTGTGAATTATATTGATGAAAGATTATTTTTATTTTTCATGTAGTGGCCAAAATACCTATGCTTAGTATTATGGGGGATTTTTTTTTTTTTTTTTTGTACATACAGTTATACTATGTTGATAGATTTTGTAGCCTTTTTATGACAGGACAAAAAAAAAAAAAAAAAAAAACCTTTCTCTCCACAACCACCAAAGAAAGCATTGGGGTTAAATGACAGGGCTCCCCTAGCTATTTGTCCGTCACAGAGAACAGTAAATTGCAACCTGTCTCAGAGTTGGTGTTTAGACACATTCTGAGATTGATGGTTTTGCATAGACACTTTGGACTCTGAGAGATTTGGAGATGGAAGCAACTAAGAATAATCATCAACTCTAAGCTAAGCAGAAGGGCTTGGTGAAGTTCAGTTTTCTGAGTGCTATCTACATATATAAAATTGTATTGAAAAACAAACCATTTTAATATTAAAAATTAGAGGGCCCCTCACCAAAAAAAAAAGAAAGAAAGAAAAAAGAAAGGAAGAAAAGAAGCAAGGTTTTTAGCTATCCATGCTGCCTTGGCTCAGGGATCTCTCCTGCTTTTGCAACCAGATCATAGAAGGATGTTGCTAGGGTCCACTCCCCCCCCCCTTGTTCTGCTTTCTAGTCCTAGAAATAGAACCAAAGGCCTTGAGCATGCTAGATAAGCACTCTCTCCCTGAGCTGCATAGCCAGCCCTCTTTTATGCTCTAAATTTGAGACTGGGTCTTTCTGACTTTCTCAGGCTGGCCTTGAACTCACTGTAGCCCAGTTATCACTTGAACTTACCACCCTCCTGCCTCAGTCTCCATGGTAACTAGGATTCCATGCCTATACCACCATCAGGAGAAGCTATTTCGTTTCTCTTGGTATATTTTCCAACAATACCCTGCTTTTGTTGGTAAAGATGCAAATGTCCAAAGCAACTTGGATATGATAAATGAACAATCTCAAAGAAAAAGTTAGTTAACTACTATGTGTCACATGAGAAAACAATTTAGCTAAGAATATGCTTATTCATTTATTTTCAATAGCGTCAGTTTATTTTTAGTGCTGTGGGAGAATCGGATAGGTAGTCCTCCAGCTGGTGAATCTGAAAGCCTTAAAGGTGATGAACTGAATATTGAAATATGCAGAAGCCTCACAAAGGAATAAGTGCATAGTGGTTTGTGCTTGCATTTTTTAGCAGTTATGCTGACTACTTCTGTAAATTAATTTCTCTATATGGACCTATCAAGAAACTCATGAGAATAAAAGGTTTAAAGCAACAGATTCACATACGGTAATTTCTTTTCCCTTCAGTCTCAATGTTGGTTCAAGTAAGCAGTTGGATAAAAATAAGTTTTAGCACCTAGTATTTTAAGCACTTCAGTAAGTCATATGTTAAAATGAGGAATAATTTTCTAATGTTCAATCTATTTGCTTAAATGCTCCCAAGACATCAAGAAAATACATTTAGTCAAAGATTGAAGAGATAAAACTGGTTCTTATGAAGAATGTCAACGAGTGAATCCATATAACAATATTACATTTTCTGGCAGGTAATCTATAGGAAATATTGAATAAATAATTATTGAATAACTATTGTGAACAAGATACTGTGCTAGACAAGGTCATAGATCCAACAGCTACTAGCCATGGTCCCGGCCCTCCTTAGTTCTATGTGTGGCCATGAGGCCCGTGCAAAGATGAATGCCAGAAAACATGTGATCTCTCATAAGACTTCAAATAAAAAGAGCATGCTTTCAACCCAGAGGATCAGAAATGCTAGAAAAAAAAAAGTAAAAGCCAGTGAAGGGGGGTATTCTTGGAGGTGGAATCAGGAACAGCATGCACATGTAAATGATATAAAGAAAGTGTGTACCAAAATACACAAGCATGAACACCAAACACACTTGGGTCTGAATCCCACCTACAGCCTTCACCAGTCGTAAGTGTCTGCACATCTCTAATCTCTCTCACTTGTATATTCCCGTTGTTGAATGCTATAAATTTGAAATGAGATACATCAAGTAGTTACTATTACCTGTTATTATTTTTGAGTCGGGAAAATAATCCAGTTCAACCTCATACAGTCATAGACAGTAAGTATGTCTGAACAGGTGCTGACAACACTGAGCCAGGTAAGACATGTGACCTCGCTGAGAAATCATTAGGGGACTCAATCAAAATGCTTCTGGCTAAGAAGGTAGCACGAAAGCTGTGCTTGGAAAACCTAGTGATCCTGACTGTCCTATGACCAGCAGCGAGGCTGCTGTTAGCCATAGAGTGGGTTTGGAACAAGACGTTTTGGAAAAAGAATCAGTGTGCTCATGTTTGCCTATGAGACACCCCACAGAACCCTTTCTGCTCACTCATGTCTCTCCGTACCTTCCACAGACAGTAGAGAAGCCAGCAGGGGTGATGGTATGCATTTGCTTTCTCTTCTTTTGTTTGTTTTTATTTCTTTCCTTTTGTAGAGATGTTTGTAAACCAGGTAGGGTAAGAGCTAGGCTGCGGCTGCATTCCTTAAGTCAGTTTGTTCTAGATTTCCCTCCACTTTCCTTCCCTGGATTTCTCCATTACAGCCAGTCAATGGCCCTCTGAAACAACAGGATAAGAAAGTTCTGATGTCAGAGAGGAGCATGAAGCAGGTACACTATAGACTTTTTTCTCTCTCTCTCTCTGATCGTTTTTGTTGTTTGTTTTTTAGTGGCTTATTCACTGTCTGCAGAAATAGAGAGAATGGGCTTCAGCATATTTAAGTGACAGTAGAAGTCTGGCCCTTACACTTCGGGCTCCTGTTAGTGGAACTAGATAAGCATTTCAGTTTCACACACACACACAATTTTTTTTGAGACAGGGTCTAATTTTGTAGCCTGGGCTTGCCTTGAACTCACTTTACAGAGTGTTTTCCAAGACTTCTTGTCCAGGGATGGGCTGTTCCCCCACTTCTGTATTGTGCCCTTGAGGAGAGCTAGAAGATAAACTATGTCCAGCAAACATTCCCATTGTTTACCCCACGGCATTAAAAATACCTGCCGTGGGAAGCAGGAGCTGGATGCTCAGCGGTGGGAAACTCAGCCACAGAGAACAATGTTGGGAAATCCAGCTCTGCTTCAGCTTCCCTAGTCGGTTTCTGCTCAGTGTTGTGTGTCCGTGGTTTGATGATGTCGGTCTCAATCAGTTGCTTTTTGTTTTTTATTTGGAAGACTCACTTCGCCCTGCCCAGGACTCCTTTGGGAATTCCAGCTGACAGCCCAACAGGACTTCGTTGGTCAATTTTGCTGGATGTGTTCAGTGCCTGATTTAATCAGACCCTCTCCCTCTTCCCTCTCCTTCTCCCTCTCTCTCTACCTCTCCTTTGCTCTCTCCTCCTCTCCGTTCCTATTCCCTTCCCTCTCCCCGTCCTTTTTCCTCTCCCTTTTCCTTGCCCCAACTCTGTGTCTGTCTTACTGTTGAATCTTTTACTTAATAAATTCACTCGTCTGAAGCTGAAAGTTTGGCTCTTGCTCATCATTTTCCACACCTCACAGTGCACAGCCATCCTCGTGAGCATCAAGTGGTTTCTTATTATGATTTTGACATCCATTTTTTTTTTGTAGTACCTGATAACATCAAGCATCTTTTCCTATGTAGGTTGACCATCTGCAGATCATCTTTGGAGGAATGTGTATTCAAGTCAACTTAAATGTGGTTATGCTTACAAAGTACTTTACCACATAGAAAACATTGAGTTACTTGTAGATAGTTACTATGATAACGGCATCAATAATTAAAATCATCACATGGAGATTGGGTTTCTGATCTGTGTTTTACCGCTCTGTACATTTGTGCCTTAAAATTAAGTTCATTATAAATTAAGAGCAAAAATTAGGAAAGTCCTGTTTCTCTTTCTAGGTTTTTTCCTATTATTTGTTTATTTTTTTTTACAGGTGAATTTGCTAATGTTAAAAATAGGGTTCTTTCAACATTTTTACTTATTCACATGTAAAATTATGGTTCTGATATACATTTGATTATAGAAAACCCATTTGTGCGAGTCTATGCCACGCTGTGGAATGGCATCTCCTTTCACTTTACGGGACTTTCGGTGGGTCTCTGCGCTAGGAGCCTCCTTATCTTTATCAGCACAAGTGTCTTCTGTCTTTCTTCCTCTGCCTACCATCCTCTGCTTTGCACTGTAGCCCTTTGGATCTGACTAGAAGGGAGGCTGAGAGACATGCCACAAGCCCTTCAAGAACTTTGTGGTATTACCTTATCTGCCCTTGTCAAGTGATGCTGAAATACAGCTGCAGAGGCTTGATATGGCATCTTTGGCCAGGACAAGCCCTAGATGAATGGAGTGTTCATGAAAGGACCTGATGGTGCTGGCCTGGAGCTAACATCAGCAGCTGATTTGTGCCATAAATGAGTTCCTCCCCAGGCCTCACTTGGGCTTCAGCATATCTCGGTAAAGGCTGCAAGGACATTGTGTATGTTTAGTTTGAGTCGGAGACCCAAATAAAAAGGCAGTACAGCACTATCAACCGATGATGTGTCTGACCAAGGCTTCGAGAGACAGGACCCAAAGCAATAATTAAAACTAGTCTTTTAGAATATATCAAATCCCGGGAGGAGCAAAGGATAAAGAAAACCCCGGGTGGGCTTTTGAGAGCTCTAAGTTACCTGCAGAAGCTGAGCTCGGCCTCCTGAGACAGAATCCACTCAATTGCCTTAGGAGTGGTGATTTCTCCAGTGGCGATTTCTTCCATTGTGGGGGGACTCCCCGCTCTGCAAGGGACTCCCCATTCCTGGTCTCTGCAGGCTTTAATCTCTTCACTCTGAAACACTGTTTAATTATGTTTTAAAAGTTTGGGTTATCATTGACTGGCAGTCTGATTTCTCTATCTAGTTCTTTTTAAAAGACCATCTTTCCCCGCATGTGTAGTTATATTATTGTGAGCTGAGCTGTGAGCTTACACTGTGTTGGTGGATGGTACTATCAGCCACAAGAAGAACAACAGCATCACAAGGAACTAGCAATTTCTAGGACACCCTGTTCATCACGGACCCATGCTGGGTGCAGTGTGCATAAGACAATTCCTTGGGACAGACATATATAGAAACCGAAGCTTAGAGAATTCCAGAGGCTAGCTAACAGAGTCATGATTGGAATATATCTATCTGCAAGCCCAAAGCCTAGATCCTTTCTACCAACTCTCCTGGAAGTAAGTGAAGCACCTTCCTAGTGGAGTTGGAGGAGAACGAGCAAGACAAAGACAGGTATGGTTTGAGTGATACATATTCCCTCATCAGCCCACGTACTTGAATATTTGGTCCCTGGTCTAGTGACACTCTTTGGGGAGGTAGAACTTGGCTGGGGGGAGTATGGGTAGGCTCAGATAGTTTAGGACTGAAGAGGTGATGCCTCGGCCATCTGCAGCCATGCTTCTGCCCACCATTCTGAACAGTCCTTCTGAAACTGCATTCCCAGATACATGCTCTCTTCATTAAACTGATTTTGTCTGTGGCATTTTATCTTCACAGCTGAAAAGTAACTAATACAACAGGAAAATAGGGTGGTTGGCTGTGGCTGTGAAGACTAAAAGACACTTCTCATTTTTATGAATAATAAAGACAAAAATTCTATTCTTTAGGGTTAAACTGGGAGTTGTAGTAAATGTCTATAATCCCAGAACCCGTGCCTGAGGCAGGAGGATGGCAGGAGGATGGCAGGAGGATGGCAGGAGCATCACACGTTTGAGGGCAGCCTGGAATATATAGTGAGACCTGTCTTGAAAAACAAAACAAAACAAAACCAAAAGTAAATGAATAAATAAGCTTTTAAAAACAAAAAATGATTTCTACATAATATTTCATTATGAATCATATTTTTAACCTGATTGCTTTTACTAAACAACAACAACAACAAAAAAAAAAAAAAAACAGGTTTTGGTCCTCTGGATAATAATTAAGAAAATTTTCATCTTAGGAACTTCCTACCGAAGCTGAAATATGGGGAGGAGGAGGAATGTAATTTTTCTCTCTGTGTTTGACAGAAAAAGCTTCCAACACTATACTCTCAAAAGAATACTTAATTGGCTTTTAAGTAATAGTAAGAAACTTCCTTTCCTTTTATTGCAAGTTTTCCTAAACTATCTTGGTAATATGTCTTACTCAGATATGCACAATGATGTCACAAATAATGACATATTTTGGTGATAGTTTTTAATGAGTCCTACAAAATATTTGAGTAATAGTCTATAAACATGAAGTATTTGGATAGTGAAAGATGAATAAATGTATTAATTATTTAGATTAAAACTCAATACTATGCATTATCTATGAGTATAAACATTAAAAATAAACATTTCACATTATACTAAAATACATGTTGTAAATTGATACAAATTAATAGGCATTAGACATTATATAAACTTCCACAAAGGAGATATTAAAAAATTAAGAGATTAGGGAAAACTACCACAAGATGAAACAAAGAATAGTGTGTTTAGAAAGACTTGCCAATCTTGCAGGTCACTGAGTGAAGAAACGGAGATTTGTGAGTGAGGTTACAAGTGACGTAAACTAACCTATGTCAAAAGCAGGAAGGGAAAACTGAATTTAGTGAATCTGTACAGGCAACTTTGAGAAAAGAGAATATTAACTGAGACAGCAAAATCGTGATCTCTGCCATCAGGAGCCACCCACTCCTGCTAGGTTTCCAACATGGAATGATCAGTGTTCCATTCTAAGGTATTTTAATGTTCTTTCTCATTGTTTTATATCCCCACATTAAGAAATAAAATCATCATTTTCAATATCATCCTCCTCTGGCCTTATCTTGTTCACTGGAATTAGAAGAGACTGAGAGGAAGGGCCTGATTAGAGCCATAGTTGCAGCAACTTCAAACAGCTTCTGCCTGTAATGTATCACTAACACCTTCTTCGTTGACCCCTCGACTTCGATCTATACCCTGTGTTTGCCTGCCCTCTGCTAGGCCTAATCTAATGGACAACCTTTTCAATTCAGAGCCTCCCAGATATGTAATACACTAGTCAAGTGCTAATTGTTTCTTCTTGTTCCTAACATCAAGAACAGCCACTGGGAACATATGCACATGAATTGTATAAATGCTTACATGCTTATGTGTACATACAGACACACTTGCACATTTCAGAGATAAAGGAATTGGACAAGTTTTTCCCCCGTCTTCTTCAGGGTTAAGATGGCCAGTTAAACAGACTACATAAAGAAAGACTTTTTAATGACATGGCATGATATTTGTGATCATTGGCACTCAGCTAGGATGGCAGGAAAAGCTTCCCACGGTCATACCTGAGATGAGTGTTGAATGTGAGGTTTTGTTTGGTTGGTTTTGCTTTTGTTTCTCTGTGTAGCTTGGGCTGCCCTGGAACTAGCTTTGTAGACCAGGCTGGCCTCAAACTTGAAGAGATCTGCCCACTTTTGCCTCCCAAATGTTGGGAGTTAAAGGAGTGCGCCACCATCGCCCCGATGAATATGAGTTTTTAGGGGAGGAAGAAAGGTACTGAGTGCTTAGTAGAGACACAGAAGCTTGACGGAGCTGTTATATAGGCCAATCAGATGCTCTTCCAAGTCATTCCATATGATGGAATTTTATGATGAAGCAGTAGTGGGAGGCAGACTTCAACTGTGCCCAGGCACTGTACATCATTCAGTCTACTCATGTTCATTCCCCCTTGATTGCCTACCTCCATCAAGGGGAGAGCAAGCATTTGTCTGTGTTTGCATGGTTATTGTCTCCAGTAATGCCTAACACTAAGTAAAAGGTTTTCAGTTAAAGAATATAAGCGCACACACATGTGTATACATGCATATATATGTATATATGTGTCAGTCATACATAGTACCTACATAAATGCAAAGATGAGTCCGAAGCGAGGATCATCAAGTGAATGTGGCTTTCAGTTGCCCTCTGAGGGAAGAAGCTTGTCCCCTTCGATTACAATGAAGGGATGACTGAACGAGCACCTCCTGTAGGGAAGATGAAGCTCTCATAGGGCATCCTCTCTCTCTATGATGTGTGGGCTCCATCCTGCTTTATCTGCTCACCACCTCCTGGGTCAGCTTTCTGCCCTTTCCCCGGTGGCTTCACCATCTGCCCCTCCTGGTAGAACAGCACATGTTGCCTGCCCTACTCGAACCACCAACCTCTCCTCATTTGTATTCAGCTGGTCCTCTAGCATCTCCGTTGATGGTGAACGCAGAAAACCTGCGACCTACTTCCCAAAGCCACCCCTAGCAAATGAACCCTCCGTACACAAAGCACTGGTTCCTTTTCCCATGAGAAGAAAAAAAATCATTATAAAAACAAATTCAGGAAGGTCATTCTGTTAGAACATTATCAGTGTATCAATGTGTGGCTATAATATTTTCAAAATATGTCTAGATTTTTCCTAGACCCTGGGACATGGCTTGGGGGACACAAGCCTCCTCTGAAGGCTGGATTTTCTGGGTTATCTCAGGAACAGTGTCTTTAGATGTAAACATCTGTCAGCATTCCTCCCTGCTCAGCTGCCTGCAGGATTTTGTCTAATCACAAAATTCCTTTTAGACTCAAAGTTTGACCAAATCTTCTCTCTCCATTTGTATTATCTTAGACATATAGATGTATATAATAATACTTCTAAATAATTGCTACTCATACAATTCACATTTCTTCTTAATCATTTCTCCTTCTGGCAACTACTACATTTGAGAGTTGTTGTTTTTTTTTTTAAGTTTTCTTATGGCTTCAGAATCCTAAAATCATATTCAAAGGATCTCTAAAATTTCAGTAATCAAGCAAAGTGGAGAAAAACAAATGTCCTTGAGAAGGGACAAAACACTGCTGAGAAGCTTATTAGGATAAAGTAAAGATGACACCATCTTTGCCTGACTGAACATAAACAGTGTGTTACTCTTTGAATTATTATGGCCAAATCCTTGACAGAAACCATTAAAAGATGGAGGAACTTATTGAGGCTCATGATTTTGAAGGTGTTGGTCCATCCATTGTGGTGGGAAGGGAATTACTGGGCCAAGCTGTTGAGGGCATGGTTGGCCAGGAAGCAGACAGAAGAGATGCTGCCATTCAACTGGTTTCCTCCTTTGTAGTCTGGTCCCCAACACATGGAATGGCTCCTTTCACAATCACCGTGGATTTTCCCCCTTGATTAATCTCTGAAAATACCCTCACCAACATACCTAGAGTCTCAGGTGTTGATAAATCCAGTCAAGTTTAACAGTAACGATTCGCCAGCAAAGCTGTTTTAAGCAAGCCAGCTGTTTTGTCTTCATGCCCTCTTTTTATGAAGATATTTCTACCGTCTAGCTGGCTTTAGAGGCCTTTGAAAAATATTGAGTACTTTATAGAAACCGGAAAACATTAGCTCAGTGTCACAGAACATGCCTAGTACAGAAGAGCCCTGAATTTGACTCCCCAGCACCACCAAATAAAAAATCACAATCAAGTACCACTTGTAGTCCTTTTCAACTATCAACCATCATTTCACTGGCTTCTTGTTCTTTCTCCTGAGACACAGCAAAATGAGTTCCCTATAAATCAAGGGCTAGGACTCAGATGTGTTTTCAGTGGAGTGACAACAATCCATCAGCCATGAACTTGCTTGTTTGTGCTTAAAAACGTACTCAACCTCTGAGCTACAACCTCAGTCCAGACAAATATGCATTTGCGTTGTACAGCTTGGATACTAAGTTACAGCTAAATTCATGCTAGGTAAATACTGCATCACTGAGATACGCTCTGAGCTCAGCTTGATTATGTTGTTATTGTTGTTGCTGTTTTTGTTTTTTTTTTATTGGTTTGGTTGGCTGGATTTTTATGAAATTGAAAAGGCCTCATATATACTAGACAAGGCCTCATCACCAGACCTCACCCCAGGTTATGGTCTCCTAGCTGTCAAAGTAAGTGATGCCTAATGCAAAGGGGTAAGAGTAGGTAGACCAGAAAAAGCAACTAAATCTGTTACTCAAATGTCTCCTTACTAATAACAGTAAGACAGAGTATTTGAGACAATAAAGAAATGTGTACCCCTGCCACAGGCATAATTAGATGGCTTGCAGAGTAAACTATGAACCAATCAGTTCTTCATCTTTTTTTTTTTCCTGTCTTAAATACTTTCTGCTCCCTAAACTCTTTCTTCAGGAAAACCATGCTTTACATTCTTTCATTGTGGTCTTCAACATGATCTCCAGTGCCTCGGAAGTTTGATGGCACATGTTATCTCATTTCGCTCAATCTTTTCTCACGTCAGCCCTCTGAGGGCGGGTGAACTGTGCTCTACAATTCCTGTGTTGCAATTCTTACCCACATCCTGACTTGACTGGACTTGGAGATAGTGATGAGTTTAGAATGGTAATTAGAGCTGAATGAGATCACAAGGGTGTAGCCCTAATCCAATATAACTGGTGACCGTAAGAAAATGAAGACATACCAGAGAGCTGGCTCTCTACAAACACACAGAAGAAAGAAAACCTGGGAATACAATGAAGGGAAAGCCAAGGGCTTCACCAGAAACCAACCTTGACTGGCACCAACCTTGGCTTTACACTTCCAGCTATCTGAACTCTGACAACATAGTTTTCTGTTGCTTGGTTCACTCAGCCTATGATATACTATATGACCAGTATTGGCTATGACAGAAAACATCTGCCTCAAGGATAAGGAAAGCGACTCAAGAGGTAGAAAAAAGAAATACAACTATGACGTTGAAGAAATCAAAAAGGGGGCCTCTGTCTTTGGAAGTCAGAGCCTGTACTTTTTTTTTTTCATTTTGCCCCCACAGATTCTGTATATATTCCATCTTGCCCACATTTCAAGCCTTGCCCTGTGAAAAACTTAGGACTTTCAGCAACTACTTGTTCCAGACAACTGGGATTAGGCAGAAATGAACACCAAGATTCCCTGTGGACAAGCACAGCTCCACCATCCACGTCTTCATTCACAGAGTTGGCACAGGCACCGCTCAGGACCATCTATTTTATCTCCTTCATTCCCTGAGCAAGGCAGGAGGAAGTTATCAGCATGGGGTTCAGCTTGTGACTGACCTTTTCCAAACAGGATAAGGTTTTCTACACAATTTTTGCTACTGACCAGTTCCAAAATGCTGCAGTATGCATTTTTTTAATTTAATGAAATACTAAAAATTAATTCTTAACTTTTCTGGCAGACTTCTAGCTCTCTGACAGTCTGTATTTGACACAAGATTCTGATCTAAACCACTTTTCAAAAGTGAGACCATTATTTTTTCTCATCAGTTTCTCACAGACCACATCATACCTGCAAAGCAAACACTGCCCCATTTCCCAGGCCTGTAGTTTCCATCTCTCATCCTCATGCCTGAAACCACAACAGCTTTTGTTGCTGCCTTTCAGTTCAGTTTTATTTTTAATTCTTCCTCAAACAAAAACTGTTGCTCCAAAGAAAGGTTTTTTGAGGGTAGCTTGAGTTACATTCCCAAAAGGGTTCTTTGGATCCCTTCATACAGTGTTTTTCTTTCTTTGCCTTGTTGTTAAAAATAGACAGCCACATCCATTCTTCCATAGACTCTTGATGATATATGATTTAGAGGGGGTGGTAAAGTCCATGGGATGATCTTTAATCTGTGGCCACTCTGGATGAGCTGGGGAGTCTGTAGTTTTCCCTACTACCCCTGCCTGGGACCTCAATCCTGCAGCTAATGTCCTGTACCAGGTATGATGCTGAAAAGGAATTAAAGCAGAGATCATGACCTCAAGGCAGGTATTCACCTATGCACTTCAATATACTCTAATGAAAGGCTATAACATAGAGAGAGATCCCTTATTTATAATTGGAGGAAGTAACTTCTCAGGTTCCTAAGAATGGAGATGAGGGTTCAAGGCACGGAAGGAAAGGTAAATGTGTTGGCTCTCTTCCAAATTAACAATCACTTCAAACTTCCTGTCCAGATGATGACATAGAAGGCCACAACAGCTGTGGGGTTGTGCTAAATGATAAAAGATGGCCAAAGTGGGGGACTTGCCTCTGATAACTCCGGCCTGTGTGACTCAGCTTCAGCCTGTGCCTGCCATCACCCAAGAATGCATCCCATATTGCCACACAGCCTGCTTTTAAAGAGACATCGGAATTACAGATTTTTATATAAAATGTCCTTTTTATAATTGTAATACTTTATTTTTCATAGTCAAGCATTTTATGAGCAAATTAAGGCCTCTCTGTGAGATAAATTTGTCTTCCTATCACTAATTCTCCGGCCTCTTTCAATAGATCACCTGTAGAGTTCCCTAATTCCCTTCACCCCAAGTCAGTGAGATCCTAGTCTGTTCCCTTCTGTCTTACTATTGCCCTTGGCAAGAGCTTTCCAATTCCCTCACGCACTTTGCCTATCTGAGGAATTGTGTTCCAAGTTTCCTATACTCTTTCCCAGGCTTCACTGACGGAGATTCCAGCCTGAATTTCCAATGAGATGCTGCAGCCCAGACTACAAGTCCTGTGTATTTCTCTGCAAATAAAATTTGTTCACCTCTTTATTCTCATCTTTACTCTGAGTGTAGTCCTTCCTTTTCCCCTTGTAACCAAATTCCTTATGATCTTTGGGTTCTTCAAAAACATCACTCACAGGCTGGTGGGATGATTCAGCCAGCAAGAGCCTTACTGCCAAGCCTGATGTCCTGAGTTCAAACTTTAGGACTCACCCATGGACTGAGAAAACTGACTGACTCCTTAGGGTTGTCCCATGACCTCCACATATCAGCCATGGCAAACACATGTCCCCCCCCCCACACACACAAATAATAATTCAGTATTTTAAAAAATTACTCACACATCCTTTATTTGGGGGTGGTTCCTTTTATGTATAAATAAACACACTTGCTCCTCCATATCCCTGGGAACGAGTGCCAAGACCCCTTTCAGATAGAAGAATCTTCAAACGCTTTGCACATAAGCTACACAAATCCTCTCATATGTTTTAAAACTCCTCTGTGTTACTTCTAATACCAAATAAAATCTGAAAGCCGTAGAAATAATTGTGAGACTATGCTGTTCAGGCAATAACAACAGCAACAGAAATGTGCATGTTTTCAGGACACAAAGCACATTTTCCCCTACTATTTCCCTTGCTCGGTTGAGTGAATCCACAGATGCAGAGCAAATCGTCACAGAGGGCTGACTGAACCTTCGAGCACGCCTCCATGAATCTTCCAGCATGTCTCTTCTAAGCCATAGCTCATACAATTTTTTTTTGGAGTTTTACAGCAGTTTCTCCCACTCAGCCCTGAAAGTTTAACTCTGAGATTAACAAATCCTTTCTATAAAGGGCCAAACAGTAAATATTTTTTACTTTATGGGCCTTATGATCTCTGCGATAACCACCCAGGTCTGCTCTTAGACTATGACAGCAGCCAGCCATGGACAGGATGTAAGCATACTGGGATAGCCATGTGCCCATAAAACTCTTATTTACAAAAACCAGGACCAGCTTGGTTCAAGTGGTGAGGTTTGCCAACTCCTAATCTGCACAGACAAAGAGGGCTACTCTTGCAATTAATAATAGAAAATTGATGTTTCTTTAAAAAAAAAAGTGAACCTCTCAGAACTCAATTCCAGCCTCTCTCACATACTTTCCTTGACCTTAAGGAAAAGACACAGTTGTTTTCTTTTTTTCTTCGTGTATATGTGTGATCATGTATGGGGATGTTCAAGCACATGTATGTACGTGAATGTCAAAGCTAAAGACTGTCTTTGGGTGTCATTCCTTATACCTAGTGTCCCTTTGTTTCTGAGATGTGGTTCTCTAACTGTCCTGAGAATTAGCTCACAGTGTGGCTGGCCAATGGTCCTCGGGGAGTTGGGGGGTCTGTCTGTCCCTTCCTCCCCTGAACCGTGATTATAAGCATGTACCACTGTGCCCTGATTTTTCACATGTGTTCTAAGGATTGAAATCACATCCCTACGCTTGCAAGGCAAACCCTTTACCTACTGAGTTCTCTCCTCGGCACACAACAGGATTTTTCAGCCTCTGACTGTCTAGGAGTCCATGTTGTCTAGGTACGTCACGTGTTCATCACTATCGTTGAGTGACAATCATTCAGTGCCGATAGGGTGAGCTGAGGTTGATGAGCGTAATTTCCAGAGTCTCTTGTTCTGAAACGCTAGAAGTTAATTGTCGATCACTTTGCACTACTGCCTACGCGAGGGGTTTGTTCCCCTGCCCCTCGGTAACTATGAAGTTTTTGAGAAGATGAGCAAAGCTGATTTCCTTAGATCACTAAGATGCCCAACATCGTGGTAGCCATGGAGTTTATACATCTATTTATTCAGTAGCTAGATTTAGGTAATTGTTATACGTGGTGCATGCCAAGTGGAAATGTCATCGAAGAGTCTAGTGAACTCATGGTTGTCGGACTGTAGCCTGGGATGGTTGTTCTAGTAAAAGACACGCTGGTGACAGCAGCCGCTCATAAAGAAAGCAAACACATCCTGGAGTAGAGAGAGGCATGAAAGGCTTTGCTGCAGGAATCAGGCTACAGTGGCTCCATTAACCATCCAGTGTTTATTCAGTACCTATTATCTGTCGGGCATAAGTTTAAGCACTTATACACTGCAGTGATCAAAACAAATCACAAGTTCCTATATGCCCATGCTTGGTTCCTTGTTGGAGATGTGGAATGAGTGAATATTCAATGAAGAAGAGTTTAAGTGATGTTCCAGAAAAAAACGACAAAAGGAAACAGCCTAACCAATGTGTCTAAGTAGATGGGGGCATGGTACCCGTGCAATGGTACTGTGGTTCTAACAGAAAGATCCAGCAACTGAAAGTACACATGGAGGGCTAGATGATGATCATAAATGACCTATAAGACCCTGTCTTTTACCCTTGGAAGCATAACGCTCTTGAGAGTGAAAGTCCCTCTGCTAATTATTACAAGCCAAATCCTGGAGAGGACCAACAAACTCGCATAACGTGTATGCTGTCCTTAAACTACATGACGAGTCCGGCATGACCACATTCGCAGTCTTTGAAATGGTCCCTCCGAGTGAGTGAAAAACAGACTGGAGGCGGAGCCGTGTCAACATGAAGGGGTAAATTGCTAGAGGATCACGTGTTCACTGTCAGTTGATGTGAACTGTAGTTTGATGTTTATTTGTCATAGAAATGAAAGGGAGAGTGGGGATCGGGCAGAACGTGAAGATTTTGCTGGAGGGAAAAACGAAGTGAATGTATAGAGATTCAGACTCCAAGGCCTCCTCTTGGCACCAGCAGCGAAGCCCCCAGGGAGTCTTTCAGGCTCTGGTCTTGATGAATCTGAAGATTGCAGTGAGCGTCACCGCTTCCATTAGCCATTATTAGTGAGAGTAAACAGCGGCTTCGATACTGGAGAAAGACTGGTAGAGATAAGTGTTCCCCACTGGACAATGAGTAACAATTTGTGCTCTCGTCAAAATTGCAGACAGACTTCACGTACTCTCAGGACATTAAATGGGAGATCTTGGTGGTTTTCATGACTCAAGACACGGAAGGAAGAGCAAGGAGGTGGAAGGTGGTTTAATATTGAGGGTTCGATATTGGGTACTCGAATGCCAGCGTCAACAGTGGAAAGTTATAGGAAGTGACAACCAGAACAGCAAATAAGGGAGCAAGAGCTGTGATTTGTAGGATTGATGTTCTGTGGACATTTAGCTGAAATTCTCAGCCAAGGCTATATTTAGAAGCTAGGGTTAATACATAATTCAAAACCTACCTTCATTCCTTGCAGTTTTAAATGAGATGTTGAAATTGTCCAGCAATGAAGAGTCCACGCGACTCTTTATCACTTCTTCCTCTGGCCAAAGTGCGCTCTCTAGGTGGAGGAATTTTGTTTAGAGCACTGAACACAATGTGAGCTTTCAGTCAACATGATTGCATTTGACCAGGGAGGCCTCAGAAAGATGTCACTTCCCCTCGTTCCCCTCAGGCACAGTCGAGTAGGAAAGCAAGAGAAACTGGAGTGACCAAGGCTCCGGACCTGAGGTCAACAATTCTTCATCCCTCATAGCACCTTGCTGTCCTTCCTTGATGATTGTTGTTCTACCTGATGGAGGAACAGTCCTTGCAAACTGGCTGCCTCTGGAAGACATCCACACAGGTTGGCAACGCGGAGATCCTGAAGAGAGAAGAGCCCGAGCAAGGAGCCTCACTACTGTTCACATCCCGTGCCTGTCCTTGCAGTTCACTCCTCGCTTCTCGTTTCGGTTTAACCCATCTGAAACTGGTGCTCCAGATGTGGCCTTAAGGTGAAGACGAGGTCCTGGGAAGTCGCCTCTTCCCCAGTCCAGGCATTCAAGTCACAGCCAGTAAATGCGAGGGTGTACAAATACGTTTTCATCAGGTGTTTATGATAACTTTCTAATTTAAGCTATAGGTTTGGGGATTTGTAGATAAGTACCATCACATTTTTATCTTTAGAACAGCCTATATAAATATGAATATAAAGTACAATCCTGAAAGTAGGAGATGTCAAAGAAGCGTAAAATAGTGGTCATATCTTTAGATTATCTTTTTTTTTTCTACAACCACATTGTAATTTGTATTATAAGAAAATATATGTCAGAGCTGAGGATAGTTCAATGGTAGAACCCTTGCCTAGATGTGTAAGCCTTTGGGGGTCGACTTCTAGGACCATACTGAAACAAACGGGATCTCAAAATATAACCAGCAGGGGCTGGAGAGGGGGCTCGGAAACTCAGAGCGGTTGCTCTTCTTCCTAGAACCCTGAATTAGGCTCCCTGCATTGGCAGCCCACAGCAGCCCGTAATCCCAAACCTTCTCTGGCCTCTCTGTAGACCCACACACACACAGGATATAGACCCACACAGACACACATACATATCTATGAACAAAAATACAAATAAAGTCTTGAAGAAAAATATGTCAGTCTCAGATCCACAAATAAATATGGACATTTTACTATTCCGTAATCCAATAAAGAAAATAAGGCTGTAACCAGCCAATGTAATGTGATGGCTCAAAATACTGAGGCAAGTTTTGGACTTTCGTAAAAAGTTCAAATGTACCAAAGTCCACTCTCCATGGTTTAATTGATTTCACTATACCATGGTATGCTAAGGCTGTTCTGCTTTTAATTGCCTCCTTCCTCCCTCCCATTCCCATGTGTATGTGTGAGTGTGTGTGTGTGTGTGTGTGTGTGTGTGTGTGTGTTTAACAAAAGAAATGCCTTAGAGTACCTCAATTCTGGAACTGGGGAGGTGGCTCAGTGGTTAAGAGCACTTTTTGCTCTTCCAAAGGACCTTAGTTCAATGCCAAGCACACCCATTAGGTGACACACAGCTTTCTGTAATTGCAGCCCTGTGAAATCCAGTGCCTCTTTGGTTATCTATGGGCACCTGCATATATATGGACTTTTGAAGATGAGGAAGAAGGAGAAGCAGCTGTCATCTAACTCTAATGAACATAGTGCCAACAAGATGTGCAAGCACTGTTTTTATAGGCAAACTGTTATCCAGGGAGACTGATTTTCCCTTACATCCAACTACCTTACTGCCTCCCTGGTGCTATTAAGTAGTTCAGGATGGTCTCAAATTCTCATCCAACCAGTTCAGAGATGCTACCTCTGAAAGCAGAAAAATATCTGAAACCATTGTTAAACATTTTAGGTCACTCTGGGCACTGAACCTGAGTTCTCTATTTTTGGTCATTCTGGATAACTTTAAAGAGGCTGATTGCCAATAGCAACATCTTATTGACTCTAGTGAAATAAAGAAAGTAGGTAGTAAGCACATATGTAAGATGGCCTCATGTTTGTTTGTTTGTTTTTGTGGGGGAGGGAGCTTAGTTCAAAATTAAATGTATTCCTAGTAAAATATTAAAGACTAATTTGCATAACTTACCCCTCCCTCTAGCTATCTGAACTAAGAAAACCCTTCATTTAAGATGAACTTGCCTGACCGATGCTCTCTTCTAACCTGTGCTTTGGACCAGCTGCTGTTTCCTATTTCATAGGGTCCCTGAACTCTGCAAAAGCAAGCAATTAAACATCGGCAGCCGCAAACACACAGAATTATCTGGGAACAAGATATCACATATATTTTTTCATATATACAGGAGCCCAGCTGTTTTCATGAACATGTAGACCCCAGCCCACTTTGTTCTGAATATCCCTGTTGGTTTTCGCTAAGGGACATTTAATGTGAATTTAGTGTGATGTGTGTGTGGGGGGGGAGTTGCAGTCCTTGACGACATAATATGCCAGATCAGTTCTCTTTTCTGAGATGTCAAATATCTACTTTATTATAGTGAGAAAGTGACAGTCAATTTAAATCAAAATTTATGGAGAACATTAGGAGCTGGAAGTACTATGCCTAATCACTGTAATGTCCCCAACAAATGCTAAATGAAAGCATAAGGAAATTGAGTTAACACAAGTTAAAAGTTCACATACTTATGGAATTCTATTAGAAGACCTACAACTTAATTAAATTAGCTGAAACTTCTCATTTAGCTTCTATTGTACTAGTGAACATTTATGCAATTTTACTGTTAGATATATACTAAGTAATAGGTTTGGATTGGGTCAAATTGGGAGAGTCCTAATGAGGCAGAACAGAAGAAAGTTTAATCCATCATGAAACATCATTCTGAATCTTTATATTGAATATTATTAAACAGAGATTTCCCTGGTTAGTTGGTGACTCTCTTGTATCTATCATTCTGACATTTTGAATAATTGAAAAATCAAACAGGAATTCTGTACATGGGAAAAATAATCTGGTGGAGAAGAAATACGTTATTGATCACCTCATCTGTGGTTTTTCTTTTCACCCTTGTATTCACTTTATCAGCTGTAGATATGATGGAGACTTACCGAACGCTGGGAGTTTTAAGATGAAAGCCTTATTAATGGCTCTCACACGAAAGGTAATTTAGTGAGATGCAAACAACAGACACCAGTGTGTCTGGTCACAAAGTTAACATTTGTTTCTCCACTTCGAATTAGTTTAAGATTAGTGAGTTCTTAGAGCCAAGATCCTAAGGTGTAGAATTAAACTTTGGAAACTTTTCTGTGCACATTCATGTACAATGATCATAAATTCCATTCACTATGCAGCATCGCCCTTTGTGTGGCTCTCCACCTCACAAAAGAGCTAGCCCTCATAACTAAGTTGCCACAAACTTTACTTGCATCGGCTCTTCCCAGGGACGGCTCCCAGCAAGCCCAGGACGGAGCCCTACTCTCTCAGGGAGAATACCGGAGCATCTGGAAAGCTTTTGCTGCTATTGAAGAAATGTGACCTTTTAAATTCCATCCTTAGAAAACAATTTAGATTGTAAAAGTGTAAATTTTTTTAAGCTATAAAACCTTTGGGAAAATTCTGACCACCGTCGCCCTTCCCTGCCAGAACTATATTGAAAGAATAAATTATTTGCCGTGATCCTTGGTACCATACACATGCACACGCTAAGAAATGAATAAGGAAAAAAAAAATGGGGCCTCCTGCGGACTTGTTCTTATCTGCTTTCTAGGGGTAGAGAAATAAGCTGCCTCCTCTCCACTGCATTTACAGAATTAATTCTCATATGAAATGAAAGGTCCCGTCCAATCCTATTTCACGGTAGCTTTGTGTGCTTGACTGTACCAAAGCCAAGGGCATTGCCTGATTGTTCCCTGTTCACATCACTTCGCACCAGAAGGTGGCAATTGTTTTAATAATCACGCTAACAAATCTGTTTTGCCTTCAGATTGGACTTTGCGAGATAATGTTCATTTAACCGTCTTGCCAAGACGGTTCCTTTTAAAAGTCAGTCGTGTTTACTGCTAGATTTATGCCTCAAAATGTCGTTTCCACTCCCATTAGCCCGCTAAAAGGTGCTAGCTCTTTTAAGATAAAATAAGCTGCAAATTTTCTTTATTTCCCCCTATTAAGACTCATTTGATCATTTGGGGAAATCAAAGGGATGCCATTTAAGGTGAAAACTCTAACCCAGCTAGAAAGTGACAAAGTTTTAATGCATAACTAACATCAAAAATAACACGAAAAAGGCCCTTAATTTCTCATTTACAAAAAAAAAAAAGAAAAGAAATTGAATTTCTTTAGTTGACAATGCTGTCTGAAAAGGGTAGTGTGTAATAAGATTTATGTCAATGAGCAACAAGGAATCTTTCACATATAAATCAGAAGGCATTTATGTATAACTTACCTCACAAGGTGGCAGTTTCCCATAAATCCCTCATTTGAACCCCAATGGAAGATAAAAAGCCTTGTCAAAGACCAGAATTTCATACAAAGTCTGGCCACCTTCTCAGCCATGTGACAAAACACACAGAGCTATCCAAAACGCCAGCACATTGTCACCACCTGAGGATTTATCTCCTAAGACCAGTTTTCCAGCCTGTCATCTGAAGATTGTTTGCCATCCGTAAAGAGAGAAGAAGGGGAGCCCGGAGAGGCAGAGATTAACACTGGCTCAGCAGAACTTCCAGCATCCTTCCTAGATGGTCACTTTTCCCATTTTTTTTTCCACAGCCTAGGTTACCTACATGACAAAAGGGTTGAGCAACTGAGATGTTTTTTTAAACTGAGAAATTCGGACATTTGTCATAGAGAAAAAAAAAAGAACTGCTCTCAGCGAGATAGAAATTTTAAAAATGTTTCTCAGAAGCTTTTTTTAATTAGGCTTCTTGAACTTTTCATATATGCCTGTCCTACACAAAAGTCCAGGAAAGCCAGATTATTGCCACACCTCATCACCAGCACCTCCATAAATTTCAAGAAATTGCAAAGGATTTTTTTAAACATTATGCCATTAACACCCATAACACAGAAAAAACATTTTATAAAGTATAGCATATTAAAGCAATAGGAAATAGCATGTCAGATTTCTCATTAGTAAATTCCAATAATGGCTAACATAAAAATGTAACTATCTATTAATATTTTCTTTCCATTCATATCTAAAAGAAAAATATTACAATGCTTTTACTATCTGTGCAATCCCCGTGCCAGAATTTATTACAGCAAAATGATTTGGCATTCCTAAAGTAGCATGAACAATATGAAAATTTAAAGATAGCTGAGTCCCCATTCTTTAATTTTAAGAAAATAATGAAAAACATATATTATTGGAGCTTACAAAACATGTAAATACTAATTCAAGCGACGCCTCTGTTTTGTACGTACAAGACAATGTATGTTTCTGCTTGGTATTAAAAGCAATTTCTCTTCCCTTGGTTTACTTTGCCTTGTCCTCTAAAAGTAAAACAAACAAACAAACGAACCCATGGGAATCTTGATCATCATCTAACAGCCCTTACTCAGTGCTCCTTTCCTGGGAACTTTCTTCTTTAACTTTAAAGAATGGTCTGGAAGTTGTGTAATCTAAATAACAGAAATTCTGGTTTTGTGCATAGACTGTCACTTTCAACCAGGTTGTCTCTAGATTAAGATGTTAAGAGGTTCCATTTGGTTGACAGGAAGGATGCAAATGTAACCGATAGATGATGAGAGTTAGAGTTTGAGCAAGAATTAATAACTTGATTGCTTGCACTTTCTGTCCCAACTGCTGCTCTGACCCTGGGACAGTCCTCTCAAGGAATTTCACCCTGAAGTTTCATATTGCCTAATGTGTATTCTGACATGACAGCTCTTCAGGTCCTGTATAGGTTACTACTAAGCAAACCCCTGCACACTGTGGGAGAGTAGTGAAAAACACCACAACCCGTTTACAAACTCTAATCACCTTTACACATTTTAAAAAATTTAAAGGCCATCTGTTGCCACCCACGTGTGGTTCCATTTATGACATGAGAAGCAAGCTATGTGGAGAAGTAGGGCAAACCGAAATATATTCATTTGTTTTCTTCCAGTTTCATTTTGCAGGCTTTTCACGGGATGGTGTTTTCTCCTCGTTTTTGCTTCAGTTCTTGGCGTAAGCTAAGCTTGAGTTTGCTTGTGAGTAATGAAGATGGAAGGGTAAATGAAAAGCACTATGCAATGGCAAACTGGAGGAGAGTGAGGCTGCACCTATGAGAACCTGCCAGAGGTTTTATTTTGTTTCTGGTTCAAGTGCTCTGGGAGATAAAGTAGGTCCCTAAATCACAGATGAGAGCTCAGGGGAGTATAAATGGCAATTTTTGAGTACAAACAATATGACACTGACAGCAAGAAAGCCATAGAAGGACCAAATTTGCCAAATGTTCATAAAGGATTGTTTGTAGGTTTTTGTTTTGTTTTGTTTTCAATTTGGTTTGGTTTGGGAGGCAAGATTCCTTTTGTGGCCTTGAACCTAATCTCCTCTTACTTTCAAAGTACTGGGGTTATAGACATGTGTCACCATACTCAGCTTCACTAAAGTTTTTTGAACAAAACTGATAACTTCTTTGGGCCTGAATGCTTGATCTTGAAGGCTATTAGAATACTGTAAGTAATTGTTTTGAGCTCTAACAAAGAGTGTTTGGTCTAAGAAAATAAGATAATGGGGGGAATTGTTTTCTTTAATTTGAATAACTTATATTTTTTTGTAATATATAGTTAGCCAGGAAAAGATATGGTTCCACACCACCTGAGTTTATCAAAAGTCCACACCTGCCCAGTGCAAGTGACTACAAGAATACCCTGATGACCGAGTTCAAATTGAATAACCGAAAATTTTTCTAAAGAAGAGAAATGCTAATATTATATTGATTTTAAAAGTAAGTTAATTCATGCATGGCATTTGTTTTCATTCAGGTTTAATGTAAGTCAGTAGGTAGATTAAATTGTTTTAAAGTTAATATAAAACATGTTAAGGGCACATAAAAATCAGTATTTTGAGCAACTGATACTCAAGGGAAATTCCTCTTCTCTGGATACAATGAGGCACGTGATATAATATGAGACCACTTGGTGCTTGCTGTCAATGGATATGTGAGGAAGCATCGGAACTATTTTTCTTGTATTAGGCTTTTAGGCTATATTGTACCAACTTGCACCCGGTTGAAGACAGCATTAATATTAATGAAGAATGGAAGTCTGAGATTTAGTGACTTTCACTTCCCGACCCCCACCTTACTTTCTCCCATGCTAAATCCATTAGTATAGATGGATAGACGCTAATAAACAAGAAGGACAAAAGAGCTCTCCATTCACGGACAGCTCGACTTGACCCTTACTATGCACTGCCCATCCACGGCCACAAGATGTTTGACCTACTCACTGACATTTATTTATTGATTTACTTATTTTGTGTACTTCAGACTAACTTTTCCCTGGGTATCTTACACTCTTCATGTTTAAAATATATAAGGAAAGTTTCAGTCTCTGACAGAGAGCACTTCAAAAACAAAAGGAGGACAGAGTCTGTATTATCCTTGTAAGACTTGGAAGTCTGGTCCTGGAAAGCGTTTTGCACAGTGGCTTCTGCACAGTGGGTACACCATAAATGCTCATTGAATGGAACTGAACTGAATTGCATTTGTCAAATTCTGAACCATTTCATGTGATCTTATTATCCCTTACTTCCACCCTGCAGTTATAGACACATACCTGAAGGTGTGTGTGTGTGTGTGTGTGTGTGTGTGTGTGTGTATCCTTCTAGAGGTAATTTTATACCCAGAAATCCACAAAAAAAATACAGTGAATTTTTCTATGATTTACAAATGATTTTTGTTATGAAAATAGCTATAGGTTTTTTTTTTGGATAATGAAAGAACTCTAGTTTAAAACTATAATTTGTATATTGATAGGGAAACATAATTCTTCTGGTCTTGTGGGTATTCCTTTTCACTTCTTCAGATGCCACTAAGAGGAACAATGACAAATGCTGAGGTGCATGAAGCAGTCAAGAAACCATCCATGCATACCCTTAAGCAGAGAATACCTATTTCTGTCCACTTCACACTATGTTAGACTGGACCTCTCCGCTAAAACAAACAAAGAAACAAAACCAAACAGCCTTGAAAGCCGGTTGAATGCAGGCTGGAAAGAACTGTCCACAACTAACCCCAATGCCCACCTCATTGTGCATTTAAAACTACAGGTAACTAGTAAATCAGACTGAATGTGCATTTTTCTGTTACCTGTAGGTTGAAGCACCTATCCTCCAAGCTCACAATAAGCTGTCCAAGTTCACCTTTCGACTGTGATTAAGGCAGGAAAATACAGCTGCCAGGAACATTGTCAGTGTCCTTATAGATGTGACACAGAGAGCTCCATGGCCTACGTTATTGTGAGCAGATGGAATCTACGAACATTAGGGACAGTTCCTTAACCAGACACCAGGTCGGTCAGGGCCCTGATCTCAAACATACCCACTCCAAATAGTGAAAAACAAACTTAGCATGTAGACAAGCTGAGAGGCTTATGGCATTAGTTTTATCAGCCTAAATGAACTAATATAACCACTTTACACAAAAAAAGGTGCTTGAGAGAAAGATAAACCTTCCTAGATTAGCCTGAGTGCATGTCAACCCAAATCTCTACAGCCACCACCGCAGAAACACAAAGAGAGCTGGAAATTAACTACAAATCAATTAAGACACTAACTAACATTGACTTACACTCCCCGCTAGCCACACTAATTTATAAGAGGCCATTCCTGGTGTGGGTGTCCTGATGAACCAAGCAAAAGGAACTTAGATTCTCCCCTCAAATGGAAAAGATGAGGTTTTTCTTCTTTTTGCTATTATTGCTACTAAAAAAAATGTATGTAATTTAGTTATCTCAGAATACAAGAATCTATCTTATCTCACTCCATTGTGACAGAATATGTGTTCGGTTTATTACTGCATTTTCTAACTTGGTAAAATTTACATTTGAGGTTTTATTTTCATTAATTACTGTGCTATTTTTATTTGCATCCCGCTACTAATTGAAATATGTTAACCAACACCACCAAATGCAAATCAGTACAATAAAGTGTTAGCCATATGATTTTTTGAGAGAAAATGCAGTTTCTCAGCTTATTGTGAACTTTAATACTTCATATTCTATTTTAGTCATGAAAGGAACATTGATTCAGTCCATTTGATTTCTAAGCTACAACAAAAATAATTATTTTCATCAGTGTCTGAAGAATTATTTACTTGGTTATTAAGCTTACGCTCTTAACCTCTAAAGAACTGTAAATGGTAGCCAACTTCATGTTCTTTATACAGTTTGATAAGGTTAATTCACCTTTAGATAAATGATTGCTCAGAGTGACATTATTCTGAAGACAATGAGGAACTTTTACAAGCAGTCTCTGAGAAAATGGGAGGCTTTGCTTTTTCAATTGATAAGCAGAAGCAATCACGTTTGGCAACAGACCGCCCCATAGTGGGAACGGCTTTTCAACCTGGTTTTTGTCAGAACAGCAGCTGTTCCATCAGTCAATTAGTGACCAGGGACAAAATGCATTTTTTAAAAAAATCAATTAGCAGCCCCTTCGCCTGAGTAAAGATCCCTGGGTGTGCTTTTCACCAACCAAACAAGAGCTAGGGGTGAATAAAGGTAAAGAGGTCATAAATTCTTAGAAAGAGACTCTTAAAACATAAGAAAACTATGCAGAGGTTAGCAGGTTATACCACACTGCTGGCAGGAATCCAGTATCCCACCCTAGGGGAAGTGTGTGTGTGTGTGTGTGTGTGTGTGGTGTCTTCAGACAATGGGATTCCCCATTATTTCACTGTAGCTTACTTTACTAACAGCCTTCACAATGAGGAGTTTATTGTATTCTAGGCTCTGCTCCATAGTCTGTCCCCAAATTGCATTTCCGTCCTGCCACAAGTTTGATATGGAAAATAGTTGTTGATTATCTTCTGTGAAATCATTCTTAATTCTAGTATCAGAAATACTAAAATACCCAACCATTTATTTACTCTTATGTCTTATGTCAAGAGTTCTAAGATGAGGATTACAGAGTCCAATATGCCTGGTACCCAGACACCTGAGCCTTGACAAGCAAAGGACAGGAAGGTTAAGCCCCATAAGAAACACAGTTTCAAGGTACTTGGAATGTCAGGGCGTCAGGAGGCAGTTTTCATTGTCTATAATGTAAGGGTGATGCCAACGGGATACGGAACCTAAAAATCCATTGTCCTCCTCCTCTTTTGCCTTCTCACATCTACCCTTTGCAGACTTGACAGGAAATCAACTGCATGGGGCTATGGGAAATGTATTTTGCAGACTTATACCCTTAATACCATGAAGCAAAATTCAGAAAAGTGGGCTTAAAGCCAAGAGATAATAAGTAAATAATCAGGACACATTTGTGCCTGAAATAGCTCGCTGACATGCTAGCTTGTTCTTTGAAAGGCAGGTTATAGCAAGTTTATAGTTGTGTATCAATCACTGACCCAGTAGTTGGTAGAGTTAAATAGATAATTGCATTTTTGAGGCAGCATGAAAATATTAAGAGTGACATTCATCTGGGCACTGTGGGCCTTTCTCTGCCTGCCTGGTGTTTGAGGCAACCATCCTAACTCCCAAAGATGGAAAGACAGCATTTAGTCAGGACAACATATTTGTTAATAGAGCTAAAGGAGAAAATTATGACCCACATAAACACTTTTCAAACAATCTGAGGGTTGGCTGGTGAGAAGCAAATCCCCAAGTGCATTCGCTGTGTCTGGATCCAGTATGCATACCCAAGATTCTCCTCTGGACTGCTGCGTACCGGAAGTTGGATCTCTGCCATTTATCTCAATTCCAAAATTTTATCTGCTATGTCTAGTTCACTCTCATCTTTTAATGCCACTTGTTAATAGATTAGCAAAGCCGGGCTCCTGAAAAGAATTCACTCTAATGCATGAATAGCTGATTACTCCCCTTTAGTTATTCCAAAGATGCTTGTATCTTAAAGTGCGATAATTACTTACAAGTCAGTCCTCTATGATTAGACTTTAGAAGGAAGAGCATATTTGGGAGCAATTTAGACTAATAGGGTGGCTCCCTGTGCTAAACGGAGGCTTGAAGCTCAGTAAAAGTTCTGAAAAAGAGAATATGGCAGAGAGAGTAGTTTGTTTTCTGGTCTCTCTAAATTATCTCCTGTAAGTAAAGGGGACAAAGCGGACATGTGTGAAATACATAGACCACGGTAAACAACAAAGCGACATGACAACTTGTCCCTCTGCATAGCAAAATACAAGCAGGTAACAAGCTACCAGCACCCCAAAGAAAGGCATACTAGACACATCTGTGTAAAAGAAAGCAGGAAGAGGTGATAACAGAGCAGAGAACATGATAGCCATCACCATCACCACAACATAGCCAACATGTCAAGGTTTAAGCACAGAAGAGCACAGTGAGGCAGCTCTACTAGAACAGTAACCATGGGGAGACTTTTGCACAATGCTGTACCAAGGGAGCACAGCGGACTCGCAAAAGCTGAAAGGAACTGAGCCGATCTGACACTAGGAATCCTCAACAAGGCCCACAGCATCACCCTTCAACAATAAACTCTCTTTTTTAGGGCTGAGTTATTCATCACACCCAGTAAGCACATAAGGCATTGGACTTAGGCCCGGGATTCAGAGATCCACGAAATGTTCTCATTTCTTTTTTAAAAAATTAAAAGGAAAAATTAGCTTGAAGGAAATGTTTCACAGTATAACAATATGCCTATGTTTACGTCCGTGTAGTTGCAACAATATGATTTTTATAGCTGTCAGTGGAGGAAGCGAGGGCCCACATAATTCATAACACAGACCCCGCAGAGAGCAGGAACAGCAGGGAGTGCTATCAGCGCTGAACAAGATGGGATCAGCCAAGAGAGAGTCAAGGGAAAGTCCAGACTAATAGCGAAAACAAGTGGTGAGCCCCATGGTCCAAGGAAGCCGCCATCAGCCACCATGCTTTTGAACATCCAGAGAAGCAACAGAGGACAGAGCTCTAAGAGATGGCAAACACTACCGGAATCCAGCCTTGTTCTTAAAGTTCAAGAAAACTAATTTCACATAGTCGTGAGCAACAGAGAAGGATGGAGGTCAGATCCCTTACAATACAATGATAAGAAAAGAAGAGCACACGTAGCCGAATGACACCCCCGCAGACAATGAAAGCGCACTAGAGAGATGTGTCCTCAAAAAAGATCAAAACAGCAACCTGCCATTTCAAAACAAGCTAAGACATTACGGAAACGATACAATACATGAAAGAACAACATGAGTCAGAATGAGAGCTCGGCAATGAAGTAGCAGACTTCAGGAAAAAATTAGAAATTAAAGCGAAAGCCATTTTAGAAATGAAGAATAAACCAGAACACTAGGGTTTATAAACACAATAGATGGTAGAAATAGATGTTTTTTTTTTTCAAGGAGAGAAATGTTTGATATCAGAAAGAAAACAACAGAAAATATTCCAGAGAGTATGATCAATAGTGAAAGAAGGGAAAATCAAGATGAGAATAAAACAGAATAAATACAAAAAAAAATAGTCAAGTCATATAGTTTGTTTCAAGAAAACTAACCTGAAATTAATAAGTTAAGAATCTATATTGAATGTACGTAAGCGGTTCCTGGAGTTCCAGTATCTAGACAGTGTCTGATAAAATTGATAGACTCTACATATCAACGCTGCTGGGCATCTTGATGGTGAGTGGAAAGAAATACCTCACCATGTATAAGGAAAAGAACATCAGGTTAGCATACGACTTTGCAAAAGCAGTGCTTTATGGCAGAAGAAAATAGAGCACTGTGTTCAAAATACACAAACAAAGAAAATGTGAACAAGAGATTTCCTATAGGGCGAAGTTGACTTTCAAGACATGAACAACTGTTCCCAGGCTGCACAAACTCAGGGTGCATTGTTCCTATGAAGTCTTCTTGGATAATTAGTGGGCAAAAGGCACTCCAGACAGCACGTTCCCTAGAGGGACATTAACTTAAGGGCCAGTGGTGATCATTAAATATATATTTGCCCTGGAAAGGAAGACTAGCTCAGTGTAAAAGGCAGAAAATGCAATGGCTCTGTGCTGCAACAGCACACATAGCATTATGCTTAATGTGACTATTAAAACAGGAAGTAGAAAATATTTGCGTGTTTGTAAGTTTTCAGTAGCCCTTTTGTTGGTGATATTTACACTGTTGTTTTGGGACTGTTGTGTGTAATATGCGATAAACAAATGAGGAACATGAGATCGCCTAATGTCATTATTTTCTACTACGTTCTTAAAGATCAAGGCAGTAACTAGGGAAAGACAGAGAGGCAGTCGTGGCAGACAAGAGCAGACGCTGATGTTATGAAGAAGTTAAATAGAAACTTCATCTCCTGAATAAACTCAGTGTGTATTTTAGCCCTGGTAGCCAGTCTTTCAACACATACCTTCAGGCGGCCCATTGAAAAGGACTTAAAGCAATGACAGTCTCCTTGTAAAGAGCATCACTTATCCTCACAGCCTGGAGATTTGAATGTTTCCTTTTTGAAAGAAACAACGATTTCATGGAAAAGTATCTGGCTCCACTTCTGGACGAGACAAAGTGTAAAGTGAATATGGTATATTGTGTGGTAGGAGTTAGTTAAAAAGCAAGCTGTCAAAGGGTGTAAAAGAGACAATTAGATAGTGTATGTTTTGTAAAATCTTGCCAAATATCCTTGCAAAAATGATGAGTAAAGCAGAAGAAACACCAGTAAATAGAAAGGTCAACCTTAGCCTTTCCAAAGGGTTAGAACCTGCATCTGACCCAGTCCTGGATTCAGATGCCAGTTTGCAGGAAATTCCAAAGATAAAGAACCATATCAAAGTCTACACAGAGGATCAAGTAGCAACATGACCAGCAAAACTCTATAGTCTAACAGTCCAAGTTCTCCCACCTTCTAAGAGATCTATTTTTAATAGGTAAGAGTCAATTATAATTCTTAGAAGTGCACAATTGTATGATAAGACTATAAACATTTAAAACTTGGGGATGTTATTACCAATAAAGTTAGACGAATAGTCACTTCCATCAAGGCAGATTGGATAGGATTCATGGAAGGGGCTTCTGCTGTAGCTGACTCAGTTCTATTTCCTCACTTGAGTGGTATTTGCCTTATAGATTTTGGAGCCATGCATTTGATTTATGTGTTTTATGTGTCTCAGTTTTACCTTACAATGACAAATTTTGAAACAGAAAAGACCCTAGAGTGGTTTTTTTTTTTTTTTTTTTTTTTGCTTCACTCTCTTCCCTCCCATCTTCTTGAAGCAACTTCTTTAACCTAATGTCAGCAATTCTGGCCCTTCTGCATCTCCCAAGGCTCTGCACGCTGGTGCATTTCTTTCCTCTTTGTTGTTATAGTAGATAGGCGATGAATACCAGACAAGGATACATTCTAAATTGTGCTACCTTGTAAGTTTTCCCTGCTCACACACACACATCCAAAATCAGCAGTAACTTGTGATCAAGCCACAAAGATGGTTGAGCAGGTGATGGAGCGTGGTGGCCTGCCTACCTAAGTTCCATGCCTGGAATACACATAAAAGTAGAAGGGGAAAACCAGCTCCATAAAAGTTGTCCTCCGACCTCCCCATGCATGTCGGGATACATGTAGCTCCCACACCACATGTTATTGGCAAACATAGCCAGAGATGCTGCTAGCTGAGCTGTTATGCTTCATTGTATTGGTTAGTGCTACCAACTCTTTAGTTGAAGAAATAGCATAAATATTTATTTGACATATATGTACTAAGTGCTTAATACTAGACATTGTAACAATGAACAACAGACACCAAGGCCTTTTTCTTCTGAGTCTCCATAACATAGCTTGGCCCTTTGTAGGCTATGAAAATTCTGAAAATTACATCATTATCACCACCACCACCACCACTATCATTGTCACTGCCATTATCATTGACAGCAGCAGCATAGCTAATCCTTAAGTATTTGTTACAGTGTGTCAAGATTTGTTCCAAGTTCTTGAATACTGTTATATCTTGTTTGGTTCTGATTAAACCAACATTCATTTTACAGAAAAGGAAAAGAATTTCAGAAACCAAATAACTCAATTTATGAAACTAGTAAGTACTACATCTAGAATTCAGAGCTAAGCAACCAAAATACAGAGCCCAACACTTTAAATTTGATCACTGGTAAACCAATAAACACTCTCTCTGTTGGAATACATGAATACAGACCAAAGAAATCTAACCAAGGACAAACAACAGCCTACAGGGTATATTTAGCCTCACTGTGTGTCTTTGTGTGAATCTCAAACTAAGAATTGTGTCTTAATACACTTTATATAACTATAACAGAGTATCAAAAACTGTTATAGTTTCTGTAATTTATAATAAGCAACACTATTGGCTCACAGTTTGACAGAGCTGCATCAGGCAAAGGCCTTCATGCTACATTACAGCATGGAAAGATGTCTTGAGTGGCAGAAGGAGGTGGCAGGAAAGGTGCCAAACCCATCTTTTAATTAGAAAGCTACTACCTCAATAACAAAAGCAACCCATTCATGAGGGCTGAATGCTTAACGAAAGAGATACCTCTTGAAGGTCCCACTTCTCAAAACTATTGCGATGAGATTCAGGCTTCCTGTGCATCAGCTTTGCAGAGATACATTCAAACCATAACGATGTGCTCCTGACCCACAAAATTCATTTCTTTCTTACATGAAAAATACATTTATTTCCTTTCTCCCCAATTATTGCACCGAGAATCTACAAGTCCGAGATCCAGAGTCTCAATTGAAGTCATATGTGAATGAAACCTGGAGCATAAGTCAGCCTTCAGCAAATTATCCTCCAGCATAACTCACAGAAACCCAAGCATGTTATTATATTCTTCCAAAATAAAATGGTGAGACAAGAATAAGAAAAGCATTCCTGTTGTTACCCATTTAAAAAAAAAATGCCAAACAGGAATGAAAAGAAGGGTAACTGGTCTCAGGTGCTCCATAGTGAATGCAACACTGCATCTTAAATCCCCAGAATAATCACCCTTGACAGTGCATTCCAGTATCTGAGCTCACTGAGGTGGGAGTTGGGGTTGCAGTCTTTAGACAGCCCTGCTTTTATGGCTATTTTTGAGCCAGGCCATCCTGAAATGGTCATGGTTTGGAGTCACCTACCTGTAGCTCGCACAGACTGGAGTTACCAACTGTCAACACCACACTTCTACTGAACAACAACCATCAAGGGCTCCCTGTGGAATGGCAAATCTTTGCTTACCTCTCCCATAAACCCTCTGAAACATGGATGAAGCCACCAGATCTCAGTCATGTCCGCGGCATCAACATGCCCAGACTCACCATGGGTAGCCTCCAGATTCCCAAGCTATACCTGAGCACCTTGGAGTCATAACCTGGGTGACCCAAAAGCTCTATGCCAAGATACAAGTACAGACATATTGGCTCTGTCTCAGTTCTCCAGATACCTTGACTTCAAAGTTTTGTTTTGGACCTGTGGTGGGAGAAGAATCTTTACAGACCACTGTAATGGTATTGGTATGGTGGTGATGTTTTCCCATTGTTTTGATTGTCCGTACTAATCTCTTTATCACACCCTTAGATTGCTCTTCCAAACATGTTTATTGTATGTGTGTGTTCTTCACATCAGCATGCTGTGACTTTTATAAGTACTTCTACTCTGCTTCTGCTTATACTATCATTAAAGAACGTCTCTCCGTTTGCACCTTCCTGTTTGTAATAACAAGTATCTCTGCAGCCCACTGAATGTGTTGCCACTTAGTCGTCTCCTCCACTATGATGCTAGTTCTTGGCCCTCATCTTCCGCTTTCTATACAGCCCATAGGTATGGACATACCTAAGTTCTTTGATCCTATATAATAGGCATAATTTAGAGACTGGTTAAGAGAGATTGCTGCTCTTTTATGAAGACTGGGGTTCAGATCCCACCATACAAATCAGGTGCTTCAGGAATTCTAGTAACTCCATCTTTAAAAGGGATGCAGGGGAGCTGATGAAAGTTGGACACATGCAGCAAAGTTTTGCTTAGAGAGGTAGAGTAAGTTTTCAACCTATACTGCACAGCAAGGTAACCATAATTAACAATAAGGTGTGGTATAGTATATCTAAAATGCTTTTTAATTTTTTATTTATATATTTGTTATTATCATATATTACAGTTTATTCCATTTGTATCCCAGCTGTGGCCCCTTCCCTCATCTCCTCTCAATCCCACCCTCGCTCCTTCTTCTCCCCTAAAAGATGTTTAAGGCAGGCATAGTGGTACTGCCTATAATCTCAACAGTTAAGAGGTAGAGGCAGGAAGAATAGGAGATAAAGGTCATCCTTAACTACATGCGAAGTTTGAGGCCAGCCTAGGCTTCATGAGACCCGCCTCAAGAAAAAAAAAAAAACATGGAAATTAATGAACAAAGAAAAGAAAAGATGTAAGAGTTTTGGCTGTATCCAGTGTTTTACTCTGGGCTCAGTAGGCTCTCCATGCATTTCTCAGATAGAAATTCCTCTCATCCTGAGGCTAATAATGAAAGCCTCAGGGTTGCAGACCATGTATACTGTACATTTAAACGTTAATCAAGATGCCTACAGCTCACTGGGACATAAATAAAATCCATGCAGGAGCTCACATCTATAAGGAAATCAGTGGGGGTAGGGCTGCAAAAGGAGACATGGAATTGCTAACTGATAAGAAAGTGGGAAGATCCAGAATGGTCATAGAAAAAAAATCAGAAGAGCTTTGGGGATATTGGTGCCTTGGAATGGCAAAGCTAGTGATGAGGCGGCCATCAGATTGCCTAGTATTGGGAGAAATGCTTTCATGTCTCTACGTAAGATTGAAACTCTTTGAGGATGATTTTATTGATTAACTGGAGTTGTTGGATCCATTATCAATCAATTACCAGCAATAATTAGAAGACAAAGCCTGTTGTTTAAGTACTTGAGATGCCCTGTCTAATACCGTGGAAGAATTAAAATGTTCCTTTTAGTAACTTAATTTAATTGTATCAAGTGATATACAGAGGAGCAGTCCAGGAACCTTCTCAGATTGGGTTAAAATGGTTTCAGAATTATATGCATGTGATGGATTGATTCTGGGATTTCCCCTGCCTCTGTAGTACCAGGAGTATGAGACCAGATAGAAAGAGATTAAGAGCACAGCCTTGGATATCAGATCATCTAGCCTGGGCCTCTGTCTCTTAGAAGCTGTTTGACCTTGGCCTGCTTCTCAGCCCTTTAAGCTTTACTCTCCTTTATCTGTAAACTAGAATCAGGATTGTGTTTATCTCCTAGAGTTGGTGGGAGGATTAACTGAGATAAGGCATATCTAGTACTTAGGAGAGCTGCTGGCACTGAGTAAGTGCTCAATAAATGTTCTCCAGACTCTCAACTGTGTTTCTGGCTATACCCAAAAAACCATGAAAGTAGTGATTTAAGTAAATATTATGAAAGTGAATTGGCTTTATTATTTTTTAAAGTACTCTTTCAGTTAAAATTAAGACTCTTTTTTTTTTTAATCTCCCTTTTAAGCCATCTAAAAACTGCCATTTCAAAAATAAGTTCACAAGGAACAAGAGGCACACAGACCTACATTCAAGTGCTGTTTACAAACTGCTATACATATACTGTGTTAATAAGTTGGCTTATCACCTAAAATTTCCCTGGACTTTTAAATCCGCCTAATGAGTTCATTCTGGAGAAATAAAATGTAAGCCCAACTAAGACATATTTGAAAATGGCCAAAGGCACTAAATAAATATTTCAAATACTAAAATCTGGTGGAAGTAAAGGCAGAAGCTCACCATCCCTTTATTTTGCCTCTAAGATTTTAACCTCAGAAAAAAGAACTTTATATTCCTTTGACAGCGTTAATTTTGAGTTCAATCAGTTGCCCCTCGTAATAAAACTGCTTATCTCACACTCTTAAGTTACAATGAAACATGAGCCAGAAAGGAATACCAGTGCGCATACAATGCATGGGGTGCCTACATTTTCACTACTAGTCAAAGCCACATAGAAAAGACCTGCAGCCCAGAGCCTCCCATCACTCATTGTATTGGCTCTAGCAGTTCCTTTTTCTGTTGAGGACAAACTGAAGGAAAAGAATCAATCCCTTTATTCAACTTCAAAAGAAGAAAAAAAAAAAAAGAACAACTCACCATTCTGACATCAAAGCTTGACTATTAAGGCTCTTTGTAAACCATTATGGTTGTACCGTTATGATAATGGTCATGTGAAAACTTGAGTGACCAGTAATTCTTGATATTTATATGGTCCTCAACAAGCTTTCTGTGATGTCACTTGTAAAATTAGAATGTATTCTGTCTTCTACAGGTTGATACAGGTATGCAAATAACCTTTCTTATACCAGGCAATCAATCCCTTTGTTTGCAGCCATTGCACTCTGCATTCTTCTAAAGGCCAGGCCCCTAAAACTAAATCACAATTGTCTTATTCAAATGCATGTAAAAGGATGAGAGAAAAGCAATCAGAGCTACCCTTCAGCACTCTCTTGGGTTGGTAGCAGTGAAACACTGGTATGTAACAACTGTTGTGGTAGGACTGTCCAGTGTGCCAATTTCTGGGCTGTAAACACCTCCTCTGTGACCACTGCCTTTATATTGTGTCTGTGTAGGGTGTGTTTTTGTGTGCAGGTGTCATTTTTTATCACCTCTCACCTTAATTTTTGAGACAGGATTTCTCACTGGCTACATTAGTTAAGTTTAAGATCATGCATAATCACCCCAGGATTTGGTTGTGTGCTCTGGGAATCAGAACTTAGGTCCTCGTTCTTGTTCATCAAGCGCTCTATCCACTGAGCCATCATCTCCCCAGCTCCAATGAATAGTTCCAACCTACCAATGTGACTCACTGAACATAGAACTGTGAAGAAATATGCACAACCAATACTCGAATTAGTCATAAGCCAGAGCCAGCTCATCACTGGCTTGAACTCAAATTCTCTGAACCATATGTTCCAGTGGAAAGCATGACCAGATTGGAGAAGCAGACATCCAAGTGATACTAGGTAATTGCCCAGACTCCTCACTGTTGGCTATTGCATTCTACATTGGGTTATTTTCCAGTGTTGCTGTAACCTGGAATGCTGAGAATAAAGAACACAAGGCTTGTAGTTTCCTGGGATTCTCCAACATATTTTTTTTTTTTTTTTGCATCGGATGAGATTAATGTCTTCTGAAGTTGATTTTCGTCCTCTAAGACAGCAGTACTCACCTTTAGAGTACAGGGAAATCACCGGGGCACGTTATTAATAATGCCACTTCCCAACCTTCCCTCACCTTTCTGTTTCAGTAAGTTTGAATGCTCTGCGATCAGTCACCCCAGGGAGCTGTGTTGTTGAAAACTGAGTCTGAGCTCAGTGCAGTGGCTGAGCATCAACAACATTTAAAAGGAATAGCACATGCAAGGCCATGTTTACTATTATGGCAACACTTTCAAGCTTGGAAGATTCCCAAGGGTTTGCCAGACTCCCAGATCTCACAGAGAGACCTTACCCTATGCACACAAGTCATGGATTATTCCAGAGAAACAACTCAGGTCAAAGGTAGTCAGGGGCACAAGACCATGGGAAAGATGTTGTTGAAGGTCTCTCCCTACGAAGTCAGGACAAATGGTCAAGTTATGACACTACTCAAGAGTACTCAGTGTTGTCAACTACAGAAAGCCACACACACTGGAGGCTCCATTGTAAGTATGACTGATTGTTGGCCTGAAGCTTGACCTCAGATTCCAGGGTGCTTAATTCAAAGTGCTTTCCCTAAACCACAATTCTGTGCTCTCTTTTCTTTTCTGAGGCCTCTTCTAAGGTGTAAACAGTCCCATGATAAGGCATGTTGTTGTTGTCTGCTGGCCAGTGAACAAAGACTGCTTCTGGTACAAATGTCATCCTTCTAGTCATCCGGAACATGTCATCCAGAACAATGCCAAACCTCTTAGTGCACATTCACACTCCAGGAGAGCTCCTGAAAGTTAAACCTCAGTCAAAGTTCTGCCTTTCAAGCCCCCTTCACCATGAAGACCAAATTCCTAACATCTTACTGAATTAAATTTTATAAATGTGTATATAGTTTAAGAAGTAGTATATAGACTGCTATCTTATCTATGCTTTCATCCACCAGAGTTCTTGGAACATATTTTTCTCAGAATGAGTGTACAATAGAACAAAGTAGGATGTATTAGTTACTTTTGTCACTGCTGTGACAACATTCCTGACAAAAGCAACTTAAGAGAGGAAGAGTTCGTTTTTGGCTCACCATTTGAGTATACAGTGCAGCCATCATGGCGGAGAATGCATGGCAGCATGACTTGGAGGAGGGTGTTCATTCTGAGTCTTCTGTCAGGAAACCAAGAGATAAATTAGTACTCTCCGATCCCTTTCTCCTTTAATTTCAGTCTGAGAGCCCAGCTGTGAGTTGGTGACACCCACATTCCAGATGTGTCTTTCCTCCACAGCTCTGGAAATAGCCAAAGCTGTGTCTCCTAGGTGATTCTAAATCCTGTCAAGTTGACAATGAAGATGAACTACTGAACTTAACGGCTAGTGGATCTGTGGCCAGCTGAAAACTGTCTAGCAAACAGCCATGCACCTTTATGATAGCAGAACCTGATTCAGTAAAGGGTAAGCATAGCCTGTGAAACTTGCAAACTCTTGCCTTTGAAAGAAGGGCAAATACTTCAACAAAGTGCTCTCTCTCTCTCTCTCTCTCTCTCTCGCTCTCTCTCTCTCTTTATGTTAATCATGTTTCTGAGTGAGCTGAAGAAAATTTAATAGGAAGTTTGCTGATTTACTGAGTAGCTTAGACATTTTTCCTTATGATGCTTAACTTCAAGAGTGGGGTGCAGGCAGAGCCATTGTACGACTAAAGGGCTTACTTGCAAATAGTTTTATAGCCCTTACAGTATCAAAATTGTTCCTTTACCCATTTTTTAGATAGGTAAGTGCAATACAATAAAATGATTAGCATTTTCAAGGAGCACAAATCAAGGTTCTTAAAGTCACTTTAAATATGTTTTGACATCTTATGTGCTTTATCACAATCAGAGAAGTACTCACTTGTGACACTAATAAAACAAGTGTCACAACTTTCTGTGCCCTCTGTTAACCCCTGCAGTGGCTAGACTCTTAATCAGCCAGTTGGCAGCAGAGTTTGTAGCATCCATGAGCGCTGAGCCATGTGAGGACCCCTAACACTCAGCCCTAGGGCCCTCTGCGGTACACATACTGTTTTTGCTTAAAAGTAGAGAGCTATCTCATATTGGAAGTTATAGGAAGTGTTTATCTGCTGTGAAAATACTCACAGTTGGAGATAATAAGGCTCCAATAAGAGGACCTTGGATATGTGGTTTTATGATGTGACCTCCTTTGCTTTTCAAAAGCTTTTAGGCAAAGATAACTGAGTCAGGAACACTTTCTCTCTTCACAAAAATAGAGACAGAAATAGATGATAGCTTTTCCTATATTGAATCTAAGCAAATTGATTTTTAATGCTATTTAATTTACCCCTCTGTAGCAATATGATTTTTAAAGATTTACTTCACTGAAAGTTATCTGTACGCATGTTATCTGTATGTGTGTGCATGTATGTATGAGCACATGTGTGTGAATGGCTGTAGAGACAAGTGTTGGATGCCCTGGAGCTGGGGTTACAGGAGGTTGTGAGACTGGCTATGTGTGTGCTGGGGAATGAACTCTAGTCCTATACAAAAACAAAAACCCCCAGCCCACAACAAACTCTCTTAGTTGTTGACTCATCTCTCCAGCACCCTCTACAAAATTATACTAAACACCTAAGCTAATCTATGCATTTTGTTCAGTCCTGAGAGTAAGAAATAAAATGTCCGAGAACCTGTAGGCTAACATGAAGAGAAATAATATAGTTTCGTGAGGTAAGTAATTCCCAACACAATTGGTATTTTAAAGGGCTATGAGTGAAAACCTGAACAATGTGTAAAAGTATTATAACAACTCTCAAAATTCGAAATGTGATACCAGACATCTTTCCCTTGTTTCTTTAATTACACTAGTTCATAAGACTTCGACTTTTGTTAATTCCAGGGCTGGGCATAGCTTAGTGACAGAGTATTTGCCTTGCAGTCATGATAACCTAGTTTCAGTATCTAGTACTACCAAAATATAGAAACAAGAAAGGAAGGAAAAAAGGAAGAAGGAAGGAAGGAGAGGATTCCTCATCTTCTTCCTTCTATGCTCATTCTTCTTTAAAGAAAGGGTCTCACTAATCCTGTGTTCCAACAATTCTGGCTCAGCCTCTTCAGTGCTAGGACTACACTGAAGTCTACACTGTCTTGTTCTCTTGGTCCATTTTTTCATTTAGAATGACAAAGTGGAAAGTGCATCATCAAGAAAAATATATCAATCGCCCTATTTAATCCAGTTATTTTTTTATTTTTTTATTTATTACAATTTATTAACTTTGTATCCCAGCTGTAGCCACCACCCTCCTCCCCTTCTAATACTGCCCTCCCTCCCTCTCTCATCTTTTTTCCATGCCCCTTCCCCAGTCCACTGACAGGAGAAGACCACTTCCCCTTCCATCTGACCCTAGGCTATCAGGTCTCATCAAGACTGTCTTTCATAGGCTTCCTCTGTGGCATGGTAAGGCTGCCCCCCGCCCACAGGGGGAGGTAATCAGAGGGCTGTTTCTGAGTTTATTCTGACATACACTCAGAAACAGTCCCTGTTCCCCTTAATAGGGAGCCCATTTGGAGACTGAGCCACCAAGGTCTACATCTGTGCAGGGGTTTAACCCAGTTATTGATAGTTAAATATTTTCATCTTTGCAGTTATTTCTAAATCCATATACTATGAAAACTGCATTAGCTTTTGAATCAGAATTTCACGTGTATAACCAACATATTAGAACTAAAGTCTAAAAAATTCTTGTTTTCCAAAATATAATTTGAGGTCAGACATGGTGACATGTGGATTCAGAACACTCAGGAGGCAGTGGTAGGAGAATTGTCACAAGCTTAAGACCATCTTGTTTGCCGTGGTGCATTCCAGGTGGGCCAAGGTAAAACAGTGTGGCCTTATCTCAAAATTCTTTTAAAAATGAGGGGTTAATATTTTAATGTAAAGAGTGTCTTATGAGCTTGATCCAGATGCTATAACTATACTATAACATATGATTTAGATACTATTTATGTATACTTACTTTTCATATATCTGTAACTATAATTTATAGTTTATATACTATAATTTATATACTATGGTTTGTATATCATGGTATTATGATTATGCTATAATTTATATATACTATATACTATTTTATTTATATTGCATATAATACAGTATTGTGCATAATATTATATGTATACATATTATATGTATAATATGATCCATGTTATTATACACGTTATATGTATAATATTATATTATGTATATAATGATAGACTATAATTTACAACTACCGAATGGAGTGATTATTCTCTAAATTTATTCATGTAGAATAAGTAAAGATATGAACAATGCAGTCAGAAAATTTAGATACTGATTTATTTTCACTCTGATAGAGACTACATTTACTTCATATACTATGAGAGCAAACACATTTATTTTGATGTTGCAAAATAGAATCAACAAGAGAATGAGTAGGTTTTGATGCAGATCAGGCAAACCCCTCACCTCCTCCTACAGTAAGGCATCAAGAACAGGTATATCTGTGACTCACTATTGCCATGGTTATGAAACTCGACATGCGTCAATGTGCCGAGGGCCGATTGTAACGCACTCCCCTAACCTCTGTCTTCTAGATGTTGTTAATGAGATGGATCTATGAAGTGTGAATTAAAATTAATGGCCCTCTATCCTGCAAGAATATGAGTATATGAGGCTTGGAAATTGTGAATCTATGTCTTTGAGGACAGAATTATCAAACTTGGACTTCAGCACGAAACCCAGCCAAACTCCTCCTCATCCAGCCTTTCTCGTGATTCATCATATGAAAATGGGTCTTACATCTAATAATTATTAGTGGGGGGAAGAATATTTCTTGACCAAAAAAACTACAAAGCCTTCAACTTCACTATCCAGGAATACAATTTTATTGGCACCAAGCCATGTTCACTCATCAGTGTCTAGGCCAGAGATGCCTTCAGCTATTCTGGCAGAGCTGAGAAGCCATGGCAGACACCCTATGGCCTGCAAAGCCAAGAAAATATTTACCATCTGGCTCTTCAGAGAAAAAAAAGTTTTCTGATCCTGTTCAAGAATACAGATACTTGAGCAGCTTGGTTTGGGATCTTGAAAGCCTAATCCAGAATTAAGAAGTGGGGGGTTTCAATTGTGACAGCGGGATTGATGATAATCATAAGAAAAATCTTCCCATATGTGATGTTAGTTTGATACCCAATGTACTTTCAAATGAAAGAGTGGAATTCTTTAAAGATGTGAGAAGATGAAATAGACAGCCAGCAATTTGGCATAATTTAGACGTAGGCTTGCCTGAAAGAGCAAGCTGAATCCAGGAAACAAATAGATGACTCAAAGGATAACAGCTCCAAAACCATTATAATTCATGTAGTATAGGTAACTTTTAGACAATGATTTTGTAAAAAAATCTGCAGTTTGGAGACTGTTTAACCAACTCAGATGCAAGTGGTGCTGTTATCATATTGAAGGCTTCCTATAATCTTTCGTAAGCATTCTCAAATTTTTAAAATCCAAAGCAATGAATGTCAACTGACAGGAATATGCATCCTGTCATGGCTGTATCCAGTTTCCTCAAGGTCTCTTATGGAAACCTCCTGGACTTGGGTTAAGAGGTTTGGAACTCAGTGACTCTAAATTAGTATTTGTAAGTTCTCTCTCATCTTTTGTAATTACTGTGCTTTTGGAATCAGTATAACAGTTAAATCAGCATGTAGAGATGTTTATGTTCAAGCCCTAATGCTGGCTTTTTTGTATACTTTCTAGAACTCTCCTCCTCCAAGTTATAAGCCATGATGGTCTCACTCACTGAGGCCTTTTGACCATGCATCACAGGTATGATAAATCATCAGACATCTTTGGTACCTTTTTGTCTAGAATGGCTCTGGTTTTAAGCCAAAGGCAGAACACTTTCTAAAAGCACCTATTTCATTGCATAAGGAGGCTCACATTTAAGAACAGGCAGACAGTATTTGCAGATACACATGAAACGGGAAGAGAAAACACTGTGAACAAGTGCTGGCTTCTAAATAGATACATTTCTATGGATATGTGCTGAAGGAGTGTTCAATCTATGTCCTTCATTTGACAATCGACCTTTGCGGTTCTGCCACCTCTCTTAAAGTGTGCCCCTCATTTTAAGGAAGACAGTTACAGAGAATCCCATTCCTTATCTTAAAGGAAGGTATTTCGGGATAGCTCAGATCAGGTATGGGATCCACATTTTCACTTACTGTGACACTCTCAGAAAGGTAGAGGAATAGAGGAAGATCTGTGGAAAACCTGTTGTAAACAGTGAATCCTTTTTCCATTCATCTTCTTGGTCGTAAATATAACTTTCCTGGATCACAGGTAATATATCTTCTCAATTCAAAAATTTATGATTTTAGAGCCAGAAAACCCCCATCCACCATACATTGTCATGTGTTAGACTTTCCATTATTGTAATAAATGCCTGAAATAAATAGTTTAATGAAGCAAAGGACTGTTGGGGCTCATAGTTGCAGCAATTTCAGCCTATGGTCAGATAGCTCCATTGCTGAGGGCCTGTGATGTGATGAAATAGATAGTCAAGACCGAAGGTTATGGTATCAGAGAGTGGTGAAGAAGAGATGCTCTTTTTGTAGCTGCCAGGATGCAGAGAGAAAGGATAGAAAGGTATGGGAAATAAGAGCTAACCTCTAATAACATGCTTCTAGTGATGTGGTTTCTCCAACTAGACCCCGTCTGTAAAATTTCCTACCACCTCCTAGTAAGTTCGTTAGGTTGTAAATTCATTAAAAGATGCCTCCGTTGATGGCAGTAGAGTCCTCCCTATCCAGTCATAACTTCAAAGCCTATTAGCTTGGAAGCAAGACTTTGAGAGATATTTCAGAATTAAAGCACAATGAACTCATGCCTGTTTTTCTTTCTTCTACTTTTACACCTATTATACTTACTAAAAAATTCTCCTTTCTTCCACATACCATACTTTTTTTAGTTAATATTATTGAATAATAATTTCCTTCCCAGATAAAAATGTTCATCTTGGAGAGAAGATCTTTAAGACAAAGATGTTTTCAAGGGAGATGAAATATTCTATCCTGCAAGGAAACTCAGCATATAACTCAAAAGTTTTAGGAATTCCCTGAAACCGACCAGGTACACTAGACCCCTCACCACCGATGCTTATATAAGCAGTACGGTCTGCTGAGAGATATGCTCAGACAGGCTAAGGCTCCAACCAGCCAAGCCACCTGGAATAAGTAGAAACAAAATGAACTGTCTGGAAGACTCTCTTGCCAGGCAAGCTGCCTAGAAGAATCTCAGACCAACTGAACTACCTGGAAAGGTTTCTCTTAATCCTGTTGAACTTCATGAAGGTGGTGTAGTGGGCTCCAGATTTCTAGCTTTCATGAGCCATTACCCAGTTTGGGTTTGGCTTTTAGTGATGCAGATGTCTTTGAAGTATTTCTACTCCTGTAAATAACTGCAACAAAACTCATTGGCTCATCAGAGTGGACTTTGACGCTATCTTTAATTTGGTCCATTGTAGGTATGCTATCTAGGGTAAATAGACATTTATTTGTTTCAAGAACAGTACCATACAGCAGGCATTATCATAAGCAGTATTTATCACCACCTTCTCTAGATGGATTTTTTTGTTCCCCACTTGGGACACTGTTTCTCAAAGATGCACTTAGATCTGGTCCCTCCTTCCTACTCCTGTTGCCTTATGGGGACACAGAGTTACCCTGCACAATACTCTTCCGCTTAGATTCCTCACATGAATTTTGAAAAGAACAAGAAAACAGCATCACTGATAATGTTTAAAAATATTCTGACCTTTTGTATCATCAAAGATAAGGTCAGTTTATAGGATTTTATTGGGTCTTCACCAAGGAAAGTAATCAATGGGTATTGACATCCCTCCGTACAATGTGTGTGAAATTATAGTGTCCCTTTTCCATGTGTCTGTGAAGATCTTGTTTCTCTTTGTTTATTGAAGCTGTTCCACTGGGGCAAGTAGAAGTAAGCTGAGCATCTACTCTCCTGTGTTTATTAAATGCCAGGCATTAAAACTGTACACAGATTTGAGCATATGTGTGTAACGCAGTTGCTTCACTCCTTTAATTTTTAGATGTGTGTTCTCTGCCACACCAGTATCTCCTCTGAGTGATGTTTTTCGAGATTAGCTGTTAAGACCTTGGAGTTTCAGCTTCATATTGATTCTTCCTCGGATAAATGCTGTTCACTCTTACTTTTAAAAAAGTCAATACTATTGCTAGTTAAGGAACAGCTAGGGAACCTATCCTGATGTTAGCTGTCTGGATATCATGCTTGTAAGACATTCTTAATTTTATAGTGAATTTTATAAACCAACATTTATTTGTCATCCTTCTCTGCAAATTGTAAAATATATAAAGCTATTATGTTTAAAAATCCAACTGCTATTATGAAGGTTAAAACACATTTGTACTTAGAAGGAACTGTCCTCTAAAAGGATTGAATGTCTTACAAAATAGCACCCCTTAATGGAAAACATTCTACTTTTCTTTGGTAGGGACCCATGTTTCAGGGACAATGTTTGAAATAGTAGTCCAGCTCTTTTAGAATTAGTGTTATAGATTATGTTTGCTATCTTCATTTTAGGAAGGATTTGACATCGCCATTGTGTCTGAGCTCTTTTTCTTCCTTGGGTTGTTTTTCTTAAGGTCATACCACAGTGAAATGAGTCTACAAAGAAGGGGAAAGGGAGATGGCATGGCTTCTTCTGAAGAACTCAGGAGGAAAGAGATTGAAAGTTGCATTTTGGGACTAGAAATAGATTTCACCTGTTCATTTTTTATCCCTACTCTCTATTACCAGAGATAATTGAGAGTTGACCGAACTTAAATGAGTAATGACTATATACCAGCATATTTTTTCACTGTGAGAAATGAAAGCATAAGATTATTTTCAAGTACTTAAATCTTTCTACATCTGTTCTTTTTTTAATATAAGTCTACCTCAGCAGAAAGTCAAAGCCAAGCACCAAATAAGTGTTATGCATAAATAAAATATACATGTGGTGGGGAGGAAAGAGAAAGAACAAGGGATAAAGTAGAGAAGAAAAAGGAGAAGGAAAGAGAAGGGAAAAGAGGGAAAGAGAATGAATTTTAAAATGAAGTTCTTGTCCCTTAAATTTACAAGGATTCACTCTTACTACTTTTAATGATTTTGATGGAACTCTATCTAAATGAACTGTTTTAAAAATTTTGCCCAGAATATGTTAAGACAGACAAATATCTTCACCTTTTCCTAATGACTCAAAGCCACCATTATAAATATTAAAGAGTAGAGCTCTCACAGATACTGAAAGATGGCCAGGCGTTTGCCCTTTATATAAACTGAAGTCACACTACCCGGCTGCTTCTTGGTAATTCTGTCTGCTTTTAATATTTTTCAGCTTTCCTCTTATGAGTATTTCTTTTCTGCATTTGAAACATTTCACATTTCACATTTCAAAGCCATAAATGGGTTTATTAAAATTAATATATGAAGTGAAAGCATTTCCTGAGAACAAACTTTGAAAGTTCCTCTGAGTGCCATGCATAGGTGCTTTCTTTTAGTTGGGAAATTTGGACATTTACTTAAACCACTCAATAATCGTGAACTTCTCCCTCCCACTTCTTGCCTTATTTTTTGCTTGGCCACAGCACAGATAGCCATACCAATAAGCTCCACCTGTGAAAGGGCAAGTTCTAAGGAATCTGACTTACATAAAACATGCATGTGCAGATGAAAGAATGTATTTCTTTGTATATACAGAAATCTATAGTATACAGTACATAGGACAAATGATCACTATTTTATTAGTAAAGTATGTAAGTATGTATTTTCCTAGTAAAATTCATACCTATATGGGTATTCACAGGACAAAATCTCCGTGGTATATAAAACATTATGGTTGTGGAAAATCAATTATATATAACCCTTAGACACAGGACTTGTGCTCCAAGAATACAGTGGCTATCAGAGATCACAAGTTATACCAACCCCTATATGCACTATTTTTTCTCTTATACATACCTAGCAATAATGTAGATTAATTTAGGGATTGTTTCCAGCCCATCATTTAACAACATCATAAATCTAAAAAAGCTCCTTAAGTGGAAAACAAGCATTTCACTTAAAGAAAGCACCTCACAATTTCTCTTCGGCACATCCAAATTTCAGTACCGTGACTTGGGTTTTGGAGACATTACTAAGTGTAACAAGGTTATTTAAGTGTAGACACTGTACTATTCCAACAGCGGACCTGATAACAGAGGAAACAGGCAGGTAAGATATACAGACAGGACAGACACACTGACCAAAGAAATGAGTTATGTTTTAGGCAAGAGGAAGCAATATAGAATGAGAATTTATCCTGGTACTCAAACTGCCATGTAATTTATCACTTGCATGTGGCTTGCAACTAGAATTTTCCACTTACTATTTTTAGGCTACTGTTGTGAAATTGCAAAGAGTTAAACTACTAATAACTGCAGCTATTGTATAACTGATGTGTACTCAAAATACATATAAGGCATACACATTCTAGTGAAACTTTTTCTGTATTTGTATGTACAATCTATTGTTTTATTTTTACATACATGGGAGATTAAAAAAAATCTGTAACTTCTCCCATCAGATGCCTTAAGTTCTAACACTTTCCTCCGTGTTTAAATTCTGGTCACCTAAAAACAATCATTGAATGCATGTGATCTCACACACCTCCCTACATGCTTGAGCGGAAAAGTTATGACTTGGAGTGCCTAACCTTCAAAACTTCAGAAACTATTCACGGGAAGTTAAATATTTAAAGCAGCTATGGTCCAGTTGTAATCACTCTTTGGGTGTCCTTCACGTGTGGGGGCTCAATATGCAAGGATTGAAATGTTAGCACTATGAAGTGGCATTGATGCTGTACTCAATGAGAAGTAGGATTTCCTGAAAACAGGAAAGCTGTGCTAAGAAGATCTTCCTAAACCTCAGTAGCTCCGTGGATTTTGAGAGGTTATACCTTGAAACTTCCCATGTAAAAATGTTCAGGTTGCTAAAATGACTTTATCTCTTTCATCAGCGCCTTGCTCTACATGATTTCTTGGTAGCAGTGTTTTTATCTTGAATCCTTTTCTTTCCTATTACCTCTCCGGTTTATACGACCATCCTGATTCAGAACACACTTTTTGTTTTGGTTTCTGTTTTTCAAAACTCACTTTACTAATGAGAAAACTGAGACTCAACAAAAAGTAAAAGATGTGCCAATGATCACGGCCCAATACCCACTGCTTAAATCATTAAGTTACTTTTACAGGAGTTTTAAATTCATCGCGAAGTTAAGAGAAAAATGTAGAAACTTTGGTAGACCACCAGCACCACAAATGCATAAACTCTCCCCAAACCAATGCTTCAAAACAATAATACCTTCAGTACGGTTCTAGAGCCTACGCAGCAGACTACCGCTCAAAGCCTGCACGTAGCTAGGGCTCAGTCTCGGGTTTTTTGTTTTTTCTGTCTAAGGAGTGTGCACAAATGTATACTGACATGATGTATATCCATTTCTGTAGTGTCATACATACCCAGTGGTTTCTACGTCCCCAAGTCCTCATGCTCCACCTGTTCTTCCTTTCCTTTCTGTTTCCATGGCAACCACTGGTCTTTGCACTGGCCACATAGGCTTTTCTAGAATGTAATCACATAGTATGTAGTCTTCTTTCATTAATAGTCTGTATTCACATTTTCTTTGGGTTCTTTCTAACACTGAGTAACATTCCATTGCTTAGATATGCCACGGCCAATTTTCTACTCACCTACTGGTCAATCCCACATCTGGGCAATTATGAATACTGCTAACTATAAATATATCTGAGGAGTGTGTGTGTGTGTGTGTGTGTGTGTGTGTGTGTGTGTGTGTGTGAAGTTTTCAACACTTTCGGGTAAATACCAAAGAGAATGACAGTTAGATCTGGTGTTAAGGGTATGTTTAGTTTTATAGGGAACTTACAAACTATCTTCCAAAGGGCTCCCTCATTTTGCATTCCCAACTGAATGAGGAGACGTCCATATTCTCACCAGCATTTATTACCATCAGAGCTCTGGCCATTCTAATAGGTACACAGTGATACCTTCTTGTTCCTTTACTTTGCAGCTATCTGGTAACATGTGTTCTCGAGCATCTTACATATCATGATTTGACATACGTATAGCTGTTTAGTGTGGTCTTCCAGCATGTTTAGTCCATTTGGGTGCGTGTTCATCTTCACATTGCTGAGTTTTAGGTGTCCTTTGCACATTTTTCTAACCATCCCTTTCAGGGATATCTTTTACAAGTATCTTTTCCGAGGTCGTGACTTATCTTCTCATTGTGTTTTATAGGACACTTTTCAAATTGTAATTGGCCCCAGTTTATTAATTTTTTTGTTGGTGGTTTTGCTGATAAAGGGATGGACTAGAGTGTCAGTGTTGGACATATAGACATTGCCATCCTCATTTATAATTTTCCCCGTTCTGTCTTCTGGAAGTTTTATAGCTTTGCCTTAAGCACACTTAGTCTTAAACCCATTCTAAATTAATTCAGGAAAAGTGTATGGGTGCATTCATTTGTTACATGTGAATGTCTATTTATTATAAAAAATCCATCCCCGTGCCTTCAGTTTTTGTTGAAGATTAGCTACATACTTACTTGGCTCTAATGTAGGGTTCTCTAGTCCCATTGACCTGTCCTTTTGCCAGACTCACCTTATATTGGTTAGTGTTGCTTTCCGGTAGGTCTTGATGTAGGGTGATGCCAGACCCCTGACTTTGTTCTTTTCTTGAATGCTAAGTTAACCGTTTTGGTCTTTCGCCTCTCCATAAAAACTTTACTGTCAGCTTGTTGATATCTCCCCAAGAGTTGCTGAGATTTAAGCTGGGGTTCCGACGATCGAGATGAGAAGAGATAACTTTCAGAGAATAAAGGCATTTGCTGTCAAAGCTGAGAACCTGAGTCCACCAAGCCTGCATGGTGAAGAGAGAGATGGCTCTTGAAAGTTGCGGTCTGAATTCCATCCCTCAGCATGTGTACATACCCCCACACACAGACAAACAGACACACATACACACACGAATGAATAAATGAGTAGCTAAATAAATAAATAAATAAATAAATGTTTGATGTATGGACATAATAAAAGTCTGAGCCCTAATATCCACAAATATGGAATACTTTAATTCTTATTTGATATCAATTAATTCAAGTTTGCAGTTTTCATATCTTATTAATTATTATCTCTAAGTACCTTCTCAGAAATGAATATAAATGATAAGAATTTTAGTTCCAAACTCTATTGTTCTTTGCCAACATGTAGTATGGAAGCATTTTGTGTATTAGCATTATTCTTTACATAAAGTATCACCACTTGAAAAGGCATTACTCCCAGGAGTGTTTTGTAGCTTCTTTCAGCTGCTTTTTTCTACATAGTCTTGTCATCTGTAATCAAAGATAGCTCTGTTCCTTCATTCCTTATCTGTATACATTGTATTTGTTTTCCCTACCTGACTACATAAGCTGGGACTCACTGAGCCCTGTTAGAATGCAGTGCTGAGAGGCGGTACTTAGTTGAAGAGCTTCAAGTTTCTCATCACTATATGTCATGTATGTGTATGTATGGGTATATAGCATATGCATATATATGCAAACATATCTTTATTCTGTAACTTAGGGACAATTTCTGTTTCTTTCTTTGTCTTTTTCTTTTTTCTTTTTTTAAGACAAGTTCTCGATGTGTTGCTCTGGCTAGTCTGGAACTCACCACGTAGATTAGGGTGGCTTTGGATTCACAGAGATTTGCTTGGCTCTGCCTCCCAAGTACGGGCATTAAGAGCGTGTACCACCACACCTGGCCTTGAACCGACAACTTTTAATGATGAATGGGTGTTGGACTTTGTCACCTGTCTTTTGTGCACCTACTGATATAATAGCACAACCTTAGTTCATTATCTTGTTGGTGTGATGGACTGTGTCAATCCACCTTTGAACCAGCTTTCTGTAGCCCAAATGAGTCCCACTTGGTCATGGTGTATGGTTCTCTGATCCATCATCGGATTTGACTTGCTAATATTTTGTCAAGAATGTTTGCTTCTGTGCTCAGATGTGTGAAAAATACCTGTCAGATTTGGAATGGAGGTTTGTTGAAAGGCATGCACGAAATGCTAGGGACAAAGAAAGTGCTGCATCTAGGCTTTTAGCAAAAAACCGAAGGAGGGGGAGAATTCCGTAGACCCGGACCCATGATTACAATCTCAGTCTTTTAAGAATCCTGGGTCCCAGCCTGGGAACTTTCTTGTCCCCCACCCCTCCCTCACCATCCCTTTTCCCACCCCACCCCTCCCCAGATTACACCCCTTCACTTCACCTGAACTACAGGAACTGTAGAAGGTATTTTCCCTCTGCCAAGTAGACAAGGCTCTGAAAAAAAACGCTGGGACATTCAGCTTTTATGGAAGAGTTCCTCCTGAGGACAGCACTCACTCAGGAGAACACACAGGTCTGGTCTATTTCCAGAATGATGGTCCTTCTCCTCTCAGCATAAAGTATGAGGCAATAATTCTGGAGGTGAGACCCACTAAACTGTGACTTTCCCCGTGACTGAATGCCCTGCTCTGCTCATCTCTCATATTGTCTGCTCTGAGCTTCCCATAGTTGGTCAGTTAAGGCTCAGGTGTTCCCCCATTGTCCGGTTCCCTCCGAGTTCTGCCCATCAGTTTCTCTCAACTGTGATTCTTTTATTTGCTCAACTCTTTTCCAAATTTTGGGTGCCAGTTCCACCCCATAGATTCACCTCTTTAATGAGTCCAGGAAGAATTGTTCACTTTTTTTTTTTTTTTTTTTTTTTTTTTTTTGCTCAGGTTTTGTTGGTGGTGGTGGTTTTTGGTTTTGGGTTTTTTTTTCTTTTTCTTTTCTTTTTTTTTTTTACTTGTTATGACAAAATGAAGACTCCTACTCAATTTACACTTGGTACCAAGAACTGTGAGTTACCAGGCATGGTGCCACATGCCTTTAATCCCAGCACTCCGGGAGGCAAAGGCAGGCAATCTCTCTGAGTCTGAGGCCAGCCTGGTCTACAAAGCAAGTTCAGGACAGCCAAGACTACAGAGAAGAACCCCATTTCAGGGGAAAAACAAAACTGTAATTCAACACTAAATTCAAGATGACCATAATTCACATATAATCCACAGTTTGTGGGTCCAGCGAGTTGTTTTTCCTGCACACACACACACACACACACACACACACACTTCTCTCCTTTACCAATGGATACTTCTAAAAGAGGTCCAGATGCTCATAAGTTCAATGAAATGATAAGGTCCTGGATCTGAGAGGCTGTGAGGCCTGTTCTCTTAGTATGACTGGAATTTGCTTGGAGAAATTTAGCCTATTAAAGCCTTCAGAGAAATTCCTCATCTTCCATTGCGACACTGGTGATATTCTCAATCTGGCCAAAATTAAATAATAAGTTCTTTTGTAATCACACCCTTACCTCATCCCTTCCCAAGTTCTTGTGTGTTGCTGCTTCCTTTATCATCGTTGCCTTCCTTAGCTCCTGCAGTCACAAGTGATTCATTCAATAAGATTTACTGTACAGTTTCTGTGTCCCAGCACAATCATGCATGTTGGCAATTCACAGGTAAACATTACAAATACTGCCTTTAGAGCTATCACATGCTTGTGGAAGTGACCTAAAGCAGAATAACAAAACCCATGTAGGACCACGGATAAATATAGATGCAGGTTGTATGGATAATGGGTATATGTGTATGTATGTATATATGAATAGGTAAATTGTCTGTGATGTTAGAAATCAATAAGAGCTATGGAAAAATATCCAACGCAGTTGGATCCGTGAGCTCAGGAATACCAGTGGTTGGCAGATAGGCCATTTGTCATTTGAAATGGGGTGGTCAAGTAAGGCCTCATTGAAAAAAAGATATGCGGAGGCAGGCTTCGGGAAAGTGATGAAAGAAAATGAGCCAGCCCAAAAGGTCAGGGCATAGCCAGTGCCTGGTACCAGACACGCTCAATATGGTCAAGAAAGAGCAAGGGAACCAGATTGGCTGGGATGGAATAAAAGAGAAGAAGGTTCCAAAAGTTGAAGTTTGAGAGGTAAAGGGGAATCCAATTGTTTGGGGTCTAGAGAGCCATAATAGACTGTGCCTTTGCGCTGAGCGACACCTGAGACATTGGGGGGGCATTAATTAAAGGCACAGCATGGTCAGACTTACATTTACGTGTGTATTTTTTGAGATCGGGCAACCCTGGAACACAATGTAGCCAAGAATGAGCTAGACAAAGCAACATTGAGTGATGTAGATTTTCTCTGTATCTTTATCCCATTCAGAACCCTGATGCATTTTAAAATGATGCCACTTAGATATCGATCGCTCCTCTGATTGGAATAATTATCTCTAAAATGTATATTAAGTTAAAATCACATTTAAAGTCTACCAGAGTTCTAAAGATTTGTGATAAAATGAGTCTCTAATTGGCTATTTGAAGTCATGAGACATTACTCATTCCATATTTCGTTTTTTCACAGAATAAAGTAAGCTAGATCAGCATTATTATTCAGAGTCAAAATGACCCCCAAATCAGTCCTACATCCCGGAGATGTAGAGAAAACTATAAAGTAGACCACAGCCACACTTTGCCACCATACTCAGGATAGTCATGGGCACCTATTAGTGACAGTGTAGATTCTCTCCAAAGTCCAATAAAGTGCTGATCTGATATCCACATTTGCGTCCCATGGTTTCAGTTGCTAGTGGTCAATTATTGTCCAAAACTGTGAACTGGAGATGCTCCTGGCACCTGACCTTCACGTTAACATGGTTGCTCAGCCAGGACAAGTCAAAACACACAACGGTCCTCCGGCAGTGTAGCCTGGCCAATAGTGGGCTAACACCGCATCATGCTGTGGCCCTCGCTCCCTTCATCATGTCATGCTGATACAGTGTTGTCTCATGGAGCAAGTCAAATGTAACAAGATATTGTCAAAGAGTTGAATACATTCATTTGACTTATGGCATATTATTGTTCATTTGTTTGTTTTACATACGGCCTCCTGTTTTAGTAGACCTATATAATTTTTCTATTTTGTTATCATTTCATACCTCATTTATGAATTAAACCGACTAGAGCTGTGCATACGTAAGAAAAATGGATGTGGGTCCTTCTGTGGTTTCTGGCCATAGCTCTGGGCCTGGAATGGTGTCTCCTGCAGAGGAGGGAAGACAACAACGCTGTGCAAGAAGCACTTGTGCCACCGGTGAGTCTGTGAGGAGAAGTGAGGTGCTTTAGAAGTGAAGAACGTTCTAGCTTAGGCCTAGATTTAGTCAGACAGCTATGAGCAGGAATGACTCACAGGGAGATCTCTTCTTGTGAAAGCAAACTATCTGCAGCTCAAAATATTTTTAGTTCTATGGTCACGTTATCGCCTTGTCCTGTCCATGGGAGCCTGTGGGATTCTCAACCAGATCTGAGGAGCCCTTTCTTTTATTCTTTGGTATGAACCACATTGCTTTAGTGACCACTCACTGAATTAACCATACTTCCCAGGAGAACTGAACCTGAAAAAAAAAAAAAGAGAAAGAAAACCTCACAACAAAACTTTGTGTAACTGAACAAGCATGCTGAGAGTCCCCTGTGCTCTGGCCAGCTGCCCCTACAACCTTGACCTGACTGAGTCCATAGAAGCCCAAGGCCACTGCATTTCCACTTTGTCCTCAACATGGACCCTTCTACCAGAGAGCTTTCCTGGGAGAAAGAAATATCACAGATACCACAAATCCCCACTGATCTACTATTGCAAAATGTGGATTTCTGTAGCATAGACACATGAAGGTGCGCAAACAGTGTTTCACACATGCGAATGAGATCAGTCCCAGGAGAATTTATTTGTAGATACCCTGTAGTTCAATTATGCACGAAGTTACCTTAAAATTGGAGACTTCCCATGTAAAGGATTAAATAGAAATGACATTCAAAGTATTCATCCAAGGGAGCTGCCTTTGTGTTTCTTAGAAATATATGTGCAAAGGGTTAATGTTATCTGTATGGTAGACATTAATGGATAAATTTAAAAGCAGCTAAGAACATAGCACCCTGCACATAACTTTCATAATTGTGCGTTCCTCCAGAGATAATGGATATCATTATCAGCCGCGCCTGTCCTAGGAAACTTGGCAAGGTTATGATTGTTTGTTACAGCTTTGGTTATATTAACATACACATTAATATTTATAAATATTTGATGTCATGTTAATTTTTCATATAAGATGATTTATGTAATGTTGCAGTGCCCTGTTAGAGGGCATTTGCAATATGCTTCAAAAGGGATCTGAATTGATGCATGTTCTTTAAGGGCCTTTGCCTGTATAACACTGTTCTTACAACGCATTATTCCGAACAAAAGTGTTTCAAAATAAATTATGTGAATTGTGGATTTACCCCATTAACATTTTAAATAAAACATAAAGGAAAAGATCATGCTGAACCGACTCGCTGCACTTTTTAAAAGGATCTCTGTTCTCCAAGAGCAGAATAAAGTTTACTAAAATGACTCTCTCAAAAGTGAACTTACCACATAAGCAATGGCTTTGAAATTTTTCTCTAAGTAATGTTATCTGGTTTATATAGCATATAGGATATTCAGAAAAAGAGTTTAACTTTGAATGAAAAAGTTATAGTATTTTGAGTGAGGTTTTTTTTGGTTTTTTTTTTTTTTTAGTGGTTTTTTTTTTTTTGCCAATTTTTTTTTTTTTTCTGCTCAACTGTTTTGCTGTGACCATATTTGGATAGTAAGGAAGCCAAACATAAAATAAGGAGGATGTGTTTTGACAAATTAAATGTAAGTTATTTAATGGATATTTGTTTTGGGTGAAAAATATTAATTTGTTCCGAGGATGTTTAGAAGGCTGTAATGAGAAAATTAGTTTACATATGTATGAATGTTAAGCTGACTATGAAAGTAGTGGTACATAGTATGAATAACTATGTATGTAACAGTTTTATCAGGTAGTTCATTGGTTCACATTAAACTAATGGTATTATTAATAAAGCTTTACTTGTTTTCGGATTAAATATACTGTGAGGAAATAAAATCAGAAAGTCTGCCTTATATGCTGTCATTTCTGCATCATACCAGATGCTGTGCTTCTGAGTTTTTCTGTAGGGGGTTTTCTATAGGGTGTTTCTAAGTATGTTCTGCCATTGCGCTGTCAACACAAGAATTATTAATAAGATTTGAGTTTGGGTGCTTCTGCCTCTTTTTAAACAACTTTACTTTGCTTTGAGGTGAATAACTCATTGCCCCTTTTTGTTTTTGTGTGCATGTATCCCCAGAATGAAACATCACCCTGTGCCTCAACACCCAGAACTGACTGCTTCGTAAACCTGAGCATTTTGCAAAGTCTTACCTACAATTTGTACCTTGAATAGAAAGTTTCCTTTTTTAAATTTATCTTCTAGACCATTAAGTAATAAGGGTTACTTTTCCTCTTATCCCTGTCATGCTGTTGAATCCATGAGAAACTTAAGAAATCAACTCAAGAAATTAACTTTGATTTGACATTATAAAATTTGGCTCTCTCTTCCCATCCAGTTTCATAAAATTGACAATTAATTTCAGTAAAATGTAATAGACCTTTTCCCTCATATTTTCATACTCAAATTAATTCTGTCATTCCAATTATTCACATTACAAAAAAAATTATAGTAGGTCACAAGGGAAAAAAATGCTTTAATTTGAGGCCACCCAGAAAGTTCTTTGGCAACAAAGCATTTGGAAATATAGAGAGTAAGGGTTACAATCCCAGGTGACAGTGAGACAGCACTGCCCCGTATGTAACTAGTGGCTCATTTTGCATTCACATCACACATATCATATAAAAATGCTACTGATGTGCATAGTCAGAAAAAACGAAGTGCAAAATAGCTCAACTGTGTATTTAAAAGATTTGAGTTAGGTACAAAGTATATTTAGACTAGAATATTTATGCAACAGACAGGAAACCTATTTATGGTACATAATGTATAACACAAAGAAAAAAGAAAACGTGAACATAAGAAGCCTTTGGTTTCAAAACTATATCCTGCCACAGATTAAACAGTATGTATGCGTCAGAATTCTGGAAAAGTGGAGAATAAGAAATTTAAAAGGTATGGTGAGCAAAAAGTTGGGAAATACGTAAAATTGTTAGGCATGTTATTAAAACCATGTAGGTAGAAAAAAAAGCACAGTATATCACCCATGAAAAAAGCAGAAGTTGAAAGTTGTATGCACTAAGAATGGGTAATTATAAAGAAAAAAATCAAAGCTGAGTTCCACACAAAGGTTAGCATTGCGCCTTATGCAATCAGCTTAGAAGATTTCTGAGAAATCTTAAGAAGATAAAGTTCACTCATGGATCTGTAAAAGCATCTCCTTTAAGATTATATACAACAACAAAAAAATTGTAGCTCAGTTTACTTAAAATACAGGTGAGCTGTAATCCAATATAGAAGAATAGGGTGTGTGTGTGCGTGTGTGTGTGTGTGTGTGTGTGTGTGTGTGTGTAATGTGTCCTGTATGTATATAGGCATAGGTATTTAAAGATAGACAGATACATTTGTATATTTTTCCAGACATACCACTCTATTTCACTCCTGTTGTAAACATTGTCCTCTCATCATAAAATTGCAAAGAAATGCAGACGTAAGCAGAAAAGGACACTGACCCACATTGTATTGTAGTATTTTATCTAAATCTAGGAGAAACAAGTTGCCCCCCCCCAAAAAAAAAAACAAACTGTAGAGAGTGCATGGTCTCAGAAGTTATAACTTATAAGAGAAATGTATAATTCAGAATTTTATATTTGAAGATATAAAAAGCATCAAAAATTAAAGAAAGTGTGGCACTTATAAATAAATATTTCACTGAGTTAAAGCAGTATGTCTATGCATCTTTTCAGAAGAAGCTGGAGAAAATTCCACTCATGACATTCCTGACAAAATTGGAGAACAACAACAACAACAAAAAGACACTTCATAGGAGATCAGCACTTATAGGACTAAGAGGATCAAACTTAGACACATACACAATTTTTTTAGAGCCGATTAAAACCATTTGTACATTGTTGTAGCCACCCCTATGCTATGCCATGTGAACTTAGGTAACCTGAGGTTGACGTCACATAAATTCCAAGCAGGCTGCTTTTCCAGAATTCTGAAGTGTTAGTTAGAGACTCCGTTTGCAGATTTTCAAAGGAAGTCAGTGTGGAATGAACAGGGGTGACTGAGCATCACATACCACCAAAAGAAAAGAAAGTTTGTAATCCTGTACCCTTTCCCCTTTGTCTTTAGACCTGTACCCTTGTTCCTGGGAAATAACCAAGCTGTAAGGTTGTAGGGCCATGGTGCCTACTCATTTTACTACATCTATGATTAAAATACTAAACAGAGATTTTGGGTTTTGCTATGTGAGCTGAAAGGCAGGAACAACTACTAGTTAGAAAACCAGGAGATATTACTCATAAATGCAAACTTTTCAAGTTTAATAATACTATCTCCTTGGATGCTTTCAAAAGCTGAGAGGAGAGGCTATTGAGGGAACTTTCTATGCCTTTTTATGTGGCAATTTTAACCCAGAGATGAAATGAAATTCTTACTTGACTAAGTGTCCCTTTTGTTAGACAAGAGAATGAAATGAAATACCAAAGAGCTATGACCAGGCCACCTGCAAAATCAAATGGAATTTAATTATTTCTATCACTCTCTATTATAGGAACCATGTTGACGTAAATATAAAATATACATGCGGTAGGGGGTAAGGAAATGAAGAGCAGAAAAAGGGATTGCTTTCTACCACTTAACCCTGAACATATGGCATGTCCATACATGTAAAATTAATGTGACCAGTATAATCAATCATTTAACAGTTGATCAGTCACTGCAGGTCACAGCAAAATACTTTAGGCTGCACTAATATGCGTCTGTTAAGACAAGAAGCCTAAATGGATAAAGTGAGGCGAAGCCATAATCATTTCTCTTCCTGTTTATGAATATAATATGAGTCTGGCTTTTTTAAAATATTAAGTCTGTCACTTACAAAATATGGTGTTACCATTAAAACTAAGATGTGTCTAAGGTTCGTGTTTGGTCCTTATCATTAATAAAGAAACGAAAATAAATATCAGGTTTAATTTCTACTCCGATCTCAGTCATTTATGTCAAATTCTGTCACTATGACGAGCTATGGGGTAATCTGTTTAGGGTTACTCTGTTACTCTGTGATGAAATGTAAGAAGAGAAAACTATTAAAAAGTCACAAGAATGAATGCACAGGGGGCAGTACAGGTGTGTGCTGCTTCTTCCGGTATGATCTATTGTTGTTCGCACGAAGTGATTAGACAGGTTCATTATTGTTTTGCTGCCACGAGGAAACCACCGCTATCCACACACGCTCCCTAAGGTGCCCTCTAACAGACAGCTTTTCAATGATCTGTGATTTCAAGAAGCAGCAAGATTGCAATTCACCCTGTTTAACTTTCCTGACGGTTGAAAAAGATGCCCAAATTCTAGAAGCTGAAGGCCTTTGAAACAGTAGGGAGCCCTCTTGGAAATTCTTTGTCACAGTGACGTGTATTTATTCCCCCCCAACTACAGCGAGTCTTTTGTTTTTACCTTCATAGGCCAGTCATTGAAGAGAGAAGTATCATTCCATAGTGAAATTTGAGGGCCGGTGTAACTTTAACTGAGCGTGACAATGATTTTAGAGCAATAGATACAGGAATTTAAGAATATGCTATATTTGGGAAGTTTTACTATAAATCTGGGTTGCCCATAAAAATGGATAAGTGTGCTATGGCACAGTGGGTACTAAAGTTTTGTCACGTTTAATTATTTGAAGTCATAACTTCAAACACAGACCCACACAACAAAAAAGGCAGTTTCTTTGTGTGGTTCTGGGATGAAAATGTAGCTCAGTGGTGGAGTCCTTGGCTCGTGCAGGTGGGGACAAGGTGTCAGTCTCGACTACTGTGAAAAGAAACGGCATTTCTCGTTCATTAAACTCCATTTGCACGGCAGCTGATGAATTTATTTGGACGTAAATTAAGTTATCATCAGAACAAGTTCTGATTATCCTGGAGGTATTCGTTATTGCTTGTGTTTGAGTGTTGAAATCAAAGTTACTTCCCTGGTGCCACGGACACTGCACAAATTCTCCATTCTTCAGCGCGCTGAATTTTACAGTGGGGAATGTAGAATTACCTGTGTGGGGAGGTAACTGTGAAAATTTGTTTGAGATAATGTATGGTATGTTTTAGCTATCGTCTGTTTATCAACCACCTATCTGTTTAACACAATAGCAAACTCATGCTAGAAATGTGAGTTAGAAGGACTAGGAGGACCTGGTAGGGTGTGGCAATGGTGCTAGTGACAAAACAGAAAGATTGCTTTGAATACTTTCTCCATTACTCACAATAAAGCCCTTCAATGTTCACCGTATCTGGAGAAATGAAATTCTATCCTTAACAATGGAATGCTTCTTGTTAAAGTCACATCATCTAGAGAGAAGCAATTGTAAGGGAAATAAGTGATGTGTTGTGTAGGAATGATGCTTTATTTTCTTAAAAAAAAACAAAATCTAGGGCCTTCGGGGTAAGCATAGCTGCTGAATGTCATCTGTGAAATAGCTTTAGGTGCTGACTCATAACCACCAATGCTCTAGGTGCATTCCTTGATTTTTGATAATCTTTTCTTGAAAGGTACATGTGTCGAGTTGATGCCCATTCTCTTTCACACAAACTTCTTTAATTTCTTTTAAGATTAGTAGTTATTTAGAAGTTCTTTTAAAGGCAGTATAATTTTAAACAAACACAGTATAATCCCCAGAACTTTTTTTTTTTTAATCCTGTCATGCTGGAGATTGAACCCAGAGCTTCATCTGTTCCAGCGTGAACTTGACCACAGACTTACGTGATATTCTCTAGTCAGCATATAGAGCATATACTGCAGGGCATACAATATAGAGTGCTCTGACAAAGAAAAATGAAAGTACTATCCCAGTTTCTAAGTTGCTCGTTCTACTGTGCTTTAGAATGACTTCAGATCTGACTTTGAAGCACCACTGAGCTGTCAGCCTGAATTTCTCTAGATCAGCGGCTCTCAAGCCTCATAATGCTGTGACTCTTTAATACAGTTCCTCATGTTGTGGTGAACCCCCCAACCATAAAATTATTTTCATTGCTACTTCACAACTGTGATTTTGCTACTGTTGTGAATTGTAATGTAAGTATCTGATATGTAGGATGTCTGATCTGTGACCCTCAAAGAGTGAGAACCATTTTTCTAGTAGGATTTCTCACCTTCTCTATGCTGTGAGCTTTGGTTTCTTAAGTGGTAATCTCTTAATTATGAAAATAACTAGAGTGAATTTCTTTGCAATGACTTATTTTTATCTGGAGAATGATGAATACCAAACTATCAATTAATTTAGCTCAGAAAAAAATGTCGTAAACTTCTTTGTGTATAAGAATGTTCTAAATAAGGATTAGATGTAGGCTTCTTTTGGTAGATGAGGGTGGGTGCTACATAGAAGAAGACATCATTTAAAACCTGTTGGCTAAAAATCTGCTTGAGTTGAGGGCACGGAAGTCATGTTTTCTCAAACATGTATCAACAAGACAAGATAGTATCACATCTATTTTTAAATTATCAAAGTATATATTACATTGTATATATATATATCAACATTGTTATTAAATTCTTTATGTCAATAAAAAAAAAGAATGTTCTAGAAGACTTAGGACGTTATTAATGTATTGGTTCCATCCTTGGCGATTCTGGTTCTATATAGCTGAGGCAGGACCTGGGGCAGGATATATGTTGTCCTAAGAGGTGACTCAGATGAGATACTTTAAAGGTAACACTTTAAAATATTGCTCCAGGAAAAAAAAAGTTTTTCCCAGGGAAGAACATACCAATTGGTTGCCCAGTGCCAACTGGTCAAACCTGAAGCTACACATACCTATGAGGAGCGTTATACAGACTGAGAAGGTTGTATTTATTTATTAATGGGAAAGGGCAGACACGAATTTGAGAGAGAAATAGGAGGAGAGAATACAATTGAGGGATTAGAGGAAGAAAATGGAAGTGCAGAATGATGTAACTATATTGTCATCTAATAAAAATAAGAACGTATCTAGATAAAAATGGTTATGGGGGTCAAAAAGTTGACTCAATGGGTGAAAGAGAGTGGCAAGCCTTGTATTTTGATTTCAATCCCTGGAACCCATGTAAATGTGATAGGAAAGAACAGACTCTTAAAGCTATCCTCGGACCACTATCTGTACAGGTGCACATATACACACGTAACATGTGTGCACACAAGCACACACACTCGTGAACACACATGCACACACGCACACACACAAACTAGAGAGACAAAGAGGTATACTGTTCATAGATAATGTAAAAGAACTTTGGTTCCAGATTTTTACAGCCTATTTGTCATCAAGATAACCTTCAAATTTTCGTAAAATTATCATCTTCATAATTATGGAAATAGCCGGATGTGATGGCTTATGACTACACACTTGGAGGCTGAAGCCTGAGAATTGCTATAAGTCCGGACTACATGGCAAACTCCAGGCAATCATGACATACAAAGGGAGACTGAGTCAAAAAACAAACAAATAAAACTTAAAAATAAACCCAGGGTGATTTCTAGTAAGTTTGAGAATAAACATTACCTGTATCAAGCCCTATTTAATTCCAGCTTCTAAATGACAGGGCAAATTCTTGCGCCAAGGTCCAGCATTCTCTGGCTGATGTGTAGAGATTCAGAGAAGAAATGTGCACCTCCATTAGAGCAGCCTGCTAAGACAGGAATCTCACGTACTGTCTTCCTTCCAGCCAGCTCTTAGAATAGCTTCAGTTTAAGCTTGTTTTCTCTTCCTATTCCACTGTCTTGGTTTCTCTCTCTCTCTCTCTCTCTCTCTCTTGCTCTGTGTGTGTGTGTGTATAAGTGTCTGCCAATTTCCTTCGTCTTTTATAGACTCTTAGTTTGTAATCTTCCCATGGCCTACTTTTTACCCTCTTCTAGATGTCTTATCCAAGGATAAAAGAGGAGAGGGTGAATCCTGGTCTTTCATAGATTTTTTTTTTTTTTGGTGGGGGTGATGAAAAGTGCTGTGTGCGGAGGCAAGGTAGGGGAAAGACATTTAATAAACACAGAAATGATGCATTCTGCTCTGGGAAGGCCTGGCTGGCTTCTCATATTTTCCCCTAAACCAAACAAAATCAGAGCAGTACCTGCATGAGAAAAAATTAACATCAAATCACAGGGCCACCATAGTCAGATTTTCCTTCAGGAGCGCTTGACCGCGTACTGGCCTTCATCTACATCATCCTTTTTGTGGAAATTATCACAGGACAAGCCAAAAATCAAGCTGATTTTACCATATTAGAAGTGAACCAAAGTCTTAGGCAGAAAGAATGTCTCTGCCGGATCAGCAAGATGGCTCAGCAGGTAACGTGCTTGATGACTTGAGGTCAGTCTCCTGGAGCCACACGGTGTAAGTGAGAATGGACTCATAAGAGCTGTCCTCAGCCCACCTCCAACATACAAGTAAAGATCGCTTTTAGGAGTATTATTTTAAAACCTTTTACTCAGAGAGAAGTGTCTCCTTTACATGAACTGTCAACTCCATGACCTTTGCCTTCTTAGTTGCAAAATTGGGATATTTTTGACGATCCAGGTTTGATTTCTGAGAAAAGTCAGTTATGCGTCAACTAAACATCGCTTTGGACCGGAAGTGAAGAAGAAGAAGCCATCAGGTCACCATCATGTGTGAGCTGCTGAAAGCCTTGAGGAGGTGGTCTGCCTTCTGCACCCACTTCAGGTGTAGCTAACAGCTCAAGATGTGCTGGAGACAGTGCATGGGTCTGGACTGCATCATGAATGTCAAAAGTAGCAGCAGCATGAGCTCCTCCTCCCAGGCATCTTCAGAGGAAACTGTAACTTACAAGATCAGCCGCACCCAACCATCCATAGGTAAACCGTGAAGCTCACCTCCCTGCATCTAGGTCTCTAGTTGATTTTTCACAGATGAGAAGTTTGATCTGAGACAAAATCCTAAATGATCTGTTAATGATTTGGGATTTTAAACAGTTCAGTCTGAACACTGGTTCTTATAATCAAATTTGACACGAAAATAGGACTGTCATTAAATTCAAGGAAATACCATCGTTTAATGCTTCATCACATTAAATTTCAGATAATTAGTATGTCATGAAGCTGCATTTTGGAAACACGAATTTGAACTCTGCAACTCAGCAGACCGTACAGCTACATAGACATTTAGCCTCAGAGCGGTTCAGCATTAAGTTGCAGCTTCAGGAAGCTGGTTTGTGGGGAAATAACATATTTATTAGTTCCAGTTACCTGTTTTCTTCAATACGTGTGCATAATTAAAATGCCACTGCTGACAAATATTGTAGTCTGATGAACTGCTCCTAGAACCAGAAGACTTTCTTTCAAAAGAAAGATTCTTGTTCCCATATCTGTCTTGGGAACATTTAGAACTTTTCCTAGGCTCTGACATGATGCCTGTTTATGTTGTTTTGGTTTGATGCAGTTCCAATTGTTTCTCCTAAACTTTTTGGTTTTTTTTTTTTGTGGTAGATGTTGTCTGAGAGATGGGAGAATAAGGATGAGACTGAATTTATTGCAGTATCACCTTACACAGTAAATTCTGGGCAGGCTGAACGAAAGGGTTAATTCTCAAACCAAGTCATTAAAATTATGGCGAGTAATATTCTTAGGATACTAACCTACACATTCTGGTCACCCACACCCATGGTTTTAGTGCTTTTTGTAATTCCTTGTACTTGACACAATGGCTTTGTCTGATGGCTCTAACTTATGATAGCTTGAACAAAACAACTGATGTCATTCAATAAAAGTTAGGCTTCACTCTAAAGGGGTGTCCACGATAACAGTTTATGTGATCCATGATGCAAAAGATCACGCAGTTTAAACTGGGAGATAAAAGCTAAGAGAAGCTTCAGTGTCTTTTTAAATTAAGGTAATTTTTTATCTTAAGGGTTTTAAAAATGTTCCTCAAAGCATCAACCCAAAGGTCTTCTATCGTTGTCTCCCTAGAAATCCAGGCTTCTCAGAACTTCCAGGAAGATCTTCTGGCAAGCAAGCTCCCATCCCAGTATGATGCTGTGTTAAACTTCATCCGTTTGTCCAGCTAATTCTTATTCTCCTTCAATTTTACTAGATATGATGTTTTTATTGGGGCTCATGGAAGCATGGCTAATGACATCAGCAAGCTTTGTAATTTCCCACTGCCAGTTTTCTACACAGCTTACACTTTTGTCACTCAAACTGCACCAAATTGCTCCAACAATTAATCTCTCAGCACAGAAGTAGGGGAACTTTTAAATGGACCCCTTCTTGGGATTTTGTGTTAAAAACAGAAAAGTTCCCATGAGTGAAGAGGATAAGTTAGCTTTTCCAGCCTCTGCCTCTCCCCGAGTCTCACTTTTCTCGGCCACCTCCCAAAAGGAATGAATTAATTTCTCTTCTTGTCCTTTAAATGAATAGTGTAGTTTGGGTGAAATTATCGGGCAATTGCATGCCTTTTATGCAGATAATGCTATTTGATGAAAGCGGTGTTTTGATCTGCTGAGGATAATACAGATCCAGGGTTGGATTCATTGGTGAGAGTAAAGCTGTCTTCTCTGATAACTTCATCTCAGCATGAGGTCAGACGGGGAAAACTGGGATGGGGGATTAAAAAATGACACAGTCGGAGCGGTATTCAGTTCCCTGCTGTGCTCCTGGCTGCACACTATGGCTTATGGTTCTGATCTGTTATGGTATTGTCTGCCTTTCTCTCTCGGAGCAGAAAAGATTGCTTAAAACTTTTCTTTTTTCAGCTAGAGGGATTAGTTCTGTGCAGCTTTTTTAATTAAAGAAACTGTATCTTTTTCAAGGCAATTTAAAGCTGCAAGGGAAGGGCCATCAACAGCCAGAACTTAGTACTATTATCTGTAACAAAGTGTCAACTCCAAATTTGAAATATATTCAGAAATAGAAGAAGGAGGCTACGGAATTATGGTGCGATTTTTTTTTAACCTTCCTGGTGGCTCAGATCCCTAAATGAAGGAGAGTAAATACATTATTTTGCATATGTCCTGAATATGTTTCCATAACAGCACTAACTTCCAGCCACTTCGCTTTCCAGCTCGGCTGAGCTGGCTTAATTAAATCTTTTTGACGCTAGCAGAGTATACTTGGTCATAGTGTAAGAGGGAATCGATTTTACTATAGATCCCTTTTCTTTACCTAGAGATGATTTTTTTTTTTTTTACCATTTCCATTCCAGGTAATAGCAGTAGGAAAATATCTGCTTATTTTGTGCAATTTGCATTTAAACGGTGCCTCCTATAACATGGTGGTACTTTATCGCTGAGAACCTTTGCATGTGTGATCCACGGTCATTGTCTGTATTAATTGGAGAGGAGCATGGGTTGAGCCTATCCAAAATGATGATGAATTTGTCAGAAGGGATGTATATATTTGAGCTGGATTTATAGTTCAGTTTAACCCAGGTTCATGTCGAAAAATCCTCAAATGTTTCTAAGAAGGCCCATATGGTTATCACTTTACAAAGCACACAGGCTCTGTGCCGTGGTCGCCACATACACATCTCCAACTGAATTCCATGCCAGATCAATTAGAAACAGTCGTCCTGAGCAGACAGGAACAAACAGAGATTGTTTCCCCAATACCAGCTGAACCCTGGTCTTGAAGAAATGCAAAGTAGTCACCATAAGCTTTCTACTTCTGACCATTAAAAGTCTAAAGGCAATAAAGGTGCTATAATAATGTCACTTTTAATATAAAATATCTAAGAGCATCACTTTGCTATGATGCTTAAGATCTTCTCCTCCAATTTTCAGTAAATACTGCATTTTCCTGCAAGAGAGGAAAATGAAATTTATTCATTGCTTTCCCCATACTTTGTTTTTGCTTATGTTTCTAAGGAAAGTCCTTAGAAAGACCAGTTCAGAGGTGCCCTCTCTATAGTCACTAACATTTTACCACTATGTCCCATAAAAGAGACTGTGTCAAAGAAGTAGAGAAATATACTTAATACATATATTTTTTTTCAGGATAAATGTATTTTATGGCATATCACTTTTAAAAGAAAGTCAGAATGACTTAATGTAATACAAAAGTTTTAATCTTGTATCTATCCCTTCGTTTAAACATTTATTATTAAGTAACTTCATTTCTGAAATGCTGTGAAACTCTACTAGGAAGAATCCATGCACAAACAAACAAACAACAAACAGGAAATGACCATCACTTACACACAGAGAGAGTACAGCATAAACTCTGCCACGGAGAATAGTATTAACCAGTGCTTCAAAATCAAGGCATTCCAGGGCTAAGGTTATTCCCGACTAAAGAGCACCAAGAGGAGGAGAAAGAGTTGAGCTTTCCTTGGAAAGATGTTTACATCATTTCATCCTCAACTATACTAACTTGACACTTACAGGTTAATCTATATTTACAAGTTGATTCATGAACCAGACCCTAACATAGTTAAATGAAATTGTCCTTTTATGTCATTTAACGCATGTTAAAATTGACCTAGGGCTCACCACCGCTACACTATGATACCTCCTAAACCTCATTCATTTATCAACAAGTCTGAGCTTAAAAGGTACTCCCTGATAACTGTTCATTACAAAGAGTCTGTCTTTCCGTGTAAAGTCATACGGCAAGTGCTCAACACTCGTATGAAGGACGATGAAATTTGAGAGTGCATCATGTTAAGAGATAACTGATGCACAAAACTCTTCACAGACCTTGGGGTCCTTTGTGATGCTTTAGCCAAACTGTATTAGGAGTTTGGGGTGTACCCCACACCTGTGCCTCCCACCAAAGGCCAATGCCACTGGAAGCTCTGTTAACTCAACACAAAATAGTGTGCTGGGATAGCAAGGTCCTACTGTAAGGATGAGGTGTCTTATCACCAGCCTACTCCACGGTTCCAAAATGTGGGCATTGAGAGAAGCCTGTGTTGCTTTAATTACGGTAATGGAAGCATAATTTTTCTACTACAAACCGTCATTTAGCTTTATGACTTTGATCAAATTACAATATTTGTTTTAGTTTCCCTCAGACCAGCTGGTAAAGGAAAGAAGTTATTTTCGGGTGTGGAAAAAAAAAAAGGTCTGATAATCATTTGATGGCTACTTGAGAGACTTGTGTATCAAGTTTAAGTTCCAATGATGTGAATTATTGCAGATAAAGTGCTTTGTTAGCTGAAAAACACTTACTTTGTAGAGAAGATGTCAGGTAGCAAGACCTTAGAGTCTTCTCAGGGACTACCATCCTTTAGCTTCTCCAAGGTCCATGACATCCATGCATCCACTTCCCCCTTTTTCTAGTTGAGACCTAACCCCTTGTGGATAGTTGGGCTTTTCAAGGGGTGAGTTGGTTGCTGTAGTGTCTGAGCTTTAGCTGTTGATGTCATTTCTACCAGCTCTTTAGTGTGTGGAATCCCTTAAGTGGGAGAGGAGGCAGACCTGCAGCAACTCACCCTGAGCCTGGCAGTCAGGTCCTCATGTGGGTCTTTGCGGCTAAAGCAGAGAGTATAAATCCAGAGAATACCTTCAGATTAGAGCTATGTCTACACTCTTGTGAGAGAACCCCACAGCTGCCTGACTCAGTGCTCCCCTTCTGTGTGTTTGAAAGCCAGGAAGGAAAGTCTGATTTGGAGGCATCTGCTCCCCATCAGAGGGAGGTGGGAACAGCTGCCACCCAACCCCTTGGTTACAGGCTGGATCTCAGGACAAGAGAAGGCAGAAAGCCCTTAAAACAGGGAGGACAAGCATTCCCTTACCTGGCCAAAGATGTGTGGCAAAGGTTGGCGTGGGAGTAGGGGGAGTTGGAGCATCAAAGCTGAGAGTTCTTTGCTCTGGCTCCGTAACAGGTCGAAAGTCTTCCTTTTAGTGCCCTAGTCCAGTTCTGATGGTCCAGGTGTGCTCTCCCTAACCCCAAAGGGAATCTAGAGGTTCCTGTCCCCATGAAATGCTTGTTAAGGACACAGACAACAAGGGGAGGCTAAGGGAAGGAGATGCAATACAGCCAGTTCCTTGTCAGTCCAGACCAGTGCTGGTTAAGACTGTGTTGTCTCCAGCTACCCCGGCAGTTTGCAGTGCACACCAGCACAGACAGCACTGTCTGCGTAAAACAAAAACTGCTAGTCCAGTTTTTATTGCTGCCAAAGTGAGGTGAGCGGACGACCATCTTTTCCTCCCCTGATAGCAGCTCAGCCACAAGGCAGAGCTGGGATGATTCACAGATCAAGCAGCTTCACTGCTTTCCAGGGATGCATTTGGAGCAGGAAGCCAGGTACAGTTTGGTTTTGCTCATCAACATTTCTTCAGGGGCTCAAATGATGAGACTTCTGAGAGAGGAGGGGGAGAGGGGAGAGGGGAAGAGAGAAACAAGAAAGGAAAGAAAGAAGAGAAGAGAGGAGAGGACAGGAGAGGAGAGGAGAGCAAGAGAGGAGAGGAGAGAGCCGAACATACACACATTGACTGCCAAACTTACGTGCTGAGCCTTGAAGAAGCAGACAAATGCTTACAAAACACCTGCGTGCTTTGTCCACCAGCGCTAAGCCAACAGAGAGCTGTAATAATGTGGTCATAGCCATGCCATCTAGAGAGTTGTGTGTGTGTGTGTGTGTGTGTGTGTGTGTGTGTGTGTTTGTAGTACATCCACTTAGTGTGAAGGTTCAGCAATATGTAGTGGAAAACTTTGAATATCACTTAACAAGAACGTGGGCTGGAGATGGGCCTCAAGGTTTACTACCATTTCTACATTATATGACTTATAATTTCTTCATTTATAAGTAGTGTTAGCCACAATGAGGGTTTTGGGGGGGAGAAGCTGAAATAAACAGTGCTGCCCCATCTCCACCCTTATGCAGCTATTCTATTTCGGCATCTTTGGGGTTGGGGTAGTGTGTCTTTATTGTGTATTCTGGATATCAGTATAGAAACAAACAAGATAGGGGTTTTGCATCTTGGACAATTATAAGTTACACTCACAGAATTTTTTTTGTGTGGGGATTGAGCTGCAAGGTGATTCATAAACCACCCTCAGATGCTGATTTGGGGGAGTTTACTTGCTTTTCTTGTACTGTCTGGAGCAGTACATTCATAACTGACGAACTTAGGAAAATGAAGAGGGGAAGGTGTGATTCCCTCGCGTACGCCTCCTTAGTCCTTTTGACGTGTGAAATGCATGTGGCGGGAGAGTGGCTGTCCCATCCTAGGGAAACTCCAGATTGTTCCAGAAAGATGTGCCGGTGGGTCTTTGAGTCATTCATGCTCGTGGGGCCGGGTCGGATTCACTCATTGCCGAAGACTTCACAAAGCCCAGTGGTGCATTCAGTGGCTTAGTGTCTTTGGGGACCCGAACTGTAGGCGTGGATACACTAATTCAAATTCACTGATTCTTTGTCAGTTCCACGCCAAATTTTGGGGGGAAAATATCAGAAAAGGCCGCCAGGCTTTTCGCTGATTATCCGATTGCTAGATTTGTTCCTTTGAACGCAGTTAAACATACAAATGTCTGACTCCAGCCAAGACAAGTTAGGTACTGATTGATGGAGTCCTCTGCTCTGAAGTCCGCAGTGGAAGTGGTGGGACCCAAAGGCTCGGCTGGAGTCTGTTTCCTCTACCAGCTGCGGGAGACTGGTCGGCAGTGGCTCTGGGCAGGCCTGGGGATTCTCAGCCGCGCTAGGGGGCTCCAGGCTGGTCTCAGGGAACGCCTGGGCGCTCCTCGAGGAGCCGAGGAGCCGGGGAGCAACTGTCCTCTCCGAGGCTCAAGACCTACGCCTCCCGCGGACAGAAAGACGCCTGGAGGTGGCAGGAGGCAGGGAGCCAGAGCGCTACTCCGTAAAGTCCTAGGTTTGGTGTTCCAAAACTCAGAACTGTAGGTGCTCCGGGCAGTTAAAAAAAAAAAAGGCTCCCGGGGTGGGCTCTTGGCAGCTAGGAGTGAGGGTGGAGGTGGGGGAGGGGGCGGGGCCTGGGGGCTGCGGATCCAGAGTTGAGTTTTGGCGGAAACTTTAGTGGCAGTGTCCTGGAGGAAGGTAAACTTTTCCCTCTCCTACTGCAAAGCAAGTTGTGGCAGGGGCAGTGTTGTGCCGCTAATCGGAGGAAAGAAAGGAGAGGCGGAAGGGAGGATGGAGCTGGTGGTGGCGGAGGCTTTAGTTTTGCCGAGTGCGCCCCCGACAGCGGGGACTGGTCGGAGGTCCGGCTCCTTGAACCTGGGGGCGGACACTTGTTCTCAATAGGGCAGAGCTAGGGCTCGAACGGACGTCTGCGGGGTTCAACGCAGCCCTCCCCTGCCGGAGTCCGAAGGTCATTTGCGCTTTTCGGTCTCCGACAAGAGGACACTTCTGGGAGGAAAGATACAGGTCATTTTCGGAGGCTCCACGGAGGGCGGGCCGCCCACCGGGGGTGGCACTCCTTAATTACACCCTTCTGTCTAGGAATCCATCTTCCCAGGAAGCGTCTTGCACTCCGCACCTCCTCGGGTGACTCAGCTGACCCGAAATGCCCACCCTACGGAAGATCAAGAAAAGTAGTTTTCTAAGGAGGTTAGAGGTTTGATTACACAGAGAAGGGTCCCACTTAAGTCCAAGGCAATTAACCGCCCCTTCCTCCCCCCCCCACCCCAGGGCTTCCTCCCGGTCACCCCGGAGAGGAAGGGGACACACTTCCACGCACGTACCCCCCGCACTTTGTTGGCGCGTGTGAATTTCAGACGGCGCCGTAAGTTCATTAGTGTTTGCAATCAGCGGCCGGCAGACCCCTCATCAGAGCCGAAAGCCGGCAAGAGCCATTCATCAGCGTGAAGTGTTATTCACGGATGACCCCTAAATCACGGCGAGAGTAGTAGATACACTGATTGGTCACAGCATGGGAGCCTCGGTGCTTTCCCCACGTACCCAGCGTTGGCTGGGAGGAGGGATGGAGGGAGGGGCGGCGGTGTGGACGTGGTTCAGTCCGGCAAATCCCATTTGACAGGGAGAAGAAAAAAAAAAAAGCAGAAAACCGGGAATCTCAGTTTTTGAATAAAGAAGGAGCAGGGAAAAATAAATAAATAAATAAAGTACCTGTCATCTTGACAAGTGGCGGAGCGGAGGAGTCAAGGATTATAAATGATCACAGCCGGGTCCAGCTCGCCCCGTGATTGGGCTCTCCCGCGATCCGCACCAGGGAAGCGCATGGTAGGCTCCGCTCCTCTCTCCTACACATACACGCGCGCGCGGACACACACACACACACACACACACACACACACACACACATACAAACACACACACGCGCGCACGCACACACACACACACACACACACGTGTACGCGCCTGGTCTCGGGCACACTCGCCCAGAACGTCCCCCCCCCCCCCCCGTCCTTGCCCACAATTACGGTCCTGGATGCTGCTCCCTGGCACTGCGCCCTGCTCGCCTGCTCACCTTTCCCTTCTCCTCCCTCCTCCCTCACCTCCTCCATCCTCCCACTCCCCCGGCCGAGAGGCGAGGACTCCGGCCGGCGGAGGAGGGTGGAGGGGCCCGGCGGGAAGCGCGAGGGGGAGCGCGCTGGGAAGAAAAAGAAAGTGAACTCGTTGGCGCCCGCGCGCTTCCCTCCCCTCGCCGCGTCCCCGGGCCGCCGGGCCGTGGGCAGCGGAGGAAGTTGTAACACTTGCATCTCCCCCCCTACACACACACCTCCCCCTTCTCCCCTCCCCGGACCCCCTCCCCCGCGCCCGGAGCCTTTGAATTTGGCCGGGCGGGCGGGCGAGCGCAGGGGTGGACGCGGCGGCGGTGGCCGGGGTGCGAGCGGGCGGCGCGGGCGAGCGGAGCGCGGTAAGTGCGGCGCCGTGCGCCCTCCTTCCTTTCTGGGGTCCTAGCGCCTGGGCTTGGAGAGGGCGGGCGGGGATGCGAGCGGGGAAGCGCGTTCCCCCTCTCCGAGCCGCGGCTCCCGGGGGTCGGCTGCGAGTTGGCCAGCCCCGCGGGCGGCGGAGCATCCCGGTCCGGGGCTCCGGCGTCCGGGTTCCGGCCTCGGGTCCCCGCCCCTCCCTCCCTCGCGTCTGCCACCCTCGGCTGCCGGCTCAGGTGGGAACTTCGGCGGCGGTGCCTCCCACCTAGCAGCTGGGCAGGGTTTCGGGAACTCTGGACTCGCCGGGTTCCCCGAGGAAGGTGGTTCCCTGGAGCCTGTGGGGGCAGGGAGGGCAGATGACCTCTCTCTCTCTCTCTTGGGGTGCTACTCAGTTTGGGGGGACACAACCTCTGGTTCTCGGGGAAGGTATCTGGAGAGCTCCAGCCGGACTTCCGGAAAAGCTGGAAGCCTTGGGATGTCAGCCTTTGCCCGGGAAGTGGAGAGAAGGCTTCCCCCAACTGCCAGACAGCCAAGTTGCCAAGTAGTGAAAGAAGTAGGGGCCGAGGGTGCCGAGAGGAGTAGTGATCTCGGCTGAAACTTGATCTGGAAACTCTGGACGGGAGTGAAAGCAAACAAAACAGACCCGGACCAGGGCACTGAAATTTCTTTTTTCAGATGGATGAGGCTGCTGCTCGCTCCAGGTCACTATCCCTTTTTACAAATGAGGAAAGGGGGCTTCAGATGTTTCAGGTTGGGGCAAATGATGCCTGATCTTTGCCGAGCTCCTTGCTGAAAGCAGTCCAGATTCCTCTCGTGCTGCCCCTCCTGTAAGCCAGTGTTAGAGGTTAACTTGTTAATTATTATCATGGAAAAACGATAGCGAGCAATTCCATCGGGTAATAATACAGCGAGCGCATTTGTTTCCTGAGGTCCTTATCATTTTAGCTAGAGAAAAGTTCTCAGGACTTTGGAGTAGATGTCATGGAAATGAAATGCCAAGAACTAGCCTGGAACACTTTTTTCAGGGCCCCAGGCAGCTGGGCTACCAGAGACCAGAGCTCTCATTTAATAATACTCTCACTTCTTATCATCTGGTATTGTATTTCTCAAACATTTGTAGACTCTGGCAGAATCCACTGGGTGGTCTTTTCACTAGAAATAGCAATGTGTGTAGGCAATACCTTGCCTTTCCGTTGTCAAATGGAAAAAAAATAGAAGAAAGAAACAAAAAAAAAAAAAAAAAAGGAAGGAAGGAAAAGAAAAGAAGAGCTGGCGTTTAGGGAAACCTTAAAAAAAAAAAAAAAAAGGATGCCTTAAAGTAGTATTACAGCCTGACAACTGATTTGATTTTTTTTTCTGTCTTTAAAATGCAATGGATAACCCCCTACCTGCTTGAAAGAAATATTTGTAGCCTTTCAAGAATTAGGAACAGAGTATAGAACTTGGAATAGCTGTGTAATTACAATTTATTATAACCTGTGATGTTAAAACCTGTTTTATGCATAGCTCAGAAATCTCATCTTGTGTGTTCCAATGTACATTTTTACCGCTCAAAACTTCTGGTTTATATTTCTTAACAGGTAAAGTTCTTGAGGAGCCTTGAAAGTTTCGATTTTTGATTCTAAATTCAGAGCAAATATTTAATTCTTTATGTTAAGAGTAAGAGGTTAGTTCGGTAATAAGACTTGCTAATCCCACTTTCAAATGTCATGGCATTCACAAATTATTCCTAAAGTCTTCAAAGCTAGGGGGTTTATGATGACATTAGTTATTCTAGTGTATATTTCAGAACTATGTGCATCTCTCTCCCTGTTGCATTCTCCTTAATGCTATTGCCTTTTAAAACGAGGGCTTTTAATATTCTTCTTTTAAAAAAAGCACTACTTTCATTGCAGGAAATATTTTATTTTATATTACTTAAAATAACATATAATATTATGAAAAGGAATTCTTTGGAATAAGACAGTGATACATCTTACATATACCGAACAGGTTTTTGAAAAATGTAGTTTGACAGGAACTGTGGCAGTATTTATGTATTTGGGAAATAATGAGAACCCTCTGTCAGTAGCATTAAAACAATTAGCAATCCAGAGTCAAGAATATCGACTCTAATGAATATTGCTTCACTATTAAAAAATAAACACAACAGATTGCAGTAGACCTGGGGCTGCATTGTATAGAAAAAAGTGAAAAGGGGTGAAGTCTGGAGGCTTTTCTTACTCTGGTCTTGTTGGAGCCCTCTGGTTTGGGAGAGGAACCTGCTTTATTAGGATAAAGACAAAAGAAGCTAAGGATGCTTACCTTTGAATAGAAACTGAGCTTCTGAATAAAGCAAAAGTTTTACACTTATTTGTAAAGGGGACAGAGCTAGACAATAATGATCCGGTTGGCTAGTTGCACCTAGTCTTTCTTAGCTTTGCTTCTGAGAACTAAGAGTAATGCCTCTCTTTGTAAAGAGTCAGGCAGATAAGGGACTAGGGACAAGTGAGTGGCTATCACAGCGAGTGGAGCGATCTGTCAGAAACACGGACTCAGTGGTGGGCTATCTGTGCGAAAATGATGTTTTTGCAACAGCTGTGAACGTGCATTTGGGAATACTGAAGTTTTCTGCGATTTTACCTGCGATGTCTAGAGATGAAGCCAGAGTACAATCATGGCGTGGGTCAGGGTTCCACCCAGCCGGCTTCCTTAGTTATAAAGAGTGGTTATTTTAATCTAAGTGTGCATCAAACTTTCCTTCAGTCCTTAAGCACTTAGATTCCTGGGGTGGTAGAAGAAAGTCATGGAGGGGCTGTTTGTGTGAAGCAGGGATTTCATGGGCAGTTTAAATTGTCTGCCCCTTTGTTGAAGCTGGGCCAGGGAGAGCTGTTAGGCAGGCTGTCTTACATGGAGCTCCTCCACTCAGTGTTTCGTTTGAGAGTTAGGTGTCCATTTTAACTCCGAGAAGACACCTTTCTTCAGATAGGTAGAGAACATAATGATTTGCAACAAGACTTTTACTGTAATCTGCAGTTGCTTATAGCTCCTTTTGGGTTTTCAGTTGAAGTCTGTGCCCACATATTGCTTTATAAAGTGGGATGTGACAGTCCAGAGAAGACTTTAACTCACACATGTAGAAGGAAGCATGGCCCTGAAGAGGAAGCACAATGACACAGTGCTATTTCAAAGTTTCAGCAACCAAGTTTGAAAAATCATTTCTTGGAAGCTTCTTTTAGAATACATTTAAAAACCTAATTTTGGAGATACCAGCTGTTTTAAGAATCCTAATGGAAATTTTGTGCCTCAAAAAAAAAAAGGTAGAAAGAATGTCTTCGTCTGAAAACTGATTAATTGTTGTGTCTTATAAAACCTGATTTATTTTATACTTTTTTTATACCAAGCATTACCATTATGAAGCGCTCCTTCTAATTGAGATTAATGTTTCAGAGCAGAGAAGTGGTTTGGAGGGCTGCATTCATTTTGAGTGCTGTTGTAATCAATTTTAGATACAGTATTCCACAATGGATCAGTTTGCATCCAAACCTGCCTTATTATGTAGAATTAACCTGCTGGTGATTGATAGTAATACTTCTCTGTCTTGAAAAGTCATTTGTTTCCAAACAAGTGTGACGGTTCGTGAAAGTTTCAACATAGCACTTCTCATAATGAAAATATCTTGGTTGTGGGGATCTAATTTGAGCTTTAAAAAAAAAAGCATATAAAGCACGAGGAAACAATCCATTAATTCATTTTCAACGCGAGTCTCCCTTTTCCTCCCAAGTATAGTGTGCATCCTCTTGTACATCAAAGGAGTTCATGGCATTTTGAGTCATGAGTGGCAATCATTACTGCTTTAGATGATGTCTCTTATTTTTGTTGCTGTTGCTTGCATCAACATCCCAGTTGAGTATTTCTGAGCTTTCTTAGAATTAGAGATGTGCGTTGTTAGGATTTTATTTCGCAAGATGAGAAATACTGTCCTATCCCATCTGGTGAATTTTATCACCCCACTGTGATGTTTGCATTTGTTTATCTGTATCTGGTTGGCTTTCGTTTTGTCAGGTTCTTCAGAACTATAAATCAAGATTGTCTTAGGCTTTGGTCTATACTGCATTGTGAACTGGAATACATGCTTGAAGGCTCAGTGAAAATAGTGGAAGTTTAGAAGATTAATCCAGAAAAGTGTTCTGCTATACCTGTGCCATAGAAGGTTTCAAGAGAAAGATACAGCCGCACATGACCGTCTCATAGTGACATTGCTCTTTAGGTACGCATAGCAGCTCTGCTTCTTGCTTTATTTTAAGCTTCTGGATAAGGATAGATTATTGGCATTGCATTGGTGTTTTTCAGATTTGAAACACCCAGTTGAAAATGTAAGCTGTTAAAGTAAAGCACTTGAAATACCATTTTGAAAGTGTTCTCTTAGATAACCATTCTAATATAAACTATGAAAAATGCAGAAGCATGTCCAAATCTGAAGAGGTATTTTGCACACCTAAGCTGCAATAGGATCTATTTATTTGAAGACATTGTGATAACTTTCAGATCCTATTTTAATTGAGTAACTGAGGTGATTTATATATAGTCAGGTCAGCTACATAGAATTTGTTAGTGACGGTCTACTCAAGCCTGTGTCTTTCCACTTAAGTCACTTGCAAGTTAATGTCAGAATCAAGCAGCATACTCCTGAGTCACATGAGTAGATGGTTGAAAGTAATGAGATGACAGTGGTGGTGGTGGTGGTGATGCTATCCTCTCGATAGTTTCTTGAGCTCTCAGAGATGAGAGTGAGTGACAAGAGCTCTGGGACAGGTGGCAGTCTGAGCTGACTCCCATGACTTTTAGGTCACAGATACTTATAATCAGCCTAGGAATATGGGAAATTGTGTGTAACATATGAGCAAATTCTCTTTTTGTAAATTTGAAAGTTGATCACAGCTCATGGAGAGGACTTTTTTTTTCTCTCTCTTCTTATTTTTTAGCATTTTCCTCACATTTGCATCAGTCTTCTGGCTCATACTGAAGCAAGGCAACAGCAGATAATACCTTTCAAAAATGAAACAAATTAATAAATCACAGTGCACATAATCAGACATGTAGAAGCTGTTGTGGAATGCTATTGGTTGACATGATATTCGCAAACATTGTGGAGTATTAAGAATTTGGAGAGGAGGAGAATGATGTCATTTGGGTATCGTAATGAGATAATTTTATTTAGTAACAACCAGCTATTTTATAAGTGGGTGTACTGCCTTAACGCCAAAAGGAGATAAAAGAAAGAAGGGGGAGGGAGGATGAAGGAGGAAAAGAAGAGAGGGGGGAGAAAGAGAGAATCTCAATACCTTTTATAAAGAGTTATGGTCCGATGCTTTCCCTGTGCAGCACTAGGATCCACAAGAAAAACAACTCAAAAGTGCAAATTCTGACGATTAAGTAAATTGGGTAAGTAAAGATGAAAATTAATATAGTTTCTTTTAACTTGGAAGTATTTGCATTTTAGAAGCATGCATGAAAATTAGAACCCTGCCTTCTGACACTACTCCAAGAATTCCAGATCTTATGACTAAGTCATCATATTCCAGAGGAAAGACAATGTCTCAAGAGTCTGTTTTCTAGGCGTGCTTTCTATGAATATGGGGCAAAGCATAAAGTTGAGTTTCCATATAGAGACTTAAGTAAAAAACTCAAAACTTGAATAATTTAATAGGGTCATTAAGAGGGAACTGACAAAGGTCACTTATATTTGATGATAAGGTTCTTAATCAATGCACTTCCATCATTCTGTCATTTCTTTAATTAATAGTTAAGATTATGCTGATAATTCTTCTTTCAGTTATTAAAACTTAGAAGGAACTAGCAGCCTGCTAAGGACTGTCTCCCCACAGTCAGGCTCTGAGGCAGCTCTGGTACCACAACTCTTTGAGACAGTAGAATGGTGTGAATTTGTTGCCTCTGCCTCCCACCCTGCTCAAAAGAAAGGAAAAAGAAAAAAAGTAGGATGAGCTATTTCATCTTCAGCTAAGCTCAAATCATATTTTGCAATTCAAATTGCTAGCCCCCTATCAGCAAGAAGAGGTGTCTTTTTGAACAACAACGTGATCCCAAAGAAGAGGTCTTCACTCAAGACCGACTCCAGCATCTCTGGTGTGCCAGCATTTGACTCCTGCGCTGGGATGGTATCTTGAGAGAGCTAAGGCATGTGGACTGCACATTGGAAGGTATGTTATACAGACAGTGAAAAGACACAATTGAGTATTGCACTCTTAACCTACAATGAGAAATGCATCGTGTTTTGATATGTTTGCACGAAGCCCATGCCTTATAATAATACTTGGTTTATTTTGGTCATTATAAAAGTGAAGCTATTGAAAAAGCGCATCTATTGTTTGTTTGCATTCTACCAGATGGTCTTTTAATGTGTAACATCTCTGCTGATACTTTAATTAAGGGATATGGAATTTATCTACATGTAGGTGAGAAAACTTGGCAAGAAACTCTAAATGCATCGGCATTGGGCCTTATTTAAAATAATCACACACACATACACACACACATTAAAAAAAAAAAAAAAACAACCCTGCAAGAAACATAGCTATAAATTTTGTTAATTTTAGGATTTCCAATCATTTCTAGCTTAAAGCCATCTTGAAAAGGAAAATTTTAACCTTTTCCATATGGTAATAAGAACAAAGTAGTATGATCCAATAGTGTGATCTTATTTTTTATACAAACAGAAATGAAATAAGTATTTCAGATGAAGATTTTTTATATTTTGTACAGTTGTTAATATTATACAAATGTAGGTTAAAATATTGCAAATAGCAAAAATTTAGTGGTGTAAGTGTAGATAGAGGACTCCTAATACAAAGGGTTGAAGGCTCCTGTATAAATAACCATGTTTTGTCTTATGTAAAAAAAAAACAACTGATGCTTCTCATAGAGGTATTTCTGAGTTGCATGACATTCTCAGCACTAACAGGAGAAAACCTTGACACAGTCCAAAGAACGGAAAACTTAATCTTTGTCTTCATAGCTATCACCCTGAACATTCCCAAATCACTGTTAAAGTCATACCTACCTAGGAAAAAGAGTCTATGTGTGTTGCCCTGTGAAACTGTCATGAATTGGGGTTCGGAGAAGGGTGCAACCTACAGAGAGCTGCCCAGGTGCTACCCTCAGCAATCGAGACAGAACGGATGTGTCCATCCGCAGAGTGGTGCAAGCTGGCATTTCTGTTTTAGGTTAGCCTTCCACATGATTCCCTCCCCTGAGGGAGCCTGTCTACAGTCACAACACATTTCAACCTAGAAATTTCAAAACCAAAATTGTTACTCAGAGGTGAGGCAGTCATCGCAGGTATGAAGAGGTTATCCTATCATGTGTTCTGTAATTTAAAAAATAATAATAATAAAATCGAAATTCTTCCTTAGACATTGCCTTTGTCCTAATATGTACAATCTCTCCATGGAAAGTCTCTGGCACAAATATTTTTACATACTGTGTTCATGTAATTTGATTTGCCAACAATCTTTTCATCACTACTAATTTTAAAACTTTTATTGTGGTAGGAGCTTTGAATAGGTCTAAAGTATAAAATGATTTAAAAATGTTTTCTAGTTTGTGTTCTTAGCCTGATTCAATTTTCAGTAGTTTTAATTTGTAAGGTAGTAGATACGGTATTTCCAAGCATTCTAACTTAAAGACAGAAACGTGATGTAAAAAAAAAAAATGTAATTTTAAAAATTAAATTTATTTTAAAAATTATTCATACATAGATTTTAAAATGATATTTTTATTTAAAGTATACTTTTAAATAAAGAAGACCTGTGTTATACATTTGAAATTCCAAATATTGTGTCATTGTAAAATTTAACTAAACTGTAATAATTTAAAATATTTATGCATATGGTTTTTATCTATTACATTTTTCCCTTCCTTAGGAAACTCGAGATTTTTCTTTATGTGAATAATATGTCCTGGAGTCCATAATTTAGGAATTATTACTAAGCAAAATATACAGAAACACACCTGTTTTCAAGTTAGCCTAAAACCAATAATTATCCAAAGTCTGGCTGTCTAAAACATCGTGAATATACCTTAATTTAATGTATATCACATTTTACATTATTTATACATTTGGAAAATATCATTAAGCTATGCATATGTGAAACCTACCCAGATAATCAAGAAGTTACTGCATACATGAAAGGAGAATGATGTGTTTATATTATTAATTTGAAGTCACAGACCATGCATTTGTAAAGTGAAGGTTAAATTTCAAGAAATGTAAATTCTTGGTTTTCAGGGGTAAGATGATTTTAATAATGTGAACATAATCTTCATTAACATATGATGCTAGCAAATTGGGTCAACCTCTAGTGAGAGGCCAGAGTGGAAGTCTCGTGTCTTTTCCCCTAAGTTTTAAATACAATCTGCAGTTTCAGTAATTTCAGTCTGCAGATGTTTGATAACGTGGGACTATCTTGGGGCAATTGTAATTTCAAGGAAAGGACTCGGTGCTTGTATTGTTTGATGCCATCAGGCTAATTTTCCTTATGTCATCTGATGAAAGTTGCATTTAGGAACTGCATTGTGCTTCAGGTAGGACCTTTAACATATCAAATTTGGTGAATTTTTTATTTATCATATGCCAAGGTTAATGTTTACTGCTTAGATCATTAATGTATCACTTTTAATTTAAATATGATAGATTTGTGGATTGATTGTGTAATTAGCATTTAAGTTGTGAAAAGGCTATATAATTGGCTTTGAAATTTTTAAATGTTGAAAAAGCAAAATATAAATATTTCCCTATCTTGAAAAAAAATGTTATAAATAATGAGCCTTTGGGGGAATCTTCTTACTACTTTTATCTTCTTTTAAAGTACACATTCTGAGGTATTTTTACCATTTAAATTTAAATGTAGAACATAATAATTTGCTTTAGGAGTTGATGTAAATTAATAATGTGCGTGATGATTTTTTTCCAAAGGAAGTGTCTTAGACTTTGCATGAGGCTCTGATTCCTTTAAGATTAACAATCGTTTGTGTAAATGGCTATTTGTGTGTGTGTGTGTGTGTGTGTGTGTGTGTGTGTGTGTGTAAGACTGTTACATACTTTTTAAGTTCTCATCATGACTTTTAAAAGAATAGCCCATCAAGCAGAGGAAGCCTTGTGGCTCAATTGACACTCTTTGATGAAGGATTACACATTCTCCTCTAATCTGTGATCCCAGAATCTTTTGCACAATAGTTTTATTAAGAGGCGCTGGACTGGCTGGCCATGGTTTCATTTCCTTTAAACAGTTAGTTGATTCCTTTTCTAGATCAAAACTGTATGTGGAATTTTTACACTAAATATACATTTGGGGAATGAATAGGTGCAATGCTTAAAATCCAAGATAAAAAAACTCTTAAGTTAGAAAAGTTTTTGGAGGATGCTTTTTCATTTTCTGCAGATGGTCAGTGCAACCCCTGGGGACTCTGGGCTCCTCCGTTCTTCAAGTGCTCTACCTGCGAGATGGAGTCCCCAGGGTCCCTGGAAGGCAGGCTCTCCTCGTTAATGTTGACAGCGACTTGTGTGGGAAAGAAACGATTGACATACAAAATTGACACCATCATAGAAAGGAGTGCTAATTTTTTTTCTGGTCCTGTACCAAACTAGGGAGCATGTTAATGTGTTTTGGTCATGGCTTAAAACCATGAAAGCACATTGTGTATAATGTGGGCATGAGAATTAAAAGTGTGTCATGGATGGAGAGCTTCAAGTTTGGCTTAAGAAATATCTTAAAAGTTAAGTGGTCAGATGTGCTTATATTTATATCAGTTTTCTTTAGTCAGTAACAAACAGAAGACAAAAACTTAAAAAAACAAACAAATATTGTTTAGTTGACAATATTTAGTTGATCTCAATCATAAAATACAAGTAATCCAACATAATAAAAGCAAAATTTATTGTGTATAATTAATTTGCGTAAATAAATACACTGTTACTTCTGAAGCTGCTAGCTTGTAAAACTTTAAAAAGAGTAGCTAAGTAGCTTATAAAATGGCACAGTGAGACATGACCAGATTTTCTTGCTGTCTCAGAGATCCTACTGTTTTGATGCTTATTCGTTGAAGCATGCCGTCAGCTTCAAACGATGACCACACTGCAGTCAGATTCTGAGTTGTCATCTGTACAAATCTAGAAAGTTTTCTGTCCTTAAACATTAACTTGAAAGTATTTGTAACGGGATTGCTCCCTACTTAGTAGCTATTATAATGTATGATGTTTAAGATGATTACTGTTCATCAGGCCAGCTAGATGTATGCACCCAAACTTTAATTTACAACATATTTTGAATAGAAAATTTAAATAATATCCTCAAATATCTTACATAATGTTCAGATTCCCGATTTAGGGCTGTTAAAACACTGGATTTGATATGTACTTTTTAAATTGTCGGAGGTTTGAAAATCATCATCTTCTGTGCTTCTGGTTCATAGACTATATGTGCTTTAATTTGATGTTTCGGAGTAATGCGGATTAGGGATTTTGAAGAGCACACTTGCTTCCCGCTTCTCATCAGCCTTGTAGCAGAATCCTCACTTCAATCCCTCTCTTCATTATTCTAAGTCCTTATCAGATTCTAATCTCTTCTGTTGCCACAGCTGTTTGAGAATTTGTTTTTCAACTGCAATTACAAATACATGTGTGTATGACACTCAGTTCTTAGAAATGTTTGTAAAAGAAGGTAGAGGCAAGCAGCACTCGGCTGTTTATAGAGCCTTTGGTTAATCTATTATTGGAAAATTAGAGTGTCAGTCGTTATGAAGGGGAATTGGACGGAGTCATGTGCAGCGGATGCTTAGCTGATATTAAGCAGAAGAACAAATAGGAAATGGACCAGTTCCTTCAGAGCAGGTTGGTTTTGATAGAGTGAAGTCTGGCTGAAGCACCCATTCCCCTCTGGCAATCCAGGCAGAAACATTTTGGTGTTGCCATCACCTTTTAAAAATCATCCAAGTATGACATTATAGGAGGAATTTCCTTAAACACTTGTGCTTAATTTGATGTGCCAAGTTGGGAAATGACTGACATCCATCACCCAGGTGCTTAATAAATAAGCAGGAATTTAACCACGAAGAAATTGAGAAGAATGTCACATTTTGAATAAAGCTAGCAAAAAGAAAAACTCTAGTCATATAGAAACCTTACGAAATGTTTTGTGTGTTAGGGCTGTGAAGATGACTCAGTGGTTAAGAGCACTGGCTGCTCTTCCAAAGGCTGTGAATTAGATTCCCAGAACCCACACAATGACTCAAAACCATCTGTAACTAGGCTCCTAGGGATCCAATAACCTCATCTGTCCGCAAATGCTCTCTATACACACCTGATGGATGCACAGATATGTAGCCATACATGTGAAATAAAAAAGAGAAATGTCATATTTGTCAACTTTTAGTGCTACTCTATTTTATTTCTGTATGTTTTTTTAAATTATATCATTATTTTACTCTTCTCATACATGGTAGGACTTGCCTTTCCTAGGAATAATTGACAATATTTTCCATTAGAAAGTTATTGAGTTCAATGTTTACATTAGTTGTCAAAGATGCTACATATCAACACAGTTTTCTCTCTTTTCTACATAGTTGAGATTCTAAAGAGCACTTGTTTTCTGGTGAAAATTCTTTGGGATACAGAGGTGGTGAGGTTTGGACTGCTTTGGGCTTGTTTTGAAGAACACAGACTTGTATGTGGTACCCTGTTTTCCATGAGAACATATTGATTGTGGAAAATAGATACACAATGTGAGGCCAAAATGTTGTTGTTTTTTTTTTTTTTTTTTTAATGACTGTCTTAAAGAAACTTTTGAGAATGTTATCAGATGAGCAAATTGTTTATCTGTGAAAGTGTGAGAATTTTTCCATTCATATTTGATATGTTAGAAATTATTAAGGACCTTGTGCCATTGAACTTACAGAAATTCAAAGGCTAATTGTTTGCGTGTGCACATACTACAGTTAGGATTTGAGTGTGTCTCTATCTTTAATGTGTGCTTTATTTACTCAGTCATGCTTTCCCTACCAAATCATTCAGATCCAACTCTGCATGTACCCAAGTGGCTGTGTCCTAGGAAGGATTATAAGAAATAAGACTTTATTTCACACCCATAGAAAGTTTTTATGTGCAGTTAAAGCTTGAGACAAAGAGATAACAGATGGTGATCAAGGTCATGCAGAAAAGCCAAGAGAGGTAATGAGAGAATTACCACCTTTGCTAAGTTGTACTCTAACGGCCCGTGGCTTTTTGAAATCCCCAAAGAACTGATGACATGTTAACAGTAATGCCTCCAGCAGGCCCTCTCTCAGGCAGCAGATAGCTGTTTTCAGTGTCTCAAAGCTTTGTGGTACGCTAGACTGATTCCAAATAGTAACAACTACAAACCAACCAATATACTGCAGTGGTGTATCGGAAGCCAGTTACCCAGAAAGAGCAAAAACTGAACAGTTGTCAGCTGTTGAATTAAATGCCCCCCCCCCCGCTTTGGCATACTTGCTCAAAAATGCTACAAAGGCAAAGGACCTGGCCCTGGTTCTTAGGACAGTCTCAGCTTGTCCACTCTCTGGTGCTGCACGGTCCATCAGTAAATAATTGATGCAGGAATGAACTCTTCCCTCACTCTCTGTCAATGTCAAGTGTACTCATCAGTGGATGGCCCTTCACAAAACATCTGTGACCTCTAGACAGAGGTCGTCACTTGGGACTGCTCAGGTTATCAAAGTGACCAGACTTTGTTAAGAATAGATTACCAACAAAGAGGCGTAAATATTTTAATAAGAACTAACCCTATGGCTAACTTCTGTAAACCTCTGGGACAAGACATGATGGGACAAAGATAGATAAGGAATTTCAAGGGGTGGTAAACAGGCAATGGGAGGGGGTCAACAAAAGCCATCCTAAATTCACTACTAGAAATATGCTGGCGAGTGGAAATGACAAGGCCGTTTACACGTTACATTTTTACCTCTAGAAAGGAAAGCGTTCTTCCAGTATCCTTCACGATATGGTGTGCTGCTCCTCTCGTCTCACTGTTGTTTGTGTCTGAAGGAACCGTGGGTGAAAGAGAAATCCTTCTTTCCCATTAGGAAGACAGTGCAGCAAGTTTGATAAGGGAGGTTGGCATAGGCCGAGAGTCAAGAGACACAGGGAGGTCTGGGAGACTCCATACTAAAAGGCAGACACTCCATCCAAAGGAGACACCCCAGAGGAAGAGCTGTTGTCTTGTGAGAATGAGGCCTCGTGTTGCCAGATTGTGAGATTTTTCAAGAAATGCCACAATATGAATTTTGTGAATCTAGATTTTTAAATGTTGGCTCATTGAAAAAAAGAAAAGAAAAGAAAAGAAAAACACAACACACAAAACACACAGATTAAACAAACCACGTCTGCAGGCTGGGCTTGGCAGTTGGGCCACCAGTTTGCAACCTGTGACAGAGAAGCCCAGATCTGCATTATGTATTTCAGGGGCTGCGGATGAGCAGTAGGGCTGGAGCAGAGGACCCCCCCCCCCGGGAGAAGTCTGTGAAGAGCTTGGAGAGGGAGTTTGGGTCCAGATTGTGGATTATCTTAAATGTCATCCTCTTCTACCCATTTTGGAGAAGAAAATGTTTTCAGTTTGCAGTACACTTTTTCCTGCTTTGCAACAGAAACCCAGCCTGCCAGCAAGCCTTCTGTAAGCCTTATCTGTGCCAACAGAGGAAAGGGTTAAGCCCCAGTAGCAGTTAAGGACTATTTCTTTGCTCTTTTATCCAACCACAGTAGATCCTGCTGTCCTTGTCCCCATGTTTGGAATACCAGGCTGCTGTGTGTGTGTGTGTGTGTGTGTGTGTGTGTATGTGTGTTTGTGTGTGTGTGTGTGTGTAGGTCAAAGGCAACTTAAGTGTTGCTCCTCAAATACAACCAACCTTTTTCTGAGGGGGCAGGAGGGCTCTCACTAGCTTGAGACTCCTACCAAGAAGATGGGCTGAGTAGACATGGAACACTAGACATCTACCTGTCTCCACTTCCGTTTTGCTGGGACAAGCAAACTGTATTATACATGGCTTTTGAAAAATGGACTCTGGGAGTTGAGTTCCGTTCCTTCTGCAAGTAAAGCATGCACTTTACCAAGTGAGCTCTCTCCCCGTGCCCCCGCCCCCTACCCCATACTCTTCACACCCTTAATGCTACCTAGCACTTGCAGGGAACTCCAATAGGAAATGACAGTAAATTAATATTATCATTATCACCATTATTCTTGCTGTTATTGTGCTAGCATCAGAATGCTGTCTGAATTCCAAAACTGAATTCTCAAAGAAAGAGAAATGTAAAGCGGTCTATATATTGCCCTGGACACACTTGTTTCTCCTTGCTTTGTGATGAGTGGGTGGGGCCCTGTGATGGAACCTCCAGCATTTGCTGGCTGTGTGACTCTGAGTGAAGCCTCTTCCTTTCATAGCCCTTTGGTATCGCTCTGTCAGAGCCTTGCCTGCTGCCTGCGCATGGAGATGTTATGGTGATGGTGATGATGATGTAGTCACTGAATCATTGTCAGTGGTAGCCTTATGGCAAACACTCTGCTCACCGGTATGGTTTTATGCAGGTCTTGGAGTCAAATTTGAAACAAAACTAACTTCCCCAGCTATGCCACAAGATTGCTTTTGTTGTTTTTGTTCTTGGACAGCTTCACAAATATATATAGTGAATCATAGCTGTTTTCCCCTTCACCTCTCTCACACCTCTCTCTCTCCCACTAAAACCCGTTGCCCCTACAAGTCTCCCTCCCACTGCCATGCCTTCCTTTTATTCGTGACCCACTGATCTTGCTTAATCAGAGTGGGTTTAAGTTCAGTGCGGTTGTAGAAATGGCAGCCTGTAGGGTGATCGTGAGGATGAGATGCACACAAACTTGGAGAGGGTTTGCTGTCGTTTGGAGCACACAGTGAGCAACACACGGGCAGAGCACGACATTGTCCATGGTTCAGGAAGGTGACGCTTTCCTATGGACTCTCTCTGGCCTGGGCAAGAATGACTTGGCTAGCATTGGAGCTTCTGCTGCTGACCCCAAGCGTCCTCTAGAGTCCTGCTTTTAATTGATGAATGACCATTAACAACATTGCTTGACTTGCTGAGTTACCCAGTCAGTGGTGATAGAAGAGTTGAATGCGGAGTTCTGGTTTGGCCTAGAGAGAGCAGGAAAGGGGCAACCTGTGATGTTTCCTCCGGCAGCACATGCAGAAGGGTTCCTAGTGGTGGTCCTGTGTCACGTAAGAGAGAGGGTCAAGCCTGAGGTGCACTTTAGAAGTGCTGTAAAAATGATGAAAAGGTCCTTGACCGTTCAAGGGGCACAGAGTTTATCTTTAACATTGATCTAGACACACTTAGTTATATCGCATAGAAAAGAGTGTTCATTTTTCTAAAAAAAAAAAAAAGAGAGAGAGAGAAGAAGAAGAAAGAAAGAAAGAAAACAAGTGTTTGCCTTTTCTACATTACAGCTGATGACCTGAAGGTACATTATTTATGTTATGGTATTTAGAGATTCCAGGAAATATTATGAAAAATTCATACTTGTACAGGCATGTGCCATGCCCCCATGTTGCTTGTTTCTCTTTAAAATGTGTGGCACACATATACCCTTTCGTGTTCAGTTAGCTCAGTGTACTTCTTAACATCGTGCTGAAAAGGCAGCTCTAATACAGTTGTCTGTGAGGCGATAGTTGGCCCCATCGTAAAGTAATCTCTTGTGTTGTTCAGCAATGATGTCTTCACTGTGCTTTTGTTTACCAAGCCAAACCGGTGGCTTAGGTTTGAGCAAAATTAAAGAAGCCCTGTCCAAGGGATCACTGCAGAAGAACTCTGACGCCGTAAAGAGCTAGAGTGAAGTTTGAAGGTGTCTAAAAAGCTGTGTACTCAGTGAAAATTAAAACAAACGAACAAACAAACAAACAAAAAAACCAGGAAGGTATAGGGGTAAGGAATGTGTAGGCTCAGTGTCTGGTAAGAGGGCCAGCCTCTATCTCCAAGATGGTGCCGTGAAAGCTGTGTTCTCCAGGGAAGGCAGAAGGTGAAAGGGCTACACAAATCTAGCTAGTTCCTTCCAGTGTAGACGGCATCGAATCACTACCCAAGTACCCTACCTCTTGATGCTATTCTAGAGGGGCCTAAGCTTTACAACTTCCGGCAGCTTCACCAATATTTAAAACATAGTGGTTCCTGTTCTCAGGCTGAGGGCGCACAGCGGCCGCTTCTGTGTGTACCATCTCCCCATTACCCATCCCATGGCACCCCTTCCCACGTTAGTCACCAGTGTTAGAAGTCTGAGTGACATGACAGCTTCATGACAGCTTTGTTTCTCACAACTCCTTTCTGATCAGTCAACGAGCATCTGAGGCTCCCCTCACTGGGTTTCTGGTACCCAACCCTCCCTTTCATTCTCACTGCCGGTTTCGTCATCTGGGCTCTGAGCATCATCCCTCATGGAGATGACTGCAGAATATCTTCCACCTGGGCTGCCCGCCACTGTCTTTCATCTCTCTAGTCCATTTTTGTAGATTGCTTCAGAGAGTGTCCGTCCTCACATCCTGACCTGATCATGTCACTCGCCTCATGAACTCACAGTGGCCCACCTTTATGGGATGAGTCCCGAACGCCTTAGCTTGACAGGTGATGTCCAAACCTTATGACCTGACTAAGGACCGTGTCACTCCGTTTTCCAGTGCTCTTGTGTGGTGTGCTTCATATAGGTGCATTTACTTACTGCTCCACACAGGACAAGTCTCCCCACCTTTGTGCCCTCTTAACCTGTTGCAAAATTACTCAACTGTCTCGATTGGGCTATTTCTATTTTTCCCTCTATTGCCAGGCTACTGTAGTACTTGTAAACCTGTGTAGTATTTATTTTATTCTCTGTTTTCATTCAGCTTACTAGAGTTTAAGACATTTTAAGAGTACACAAAATTTACAAATCTCACAAGTTTTGTGGCTTGTTTTCAAATGGGCCAAAACTGAGGTTTCAAAATGTACCTGTGTGCAATCTTGCCTCCCTCTCTGTCTGTCTGTCTCTGTGTCTCTGTCTCTGTCTCTCTTTCTCTTTCTCTTATATGGGTTTTTTTCCCACTGTGTAGCTCTGTCTGGCTTAGAACTTATGTTGTCAACCAGGTTGGCCTGGAACGTACAGAGATCCACTTCCCCAGCCTCGGCCTATGCCTCTCCAGTGTGGAAAGAAATGTGCCCCCCCCCCCCCCAGTGTGTGCTTTTCAGCTATGCTCACATTGGCTCTCGGAAACCATCCTCAAAGAGAACTCCATTCCCATTTCTGGGTGACAGAACTCAGCCTTTCAGTTCCATCTCAGCAGCTCTCCCCTTGCTAGCATCTTGTCTTCTTATAGTTAGCCTTACATACAGGAGTTGGTAACAAACTTCCCTTTAGTCTCCATCTTGCTGGGTCAGCCTTCCCAACCCTTGCTACATTATACATTCCTATAGCTTCTCAGTTTGCTCTTGATAGGCAGTTCACTAACTTTGCAAGCTCGAAGCTTCTGTGAGCTCCAGATCCATACTTCTTATAGATTACCATCCAAGCAGGGCTACTTCAAAAGTAGGCAGCGAGCAGGGGACAGGACTACTAAGAAGAAACGGGAAGAATGCTGCACCGGACACCAATGGTTGTCTTACGTGCATTAAACCATTTGACCTGTTCTTAGATATCTCAAGGGCTCCAAAAAAGAACGTGTTTTCTCTCTTGAGACACTTTCAGAGAACATGTTCTCCTCCTACGCCCAAACTCTAAGGAGATGGGGATGAGAGCCTTACAGGTGTCCTTGGCCCCTTCCTTTGCCTTGTCCCCTATACCTAGTTCACCATAGCATCTCAATGTTATTTTTTTTTCTAGTACCTCCAAATCGTAGATTTCTTTCATCTCAATTCCTGACAAACTCTTGTAGGCACCCACGCCAACTAGACTGGACTCCCACCATGGCTTCCTTATTGATTTATTGGCAGTCCACATGCTTCTTTCTTTGGCTTCTCCCCATCTCAGACCGAGTGACCTTTTAAAAATGCAAAGGGGATCTTATTGTTTCTTTTTGAAAACAATACATAACACAGGAAATCTTATTACATCTTTGCTTTCTACTTGATTATAATGCCCATCAAGCCAGGACCTTGTTCATTTTGTTTCCCTTTGTTTAACCAATAACATAGCTTAGTATCTCATACACAATTGCCAGTAAGTAGCTTTTGATTGAATGAGCCAGTGAATGGAAGACTCCAAATTCTCACACTGGACTTCTGAGAGCTACTTTTAGTCTCTGTGTTATTTTTTTCCCACCTGGAAGATTTTTAGCCTTTTTGAATGTATAAAAGCTTTCCATTATTTATTAATTTTGTTGTTTTATTTGGAAAATGTTTTTCTGTCTACCCTTCTGTTTAGTCATAAGATCATATTAAATCATACCTACCCTTTGTAGTTTACGGAGAGAGCTCTCAGGAAAGACCAATGCTAGAATTTTATTTAGAAAGAAACAATTCAGAACCTCTAAGAATGAACCCTGGTCACCACCTGGAGGGCTTTAAAACGTCTCCCTAGCTTTTACAGCAGTCATAGTTGAGAGAGCACTGGTTTAAATCTAATCATGGTCTTAGTCCCATCTCAAACACCCTGTCCTCCAGGGAAACGCTGGAGTTCTTCATTTTCCCTCAGCGTTTAGTAGCATGTAGTGAAGTGATTATCTGATCAATACTTATTTCATTATTTTAGGATGGCTGTGCTCTCAGATCCATTAGGGCTGAGCTTGGGCATCGCATTAGGAGGTTGCTGAGGACCCAAAAGTTCCTTCATAATTACTTCCTTCGATTTGACCAATGTCCACTTGTCACTTTGCAAAGACTCGGGGAGCTAAGCAGAAATCAGTCTTTGTGAACAAACTTTTGATTTGTGGCTGCTTGGCTGGCTTGACATCCAGCGTGTGTTTCTCATCGCTTATGCTTCATTCCTGATCTACCAGTGGGCTACCTTGGGTCAGGTCTTCTCCCACATATGCGGTCTTTAGCCAGGGAAGGGGTGAACATGTGTCTCTCTTATACTGCTAAGAAATCAGCTTTCCCAAGGATCCACAGAAGCATGTGTGTTTATTACATGCTCCCATTGGTAAAGACCACTGTTTGTGGGTGGTCCTTTTCTACGTCCGTTTTCCTTGAGGCTAGTCAAATGGCTGGTCTGAAACTATTTCTTTAGGTATTTTCGAGAGATGCTTTCCTTAGAGATCGAAAGAGGCAGGTGGGGTCATCCTCAATTACTCTTCGGGGCTTGGGTACTGAGGAGCAAACTCAGGGACAAGCCTGTTGGAGGCACTGTGTGGGAGGAGACTCCTTTGCTTCTGCCAAGAGGCAGGAGCTTGGCACCTCAGAGCCACAACTGTACAGCCCAGAAGCTGAATATTTCCTTCAGCTAGAGTAGATTTTGGCATCATTTCACAGTTGTCAGAAAATTATTTGCAGCAGCACCCTGCCCCCCACCCTGAACCACAAAACATTTAGCAAAAATGTCCACAGTGTGGAACTAATATTTTGAGTAGTCTTATGATAAACTTTGAAACTCATTTCTTACCAAATTCCTGCCACCCCCTAAAAGCATCCAGATGTTCGGCTCATGCATAATTATCTATTGTAATCATTAATATCAAGTTTCTTTGAGAGTTGGAGCGTCAGAAAGAAAAAGAGAAAAAGCAGACTGTGTTTAGACATGGGCCAAATTTGCTTTGTGGGTGATATTATCTGTTGAAACTAAAAGGGCTTTTTTGAAGATGGACCTGATCGGACACAGGTTTTTGGTGTGCACAGTAGCTGATGAGATCCGGGGAAGCTAAGCACCCTCCAACTTCAGCACTTATGTAAAAATGAGTAAGACAACATCTCATCGTGTGATGCTTGCTGGGGCTCAAGCTGACTACAATGGCTGGCATTTTCTCTGTTCTCACACTTACAAAAATAAAATCAGAAAGCATGAGAGGATGTGGAAAGACATCTGGCAGCACAAAACGAAGACATTTACCGAAAGGATGCCTGTGTCCCTCCTAAAAGCTGTAAAATGTTTGTGGCATTCCAGCTTGTTTCAAAGTGTAAATTTCCCCTAATCAGTAAGGTAAAGCAGAAGGGGCGACTGAGGATTGCGGTAGGCGTTTCTTGTTTGTTAAATATCGGCCTGCCTCTGTCTTTCTGCCATGTCACGCCTCGCCACGCCTGTCACCATGCTGACTCATGATACAGATTCCTAATAAAAGGGGCATGATCATGTCGGTAGGTAGAGTAACATAAAGAACGGTGATGGTGCACGAAGCAAAACAGATTTGGGGACAGAGTTGTGTCTTCCAGAGACTTGACTTAGAACGTCTTTTGGAGAACACCGCCCGCTTACCGGTAGATCTCGCTTCCAATTTTCCGTGTCAGTTTAATGAGACTTGGTATTAAAGACAAGCTTGAATTTTTGCCCATGCTGTTATGTCTCTCAGTTAGGGCTGGGTGAGTGAGTTGCCTCCAATTAGAAACGGGAAGGACTGCTAGACTCAAAGGCCAGACATGGAATTAATCATGACGCCTTATAGGGCCCTCCCAGCATCCACACATGTCTCATGGATGTGTCTCCGGGACTTAAACAATGAAGACAGTTGTCACATCCGTAAACTCATTGTACCCTGTGGAGATGTATAACGTGTAACTTCCAATGTCACACCAAGTGGCATCAGCTTGAAAAATCATTCAACTTTTGGAAACTTGCCTCAAATTGTCCTCAAGTGGCTATCTCTCTTAGCACTGCTAATGAGTCTGTCCATTTCATCGTTTTGTTTTGTTTTGTTTTGTTACCGATGCCAGTCATTTTTTATTTATAACTCCTGAAAAAAATAACATTATGTATAATTATTATATTTGCTCAAGTTTTAGAACATTTCTTCCTATTATACTTATAGGTTTAAAAATCATTCAGTTGGTCGTATGTGACTAACAAATTAAAAGGACCGGTTATTTGGAGAAAGGAGTGTGTGTGTGTGTGTGTGTGTGTGGTACACACACACTTGTATATACTCCTTTCTCTGAAATAACTGGTATATATACTTATAAATGTGCATATCTGACAGTATAATATATATACAGATGTTTATATTCCTACAGAGTGACTCATACTTTGTGTTAATGAGTCATCCGCAAAGTACTATATATCAGACTACTATCAATCAGGGGAGCTTGAAAATTAATGAGATTAACTCATAAATCAAGTGGTTTTGAAACCTATCACCTGCTTAGGTTATAGTTAAAATCGGTTATTTCTGTTCCCTTTGATACAGTAACTGAGTGCAAAACACCAACACAGGATGTCAAAGGAGCCTGCTGATCCCACCATCAGCTTCTGAGCATTTCTCGTACGAGTACTTTGACACTCTGATGGGAGAGACAGCAGGATTTCACCCCAAATTCAACTTTGAAAAAAATCTGTGCCAGGAAAAAAAAAAGAGAGAGAGAGAAAGAGGTCTCCTGAGATGGATTGAATTCTTCTGAAGAGAAAAATATATAATTTACTACCACCTAAGAAATTAATGAAGCTATGTGTGAGGGGCTTCTTAGAGGAGAATTTATCTTCTGTTTCTTATCAGAAAGTGCTGTGTATTTGAAATCTTTCTTCAGCTTCACCAAAACAGAATTTCCCATAATAATGAAAAATGTATGATTCTTGGCCATCTTGTTTACCAAATACTTATTGTAAGAGATCACTATTGGCCACAGAACTTGCAGCACAATTTACAGTGGAGTTTATTAAGAGCAAAAGATCCTCTCTTTGCACTGGAGGTTAGGAACATTTAATCTCTTAAAGCTGACATATCTAACGTGTAGCTATGTCAGCTACAGCTGTTTCTAAACATCAGTAACAAAATTATAGACAGGTTTTGAAGCTTCTGTGGTAAGAATGAATACGTCTGAGGATTCAACTTGCTGACAGTGTTTATGTAATTTAATCTTACCATCTGGTAGAAAGTAAACATTTTTTATAAAATTAAAGTTTATAAAATGAATCACTCACACTTTTCCAATTGTTGCGAATGAATGACAAATTTACATGTAGTTTCAGTGGAGGCTAAATGGAGATGCTGCCCATGTTTTTGAATGCATACTGCAATGCAACTTAGGCTGTTTAATGGACACTGGTTCCTTAAACAGAAAACAAGGCCATGCTTTAATCTCAGCCTCAGAGTCTGTGTTTCATGCTTTCTGCATTCCCTGAAGAGAGCGTGTGTATTTTTATTACTTCTGTTTTCCCCCACAAAGATACTAAGACTCAGAAATATTAGATGTCACTTATCTTAGGATAGGCGATGTCCCTAGTAAAATGCACACCTGCCCTGAGTTTTCTGTACCACAGTGGTCTCAACATAAGATACACTTAGCTGTTGTGTGAGTCACTGTGGCAGAACCCACTGTTTTCATATTGCAAGGAGCGCCTTTCCCTCCTCTCAGAAGCTGGCAAATTATCGGATTTGTGAAACTGACAAATTGTTCTGCAGACCCTGCCAAGTTCAAACTTTATAAATCTGACCTAGACGTTTTACTTGAAATAAATGTACAAGGCTGTTGTGTTTATAGCTATGCCCTGTGTTAAATCGAAAGCCTGTGCTCGATGTTGATGTAATAAAATTTAATTAGTTGTAAGTCAGGTTTGGTAGTAATTAGTTTATTGCGTATAATTATTACCTCTAATAGCAATCTGAAATCTACAAGCATTTTGATCTTTTTCCAAGTTAAGGAAGGAAAAAAAATACCCCTGTAAGACTCAGAACGGAAACAGCGGTAGTGAAATCCCATCAGTTAATTATCAGGCCAATTGTGGAATATGTTAAGGGAAAGAAATCTCATTGATGATGTACTGTGTCCTATTGATAGTATACAAACTATTTTAAAGTAATTTTCTAGTGAGGCTCTGCAATTCAACACGATGATGCCATCTATTGCTTTTCACATAAAAGCTGTAGTTGAATGATCAGAGTTAACACACGCTTTACTAACTTTTGGAATGTAGGCATACGTTTGGAAATTACATACAACTCACCGAGTTCTGACTAGATTTGAAGAGGCCTCGGATGAAAGCTGCAGCATCCCTTGCCTCAAATGTCTTATGCTCTGCTTGCTTCTAACAAAATAAAAAGTAGCTGGGATGGAGAGATGGCTCAGTGGTTAAGAACACTGAGTCCACTTCCAGAGGACCTGGGTTCAAGTCTCAGCACCCGCATGGAGAAAACTGAAATTCCAGCCGTGGGGGAGCCAACGCTCTTCTGCCCTCTGCTGGCACTGACTCAAGTGGCATAGACACACATGCAGGCAGAGCACCCTGACCCGTAAAGTAAAACCAAAAAAAAAAAAAAAAAAGTTAAGATTTGTTTTAAAAAATAAAGTAAGAAGCTTCCACAGCTGAAGCAGTGATACACAGGGACCCTGTATGAATCAGTCTAGAACAGCTTCTGGATAAGCTGGTTTATGAACTCAGATGCAGTATCTCCGTGAGTTACAGGGCAGTGATGCTCACCTGGCCTGTCCGAGTCCAGGACAGAAGAGCCAGAGACGCAGCCTTCCACCCCTTCTCTCAGTTCTCTTTGTGACTGGAAACACGTCTTTCCTCGTGTCTCATTTGTAATTTTAAAACATATGTTTAGCAGCTTTGTCATTCCCTCCCTCCAAAAAACTTGATTGTTACTTTTAACTTAAAGTTTATAATCTGGACAGTTTGGCAGTAACCCACAATAAAATTCCACGCCATGTGTGTTTTCTACACCAAACATTATATATCTCGTCATGTGGCTCTTTGGCTTTAGAACATTTTTATGGGGAAAAAAAATGAAAAGTTCAGTAAAGCATGTGGATTGGAGAAAGTGTGTTCTCTCTGAGAGCAGCCTCGCTCGTATCACAAGGTTATTAAATGGTTTAAAATAAAATGTTATGGCTGAACAGCTGATTTTATAAGCTGATGTTAAGTGCACAACCAACACATAGAAAATATTTAAATTTTATACTTCTCAATAATATTTTCTCCTTTTTTATTAGCAGAGGGCCTGTTTTGACTTCAAAAGAGGTCTTCTGTTATGAGCATTTCCATTTGGCAAGGAGAAAGAAGTGATTTGGCATAAAATATTCATAAACTGACATAATTAAAAATATTAACCAAGACATCTCAATTGGCTTTTATAGTATACCATTATAAATATTTATTTAGATCTTTGTGAAACATCTTTTGTGTTCCACATATGTTGCACATTTTTTGTTTTGTTTTGTTTTTACAGAGAATAGCCTTTCAGGTTACATTTACTGACGTGTTAATCTGGTGTTCCTATCCGGCATTTGTTCAAGGGGTATGAACTGCAGACCTAGTGGGTGCGTGGGAGGAGAGAGTGAGGGATGAAAAGATTGAAGAGAAGATGCTCCATCCACTGCCATGTTGGCAGTCGTCAAACTGACATGGAACATGCCTGCTAAAGTTAGCAATACAAAATAACATAATTAACTGCCAAATGAGAGAGATTTAATAAAAGATGAGGTTGGCTTGTTGCTGTAGGCAATCTCTGAGACAGTTATCATCCATCCCTCGTTTGGTTCTCAATCTCACACAAATTTGACTTTCATCAGCTCCCTGGCTATAAAAAGATTTTGTTAATCAAACGTACCAAATATCGCTTAATAAAGTAATATAATTTAGTGTATTATATTGCAGGCTATCCATATGCCCAAAGTGCTTCTCCTAGTTATCTACTGACAAGACACGTAGAAGGCTGAGAAACTATAGTCAGAGTTACTGGGTGGACACAGCATGGTGGCCATTGTTCACATGTCCATGATGGAGGCTGAGTCAGGAGGATGAAGGATGCAAAGAAAGCCTGGACTGTACGGCAAGAAACTTTGAAAAACAACAGCAGAGAAGCCTCTAAAGAGATGGTCCAGAGGGTAAAATGTTCCTTGTGCAAGTAAGAGGGCCTGCGTATGCTTCTCCAGCACCTGCATAAGTCAGCCCTGTGCTGTGGAGGAAAGGGGACAGGCGGAAGCCAGCTCCTCCCCAGCCTGCCAGTCTCCCTGTCTTTGTTTCATATGTGTGTGTGTGTGTGTGTGTGTGTGTTTATTTTAACTTATACATATGGGTTTTTTGTCTGCGAACCACAAGTGTACCTGCCAGGAGAGGGTGTCAGATCCCCTGGCACTGGAGTTATAGATGGTTGTAAGCCATCATGTGGGTGCTGGGAATTGAACCTGGGTCCTCTGCAAGAACAGCAAGTGCTCTGAACAGTGGAGCCATCTCTCCAGCCTGTGTCCCCATCTTTTAAAAAGACAAATGGTGGATCGTGATAGAAAGAAGACATTTGAAGTCAGTCTGTGTGGTTTTCACAGGCACAACAGGCATGGGCAGGTACAGCTGGACATGTGTGTGGACATGTATTCATATAACACACACATAACAAAGAAAGAAAAGTAGCTATCGGTTACATTAACGTAAAAATCTCTATTAGGTGCTGGAGAGATGGCTCAGACGTTAAGAGCATATACTGCTCCTGTAGAAGACCTGAGTTCAATTCCCAGCATCCATGTCAGATGGCTTGAAACCACCCGTATCTCCAGCTCTTGAAAACACATTTAACTCTTAAAACACATTATTCATAAATGTGTTCATTAGTGATTTTGTCCTATGATATACAAAGGCTATGTTACAATAATGACACAACCATTAGGGAGTGTACAACCAGCCAGAAACAGAGCGGTAACGTAAATAAAATACACGAGGAGAATATGGACTTAAAGCAAAAACTGTAGTGTTATGGTAATTTTTTTACCCAATTCATGCTAGAACCTAGAGGCTTTTGACATTGATATTATAAAGTAGAAATGCCCACCATGGAGTAATTTAATAGTTCTTTCCTGCGTGCAAACATTAATAAACATGAACAGTTGAGGAAACTTTGTGACCACGTGCGTATGAATAAAAAGAAGAAATAGGAAGTGTCTAAAGAAAAATGCTGAAAATTTACCCCTGAATTCTGAGAATAAATGTTTTTGTAAAAAGCTATTTTATATTCCCAGGGTGGCTCTCTTAATAAATTTTCATGTTTCTATCAAGTGAAAATGAAGAATGACACAAAGTTTTAAAATATTCATATATTCATTTAGTCAACAAATGTTTTTTTATGTGCCACACACCTAAGGACTCAGCACCCGAGGAACCTCTCTTGAACATATATCTCTCTGAAGACAGACCTGCTCTTTCTCTCATGCATATGAGATGTCTGTGGGGTATCAGAGAGAAAGCCTGTACGATTGGAAGTTCATGCCCAAAAGTTTGGTGAAATGTAGGGGAAGTTTTTCATGATTCGCATTCAGAAGTCATGGTTAAAGCACGAGAACTTTCAAAAGAGATGAAAGAAGGACTTACAAACAAAAAAACAAACAAAAAACGAGTAAAAGCTTTAAATCAGGGCTCAATGCAGGCATGGGAAGTCAGTATGGAGACTGAGAGTAATGTTTATGGATGTTGGGAAGAATGAAGACAGTCCCACAGGCGTCGGACGGAGCAACCAGGAGGTTTCAAGCTAGAATGACTAGTAGAGGATATGGGGAATGAAGTTTTTCTGAACACCTTTGCGGTTTAGTGGTGGAATGTGGGTGTCTGCCTGTTGACCCAAGGACATACATACGTGGGTGAAAGTTGGGACAGAGTATGTAAAGTAGTTTTAAAAAAATCACTTATGAAGCACGTTATTATTCTAATAGAATGCTAAAAAAGGGTTTTAGGATAATGTATGGTTAAAGATCTAGAACAATTTCTCTTCTCGTATGCTTTCTCTAACTGTGCGACAAGTTTTAATGAGCACAGTGTCTGCACCTTGGCTTTAGGGTTGTTTTCTTCCTAGCACCTAATACTCTAGATATATTTTTTCTTTTATTTTTGAGAGTATAATATAGTTAATCTTTCTCCCTTTTGTTTTCTCCATCCACACTCTCTCATATATCTCTCTTTGTATGTTTTCAAATTCACGGTTTCTTTTATTTTATTGTTATTTCATGCATATATGTGTATGATATCCATATATGCTCCTAAATATAACCTTCCCACCATGTTTAAAGCTACTCGTATGAACGTGATTTCAGGGCGGAACATTTGTATTGGATAACCGATTGGTGTGCTCTTCCCTAAAAACGACTATTTCTCCCTCTGTCTCTGCCTTCCTTAGTTGTCTTAGTTCTTTGTGTAAGGGTGGGACCTCACTGCCTTTTTCGTATCTGCTTTGCTTTGGAATGTCTGTTGATGTGGGCCTCGTTCAGTTCATGTTTTCACAGTTATTTTGGTGAGACTTGATGGGTGTAGCATTCTGACATCACTAGGAGACAAATAGATTTTCCTTTTTAATTTTTTTAATGAAAAACATTATAGTCATCTCTTTTGTAAACTGTAATGCATCATCCAAAAAACAGAACTTAATGCAAACTGATAACTAAAAATTGTCTTTCCAGAAAAAACAAACAAACTCATACAAGGTGAGCCGTCTCACCTTGATGATGACATTATGTGGATTTCAGAAATTTTTGTGATTCTACTAAACATCACACATAGTCTCTATGAAAGTAGGAATTGTGCTGCTAATTAACCAATTCATAATAAAAAGATAAAATATACAAAATGTTTGTTTAGGAATTTATCTATAGTGTTAACTGGGAACTGATTCCTCCTCCTCCTCCTTCTTCTGGGGCAGAGTTTCTCTGTACTCTTGGCTGTCCTGGAACTCACTTGGTAGATGCCTAGAACTCACAGAAATCCACCTGCACCTCCCTCCCCACTGCTAGGATTAAAGGTGTGCTCCACCACCACCCAAGCTGTTATTTTCTTCTTATTCTGAGGAGATTAAAAGATATGTGTAGGTGTATGTGTTAGGACTTAGAAACCAAAGCCCTGGAGAGTACTTGCTTCCTTTTTAAATCCAGCAGCCTTTCTGCGATTCCCACCATCCAGGAATTCATGTAAAGAGAGCCTCCTTAGGTGGGAATTCAATCTAGTCTCTGTCTCTGTCTCTGTCTCTCTCTCTCTCTCTCTCTGTTTCTGTCTCTGTTTCTCTGACTCTGTCTTTCTCTCTGTGTGTGTCTTTCTCTCTCCCTCTCCCCTTTCCTCCCTCCCCTCCATCATCTCCCCCCACACGCAGTTAACATGGAGTTGGTATCCTTTCGGTTCATGTTACCAAGGTGAAACCCAATATCATAGTCAGTCAAGTATTTGGAGGCATATATAGCCTCACCAGGGAGAGAAAAGTAGTTGGACAGTTATTGGGACATCAGGAAAATAATTGAAACTGGAGAACTCTGGTCCATTAATCGGGAGGTTCCTTGTATGGCCAATGAGCTTTGATATCCAATTTAATGAAAGATGCTTATTTCACTTTCCAGAGCAGAAAAATTAATTGGGAGCTATAATTTAAATTTGGTTTCCTTTTAATTGAAAGAATGTCTAAAGGGAAGGGAAAATTTTCTTTCTACTCATTTTCATTTCTTAATTTCTTTTTTTTTTAAAGAAAAGTTTTATTATTCCAAGTATTGACATTTTCATTATTTCAACTGGGATATTTAATTTGTTATTCGCTATCTCTTCGCAGAGAGAGAAATAAACGCTTTAGAGGCGGAAGAACAGTTTAGTGAACTTGCAGTCTGTTCTGCAGGTGAGGATTCAGTTCACATAGGAAGAACCAGCCTGGGGCAGCAATTGAGGAAATGGACTTTTAGGCAGCTAACGTGATCTTGCTAGATTCTGTTTTTTCTATGTTAGAAATTAACTTTGTCAGTTGGCTCCTCATAACCCACTGTGTTTGTGTTTGTTTTTAAGGAGTTTCATTGGCAGGTGGTCAGGCCTGGTGCAGTACTGAAAGCCTGTTCATGCACTTGAAGCAAGCTTAGGTTTTATCTTTACTACCTTGGGTTTTTACCTCAGCCTACTTTTCCTTTTAAAGTCTATATGCTAGTAAACACAGAGTATTTTTAAATGCTTTTAATACATTTTTTTTGTCATCACTCCACGTTGTAATTCTAAATTCAACCCCAAAATCCCACAGAGTGTTCCTTCAGACACTCCTCCAGAACAAAGAGGCAGGCCCGCAGGCTCCTGGCCTATTTAAACATCTGAAAATAACTCAGAAAATGACCCCCCCTCCTTTGTCTTCTCCTGAGACCCTGACAACACAGGAAAACATGCAGCTGTTGTGTGACCTTCTCGTCTGCTGTGAAGATAGATGTTGCTGGAAGGCTGTGTCCATTGAGAATGATTGCTTCAATGGAGCCAGGCCCGTATTTATCTTCTTGAGGCACCGTGGAAGGAACCAGCATTGTTGGTTTCCTGACATCTTCTCCTTGCTCTCTTTAAAAGGAGGTAGTCTATGTCTTCTGGTCTAATTTCAAACTCAACCTTAGCTGAGCCTGGCCTTGAACCCCTGGCCCTCTTGCTTCTGCCTTCTGAACGGTGGCAGGCACCCCCATGCCAGAGATATGCAATGCTGGCGATGGAACCCGTGGCAGCCTGTATGTTAGGCAAGCAACTTACCAACTGAGAGCTGAATCCCCAGCTGATAATCAGCTTCTGAAGATTAGTTTGCTGTTTGCTTTTTGCTTGTGCACACCATATGCATTTGGGACACTGCGCCATCTTGGTGGATCTGAGAGGAGGGCCTTGATTTCACAGGTATTAAAATGACCTGCCACTCAGGATGAATTGCTACATCACAGCCCCGACCACTTTTTGCTACAGCAAAGATGACTCATTTGCTTGAAATTAATTTATTAATTAAATAATTAGTAGTGTTAATTAATATTTTATCTTGTGGTTTAGTTATAATTAATGCTGCTTTATTTGATGAGGTATAACTTAAGAAATGGGGGAGGGGGTGCGCAAATATAATTTCCTTAACTCACAGCCTTTCCATACATAAAAGACATGCTTAGCAGAGGGTGTGGTTTCAGGTGGTTAAGTGGTCAATAATTCTTAGAGAATGAATGGATGAGCATGTAGTTGGCACATTTTAGAGAAATAGTGTAGTATAGTCATTTAAAGTGTGGGCTTCAGTGAAAATGCATTTTTAAAAAAATTTGATTTGAATTACAGCTCTATCGTCTACTGTTTTATGTGCTATGGGGTGCATTCTCTGCATGTGGTTTGAAACCTGTGGTTCAGGGTCATTGCTTTCAAAATGGAGTTGGTGGGACTTACATGGCAGGCTAGTAGCATGGCTGAAACCTTCTGTGCATGAGGCTGGAGGTGTAGCTCATTTGTGAAAGTACTTTCCAGGGACTAGCATGTAGAGAGCCCTGGCTTTAATCTCTAGTACCAAAAAAACAAACAAACAAAAAAAAACAAAAAACAAAACAACAACAACAAAAAAAAAAACAGGTGTAGTGATGACACATGCCTATGGTCCAGGCACTTAGAAGGTAAAGGCTGGAGGAGCAGGAGTTCAAGGTCATCTTTACACATGAAGTTTGAAGCAAACCTGGGCTACATGAGACCCTGTCATAAAAAACCAGGAGGGATGGGGAAGGGGAGGAGGGAGAGACTGAAGGATTGATAAGGGTTACCCTTAACCCTTAAAGGTCAAAAATGTCATAATTAACCACCTTGTAAGCTTGATTTCAATAGTACTTAAAAGTATACTATTTAACATACATATTTTGGGGGCTCTTCTTTCAAAATGACCCGAATTTGTTCTGGTTGTTACAAGTTTTGCAGTTTAACAGTTAATGCCAACAGTTCTGAAGAGCTTAGGCATTTGACCCATGGGCAAGACATACAGACTTTTGTTCAACAATTCATATATTTTTGATACTTTTTTTTGTAATAGAGATCCTTCAGAAACACTCATGTGTTTATTATGAGTTTAGAGTACATGAATCTTCCTAATAATTGTGGCCACCCCCTAGGCAGGAGCCACATTTTGCAGAGGTTTCATCCTACAAGGCAGAGCAGCATGGTTTAATACGTAACACGTATCAGCGACTAGGTAAACACAGGTTGGATTCTCGTATCCGTTGCTATGTCTTCAATAATCCCAAGTGTCTCCCAGATTTGTGGCAGCTGAGAACATCCAGATAACCAAGTTTTATTCTTTGAGATAGATGTCATCAATTTCTACTGCCTCACCAAAAAATTATGTGGGCCAGAAATAGGTCTTCCCTTATAAATTTTACAACCAGTGCCTTCCAGGCCGGGGAGAAATCATTGCCTTCAAAACACTGTTGGTCTCTGAGGCTTCCTTAGAGATTCAAACAGCAAGGCAGTGTGGCCACACCCATAGACCAGTATAAAACAGGATAAAAAGAATGCGGACCCTGCCCAACATCCGTGTGCAGTGTGTTCAGGAATCCTCTTGTTTTACATCTCATTTCTTTTTAGAACACGTGCATGTTTCTTTTTCTACATATTATAACAATTTTCTTAACTGCAGAATGTTTTAGTGAAACAGTTTGAAAAGATTAAACTCACTAACTCATTAATTCTTCAAAAATTAAAAAAACAACAACTTCATGATCATTTTCTCAAGTGTCTTCAGGTTTTCACCTCCCCTCCCACACATATGTGATTAAGTGTTTTTTATCCTGAGAAAAATGAAGCCTTTTTTTCCCTAGTTAGGCTCCTTTTGTTAGCTTCTTCGGTTATTGTAATTCTAACTTTTCACCTATCCAGGCCTGCAGATTTCCAGCTCCAAATATTTCATTCCAAAAGTCAATATTGATATGAATGAAATGTATTTTAAAGGAGTAAAACAAGCTTTTCAGCTGAGTCCTTCATGTGATTTTTAATTCTCAAGTCCATGCTGGTTGGAGAACATTAGCCTCTTCAAGGTGAGAATTTTTGTATTAAGTCTTTAAAATAAACTTCGGGGGGAAAATGCTAAGCAAAACTCACCTAATTCACGTATTCAAATTAGATTTAATTTCAAAATCCTTCCAAGGACCCCTCTCCACTTATCCCCTTGGGGGTCTTTCAAAAACCAGGTGTCTGGAATTGTCTCCAGCCTCCCCTGAGAGCACCCTAGGCCCTGGATTAATGCGTGAACGCTGCCTTTTGTTTTACAGTGCCTGTTTACATAAGGCCTGGTCATTTAATCTCACTCAGAAATGTGTGGCCAGGATGAACCCACACTGAGTAGGTCTTTGGTGAATGGTCTTGTGTCTGTGTTGAGTTGATTTCCAAATATTCTTCAAGTGACATGGGGAAAAAAAGGGTACTATAGAGGCATTTCTTCATTCATCCACCACCTTAAAGGCAATTTAGGAGTAAGTGTTGTCTTATTTATTACAATAGATAATAGGACAGGAACAATTTAAATCAGTCTGTTTTAGTAATCATTCCAAGAGCACAGAACATACTATGATAACTTTGGTAATCTAATAACAATGTGTCTTGCAAACCCCAAAATTATCTCTGGCCTGAAACTGGCATTTCTCTCTCACAGAATGTATTTATTCGCTTAAACCATTGATTCAACCTGCCGGTTCAAAAGGCATCTTTCTTCATGGGCATATGAATGAAATAACTTTTTCCATGTGCCTTTTATTTTCTAAATATTTATTTTTGATTCAATGAGCCAATTGCATTAAATGAGTCATTACAGAAATAAGGTGTTGTCTTAATTTCAGACTTTCTCATGAATTTTGAATATATTTGTGTCTTAAAACATCCCAATCTCTGTCCTTTCTTCAGACTTTTAATTCTACTCCTGTGCTCTTTTCACATGAGGTTAGACAGCATGAGCAAGAATGTACTTAGCAAAATCACAGCTTGCATGAAGTGTTTACTTAAGTATTTGTAGACTGACAGTCCTAAGTAGTCTTCAGAATACAACATACTCTCTGTGTACAAATAACCTCACGGAGCATTTTCCTCTCTAAAGGACGTGAGCTGTGAATCAGGAAGGTTGTGCTTTGAAAAGCTTGTTTCCGTTTATAGTTTCCTAATGCTTGTTTTCCCCAGGTTTTGCCCAGCAACTTGGAGAAGTTGCTGTTCAGTGAGGTATTTATGGAGGATCACTGCAACTGTGTGTCTGCACTGTAGCCTCCACGTTTTCCCAGGAGTGGAAGGGTTGTGAAATTTACTAGCTGTCACACTGTACTTACCTGTTAGAAGCCCTACTTTGACACCCTTCTCAGAGGTATGCAATGGTTAGATCTGCCTCTGCAGCATCTCCTGGTGCTATACAGTAATGGAGCACGATCGTTAATTCAAGTGGAATCAGTTTCATAAAGTCAGTCTATCCAAACAAAGGACCAAATCCTCCTAATTCCAGTATAAGTACATATGCAAAATATAAATTATACAATTATATAAGATATATTAACATAAATTATTTTATGGTTCTTAATAATAGTCATTTTCCATGGGTAATTTAGCAATAGCTCTATTTCCTAAATAACAGTAATTTTGCTTTCTTTTACTTTAATAAAACATTATTGTTCGTCCCCTTAACAAGTCACATCAGTTCAGAAAACTCTCTCCCCCTCTCTCTCTCTCCCTCCCTCCTGAGTAGGGACCATTTCATTTCTCTCTTTACTCTTCGCTTGACTCTTGAACCCAACAACATGAAACTTTAAGAACCTCAAATCTTGCTATGACCTCGAAACTAACACTCTTAAGAGGCATTTGATTGCATTTGGATGTGAAAGAAAATGTTCCTCATATCTTCTGCTGAGAGATGGGGGCCTTCCACTGAGAGCCTTTTATTGTTTTCCCTTCCTGCTAGTCACCAGGCTCAACTTCTTAACAAAGCTATCATTAGAGAGGAGATCAGAACTAAGCCTGGGATAGGCTTAAGCTGGCCACCTTTTCTTAAAGCCAAACAAGCCTGTTTAAGGAAAAAAAAAAAAATATATATATATATATATATATATAGTAGCAGAAGATGATATGCAAGAAGCAAATTCTAGTGCATGAAACAAGATCCAGTGGTTTGACACAGTGCTATGAGTATTTTTTTAACAACAGAAATAGTTAAACTGATTTCAACAGTTAATCAGTTTGGATAAGAGTAACTTCTTTCGTGTACAGATGACCTGCGTGAAGATGATGTTCCTAACACATATGTCATAGTGGGTCGGGTGATTTGGCATCCGCATTGCTCTAGCTTCAGATCATATGTGGTTAAATGTGGAATTATAGTTTGAGCAGTCAGCCACCATTACTATTCCATAAGAGGGTGAAACAAGTTATAAATGTTGCCCAATGTGTCTAGTTCATACTGTGTCTTAAAATTTTTATTCCTTAGGTATGCATGCTTATGTTTGGAGGGATTTTGTAGTTAGCAAATTCTGCAGCTTTAAAATGATGCTGTGGGCATATGTCAGAATACTCGGGACATGAAGTGTTTAGTGACTGATACTCAACCCCGACATGAAGGTAATAATTTCACTTTCTCATTGGGGGTTAAGATTGCTAATCTGAACCACTGCCCTGCCTAAGCAGTCAAGCCTTCCTGAGTTAGCCCCAAATAAGGATAAGAAACTTGAAGGCTGGGTTATGACAAGAGCAGGGCTTGGGGGTCTGACGCCATTTATAGGGAGCTCCATTCTTCCGCCATCTCTTCGACTGGTTTCTGGTGTCCTAATTATCTTAGGACCTGGCAAGTGGCTCTGTAGGTCACACTGCTTGCTGGTAGACCTGATGACATGGGTTTGAGTCCCGAGACACACATGGTAGAAGAGGAAAACCCATTCCATCTATGCTGGTAGAATTTCAGTTAAATTGGAGTTAATTAGCCATTCTCCATTAAGATGTTAATATCTCTTGATGACTTATTTCTAAAGTTGAACTTTTGAATATCAAAATTTGACCTGTGTGAGGAGAAGAATTAAGAAGGTTGGGGTGTGTGGGGAGGTAAAGGTCAGGATCCTCGATGGGGCAGCTGGGACTCAGCATCCTGGATGAAAGTGTCAGAGGCTTTGGTCTGTATGTACCACCGTGGGAGAATGATTTATCAACCTATTCTTTGCGAATGACAGCAGTACGGACTGGACAGCTGAAGTATAGATTCTCCAGGCATTTATGAGTCTGTTTTCTGAGGCAGGGCCTCTGGCCTCGACTTCTTCTGTGGGTATATGTTTGAATGCATGTGCATGTTTATGCGTGTGTAGACCCCACGTGCGGGAGTCTGAACACAGTTGTACCTGTGCGTGTGGTGACCACAGATAAACATCCTACACCATTCCTCAGGCATAGTCTACCTGTTTTGTGACAAGGCCTCTAACTTTAGCATCACGTATGCCAGGCTGGCTGGCAGGCTCCGTCCAAGGATTCTCCAGTGCTCCAGAGTCATCCTTCAACCTTTGCTTCTCTTCTCACACCTCCGCCTCCTAAGAGCTGGATTCAAGGCGGGAGCCATCACCCTTGAGGAGAAGATGATTGGGAATGGAAGACTCCCCTCTTGACGTATGTGTGCTCGCATGTGATCTCCTTGGGCTCATCTGCTCTCATGTAAAATGCCTACCTGCTGGGATTGTGTGTGTGTGTGTGTGTGTAAAAATAAGGCATGTTGTCAGCTATTTTAAACATTCTTTATTTTTATATTGATGTGAATACTGCACGGGAACTGTCAATGTATTTTAAACAATCTATCGCCCTCCATCTGAAATGATCAGATCAGGAAACCCTTGGACACGGATTCCTTTAGTGATTAAATTATTCTAATTAGAAAAAAATATTGAACTCAAAAAGTGATCCTAGAAGTGTGACACAGAATGGGAAAAGCTAAAGCAGTGTGGCCAGGCTGCATTGCATTTCAAGGTCAGGACCTGCACACTTCAATGGACAAACGAGCTGTTCGGTCTCAGTGGTTTGGGTCTTCTGACTAGATGTCAGTTTACTCAGGTAACTTCCTTTGGCTTCATGTCAGTTCTTTTTCTTCCCCTACACAACTGACACATTTCAGAGGCAGCTTGTATACTCTGAAATCGTAATTCATCAAAAGTAATTTACTTTCTATAGTTTTAATCTCTATACATTTTGTTATTAACATTAATGATTCATTGATTTCTTTTAAGCAGTGATATCGTCAGATTTCTAACTAAAATCCAAGGAGAAGGAATTCTCCTCATGATCTGTGACTTGATTTTTTTTGAAAATATTTTACTTTAAGAGAGTGTTTTTGCCAGAAGGTGGTGGTGCATGCTTTCAGTCCAGCACTTGGGAGGCAGATGCAGGTAGATCTCTGAGTTCAAGTCCAGCCTGGTCAACAGAATGAGTTCTAGGACAGTCAGGGATGTGCAGAGAAATCTTGTCTCAAAAAAAAAAAAAAAAAAAACAATTAAAAAAAGATATTGTTTTAAGGAGAAAAAAGGCAGTGCCACTAAAAATGTGGAGTTTGTGTTTCCTATTTGGTTGATTTGGTTTTGTGTTATGTAGTAAAATGGATACAAAAGGTATTAAAAGAATATGATAAAAGGCCTCACCTTTGTTCTGACTAGAAGAAATATCTATCAATTTGATGAGAATATTATATGAAACTTGAACAGTGAAATCACATTAACAACTTTTAAAAGGTATAAATTTGCAGATAATTAAGGTTGAAATTGGGTTTTTGAAGACTAGAAGTGCATTTTTAGAAGAAACTAGAATTCCCCAGGAAATCTTGAAGGCTGTAAACACAGAACACAGCCTGGAGACATCACACTTTTTAACCTGTTACTGAAAGCATTTCATGTTCCAAAAAGGGTAGAGATAGAGGTCCTTGTCCACACTGCTCCCCCTGATGAAGGGACACTTGACTGTGGGCCATCAATATGCAGCTGTAGAGTCAAGGACCACTTTAGTAGAAATAATTTTGCCTGCTGTGAACTCAAGGGAACTCTCCGAGAATGATAAGGAATGGACTGGGGAGGGATAATTTCCATTCGGTCTTCGCTAGTTATTCCAGCCGAAGTTCAACATTCTGAGAGAGCAGATAACATATGTCCATTTTTTATCAGCATTTTCATTTTTTCCCAGGTCCTGAACTATGTGCATATTGACAGAATTGGCCTCTGTAGAAACTTTCCACGGTTGTGAGAGGTTTTTCAGAAAAAGCAGCAATCTTCCTTGCGCCCTCTTAATACATTCATACCACATACATTTATTCCTAGGTATTTTTTGTATTTCTTTGCTCAATTGTTCTGCTTGGCCTTTTACGTTTTTAGTGGAGAATAAATGGCAACTTTTTAAACTATCCTCAAATGCCAGAGTTTAGTAAAGTTGTTAAATATAGTTTATATTAAAATTTCAAATGATGTTTGCTACATATATATATATATATATATATATATATATATAAACCAATACTTATGTTTTCATCTTGATACAGGAAGCAGTGGTTCTGTCTGTTTTATTATTCCAAAATAAATGTTTTATAGATTGCATAAAATGCTGACCACTAGTCTGAACTTGATGAAGTTCAATATTAGAAGAACTGGTTTGAAATTACAGCAAGAGTGCTTTAGGTTAGACAAGCAGAATATTTTTGTGCAAAGAAGATTTTTTTTTTTTTTTAAAAAAAAGCAGGCTGTACTAGAACATTATTATAAGTTCATTCCCAGTAGGTCCTAAGTCTGAAATTTCTAGGATAGAAGTTAATCAGATCCTTTTATTGAGCGTGCAAATCACGTTTCCAGGCCTCTGGAGACTTACATGGGATGTTTCTTTCTTTAAAGAGTTTACCTTTTGGTGTAGAAACGAGAAAAAAAAATCATATGGAAATTCCTCCAAAAGACTCTAAAAAGTGCTATTATTTTTCAAATGTAGAAAGAATGAAAATATGTATGAGAATGCTGCAAAGGTGAGTAGACAGGGACGCAGAGGTTAGATTTCCTTTTCCTGAGGTGGGTTTCCCATTGCTTTATTATGGATGCTTGGTGTTCAAGAATTAAGTGTGAACTTCAAAACCTAAGCAGGCCTTCTCGAGTTAAATGCAGCCAAGCTCGTTTTACTATCTGCTGAATGTCACCCAGCATATACGTTCTGGAAGAGCCGTAGATTGAAGTTAGCTCACAGAGAGAACGTGAGATTGTCTGGAACAGGAAGATGAGTCTCATTTTCTTTCTTGAGCTAAAATTATTTTGTCACAGTCATGTGAAAAACATCTATTTTATTCAGATTTTTGGATGGGAGACAGAAGCCGAAGGAGGATTGTTCCATCCGCTACAGTGTCATCTCATTTTCATTCCTTCATCTAAGGAGCTGTCCATGCTCTGTCACCGATTTTCTCAGTGACGTTAACTCCAGTACTGGCTCTGGCCCCTGGTCAGTGGTTGAACAAAGTCTGAAGACGGCCCTGTAGACTAAATGGACTTACCGCTGTTGGAGCAGGAGCTACTTTCCAGGTCCTTTACAGTGATCTTCCCACGTTGGGAAGGTGATCAAAGCTAGTGTGAGTCTCCTCGGTTCTTGGGCTGAATGTAAGTTCAGCATTTGTGTGGAGAACCCAGAAAGGAAAAGAAATCCAGAGCAGCATCCATTCTTACCTAGACAACAAAGACCTTTTAGCTGCTGCTATCTTGTTAGTCTTCCTGAGGGGTCTCACTAGACAGCAGGCTCGTCAGTTGTAATTCCATCATTACTCTTTCTAACAGCCTCATGCTCTTCAAAGCAGGACTGAGCAGCCCAGAGTCCTGCACGCCTTTGGTCCCACCACTCAGAGCAAGAGCCTGAAACAAAATGATGCCAACTGACTTTAAGGCAATTTCCTTTTCTCTGTGGAAATTTCTGCTTCTCATATTGAATCGATTCACCGAGTGAAACTTGACCTCTTGTTACAGTGCATACACTTTGCAATGTGCGCAAGTAATTCAAAATAAAATACAAGTTGTATATAGAAAATACAAAACCCTGACTATAGCGTGTCCAGCTTATTGTGAAAATGAAAATGCTTTAAAATCTGTTTTTCTGTTGAGGGCTGCATTTACCAATGCATTAGATTTTTCTGCTCATTGTAAGATAATTAAAGTAATGGATTCTTACTTGCACTACATTGTAAGCATATAGTTGGCCTTCATATATATATGCTGACATGGGAAAATTATGCAATTAATTAAACACAAAGGAAAACCCTCTTTGTTAAATAGGGTTTTGACCTCATGTATTAAAGTACTGATTTCATGTCTCTGATTTCCTACATGTGTGTGAATACCCATGTGAGTGTGTATGTCTGTGTCTCTGTGTGTGTGTCCGTGTGTGTGTACAAAGTTGATCACTGGAGAGGAATCAGTATTCGTTGTTGACAGAGTAGGTAGGGAAAGTTATCAGGTTTGAAAGTAAGAATTAAAACTATTTGGCTGAAAAATATATAATCGATTTAAAATGTATCTGCATCTTATTTAAATTATTATTATTTTTTGGCATCATCCCATTTCAGCAGTAAATTACAAATGTATATATCCATGCTGTTGAATTCATCTTGAGGGAAAAGTAGATTCATGTTTTGAAAAACAGAGAGGCTTTGCTTATGTTTAATTGCTGAAGATGATGTCACCAGAGCCTCTGCTGTTGTCACTGTTTGTTAATGGGAAGGGCTGTTTCCCTGGGTCTGGATGCAGAATGAGGGATCCCAGCCATCTACTGAGCTCCCAACCACCACGAATAGCTGTGTTTGTCTTAGGATCTTTACGTTCTCTTCATCAGCTCGGATACCTTGGGTTAGATAAACAGCAGGATAGCTCGTGAAGACTATAGCTGTTTATATAGAATTGTTGTCAATTTCTGGTAGACATCTCTCTTCTTTAGACTGGGAAGCATTCAGGCAGCTGGTGTGAGGGCGGAGGTAGGAAGATTGGCAGAGACATTGCCTCTGTTCCAGATCTTTAATAAATGTAATTAGTTGAGTTTGTGCCTTGCCTTTTTTTAAAAGAAAAATAGAGAAGCGGCTGTAGTGTAGAAAGAGCAGTTGTTTGGTTATATTATTTAATTAAACAGAATTTCCTTCTTATTCTTTGAAAAGAAAAGCAACTAGTCAGAGCATACAAATAAAAAGAGATTAAAATAAAGGCCTGGAAACTCTGCACAGTACATAAGGCAATCTCATTAATCCTGGATATCTAAAAGAGAAACAAAATCTTAAATACGAGAAACTGCAAGAGTTAGCCTATTAAAGAAAACCGCATTCAACATTCATATATGGTTCTTTGTTTTCAGTACACTTACCACATAATTATCAATAAATGCAAGACTGGTGTTGGAACTGGTAGGGTATTTCTCAGGAGCAAATGCTTCTCTAGATGTCCACATGTGTGGAGCTGTGGTTGTGTCTTTTAGAGGTAATCCTTTAGCATGTATGAAAGCCGTCTCCTTTCTCAGCACAGTTTTGCTGGTGATCATAAGTATTTGCCAGCTTTCTTCAAATGAAGACTACGCAGCAAATGCAAAAGTTCCCTTCTTAAAAATGGCTTTCCTGCTCTCCCACCCTCTTATTTATTTACTTTTTGATGTGAAGAGCTCAGAAATGGGCTTGCTCATTTTATGAAGGCCCTGCTCGGATGGCAAAAGCCATAAAAGGAGAGAGTTCTTTGGTTGAACAGAAATTAATTAGGAAAAAATGAGGAAGGGACCAGAAGCTCTTAAGTCAGTGGCTCTGAAAAACATTCTAACAGCTGTAATATGAGAGAACAGACTAACACATTTTTTAATATAATTATATGAGAAAGACATTTTTATATTTCCCTCTTCTAGCATAAAAAGAGTTTTTTGTCAAGCTGTAACAATTTATTCCTTATGGAAACTGCTGTATTATTGTCTGATGGCCATTTTAGATCCATAAAAAGAAATGGATTAAAGAAAATTAAACAGTATTTTTAAGTGTCTACAGCTTGTGGCACGTTAACAACGATGCATGTACCAGAGATTAAGCTTAGGTTTCCGAGACTGTGGGGGTGCGGTAAGCCCGTGCTTAAGGGTTTCACTCTGAAAGTTCATTTTCAGATATGATTTTTGAAACTCAATAATTTGGGGGAAATAAAAGAAGTTTCAGGCTAATGTAAGTACATATTACACTCTATGTCGGACTATATGTTATCCATAGCATCTGCTTTGTTCTGCATCCCATTTGCAAAACTTTATGACTTTGACCACCAAAAGGAGTGCTTTTGGCAGTCTGGAGAATTGTAACTGGATGTATAATCTTTCACAGGCTTTGGTTGATGGTCCTGCTTCCCTGTCTGTGGGTGAGACCACCGGAAGCCCCTTCTGAATTCTCAGAATTTCTTAGTATTCCTGCTAGTACCCACACACCCCTCTGACCTGGCATGCTACCCAGGGTTCTTCCATCTCTCTCAGGATATTTAATTCCCTAGTTGAATATGGCGTACGTTTACCAGCGGTTCCTAAGTTCCTAGACATGAGCCTCATTTACACGTTGCCAAGAGTGGCTTGAAGTTGATGGTGTGTGTATGTGTCTGTGTGAGTTTTCATTCACATGTATATATGTACACATGTGTGTTTACCTGTATGGAAAGACTAGAGAGGTCACCCTCGGTGTGTTTTCCTTGGGTGTCATTTTCAGGGAGATCATTCACCATCTTAGAGACAAAAATCCTTTACTGGCCTGGAGCCCACCAATTGGGCTCGGCTGACAGGCCTGTGAGGCCTAGGCATCCTGTTCCCTCTGCCTCCTTGGTGCCAGGATTCCAAGTGTGTACCGCTTTTTTTAAAAAACTTGTCTTGGGGGTGGGGGTTGAACTCAGAGATAATCATCAAGCCATCTCCCCAGCTTAAAGTCACTCTTTTGAACTGAGATGACTAGGAGTGAGCTATTTCACTCTTCAGAATATCACCATAAGCTCACAGAGGCTAAATGACATGAAATGCTGTCCCTCCCCTAAAAGGCAAGGTCAGTGATTTGTCAACTACAAGTGGTCAGGGTGTGGTAACTAAGTCACTGCCAACAGGAAAGCCTGATATGGTAAAACGGGGGTCCTCTGCTGGCGGAGTCTCCGCTAAGGCACCCGATGTTGCTGAACGCTGTAGATCGACAATGACAACTTCCTAATTGACGCGTGTCTTCTCTGTCAGCTGTCTCTATGTACCGGGCTATTTTTAAGATTGGCTTAATTGCAGATCATGGAACAATTTTAATTCTTTGAGCATTTTAACTAATGTATTTGGACGATGCTCAGCTCCCCATCTTTCCCCGACTCCTCCTCAGCCCTCTAACGTCTACTCAACAATCTGTAAGAAGGTGCCTACTATAATTAAGTAATGGTTATGTCACATGGTCACGCAGTGAGACGCGTGTTTACGTAAAAGCTGTAACGTGAAGGGGATGGAGGAGTTTACAGAGTGACATTACATTCCATGCAATTCTGCTGTGCCTTCTACACGCCGGAGTTTCTGGTGAAGCCGCCTGCACGCTTCATCTTGTCTTCCACTGATAGAGTGTAACAGGTGACTGGTCTGCAGTTCCTGGTGGCCTTCCTGTCTGTGCTAGGAGACTGTGAAACTCTAGCTCAGGGAGACTTTTCTGGATGAAGCGGGTATGACAGCTAGTATGTCCCCAGCACATCAGTGAGTCACACTGTCATTTCATATAAGAAATGTTCAGTATAGAACAAAGGCCCTGCAATATTGGGAAGAGTGTAAGTTTCTGTACTACACTCAGAAATACTCGTTTAGATGAGTGTGCCTAAGACAGTCCAGAGTTGAGGGGGAAACCCTGTTGGGAAACCCGACGTGGAAAGTGGCCAGCACGCAACCTTGAGATGAGAGGAATGACTCTGTGAGGCCCACAGTCTCGCTTCATTTCTGAGGTATTTCCAGGCACATTCTGGTGAGCATGGTTTCAATTCACCACCACACATCTCAAAAGTTGGTGGTCTGGAACACTTCCAAAAGAGTATAGACAGCAGTGTTTGAAGAAGCATAATTAGTCATGCCCATAAATCAGAAAGCCTGGTGTGTGTGTGTGTGTGTGTGTGTGTGTGTGTGTGTGTGCAGCCTGCCCTCATGGTTATGCTCATATTCCTTACTCATAACTGGCCCATGAGAGAGGACCCATCGAGAACTGAATACTTCTTAGGTCCAGTGTTATCTTAATCCTCAGAGCCAAACATGAGTGCGTTCAGCGTTCAGCAGGCATCTGCATCTTTACACATGGATTTTTGGATTTTTGTGGATTTCACCCTTATGTTGCTTTTATGCTTTGTGTTGGCTTTTGGATTCTGATCTTCTGAGAAATGGTTCTGTTTTCTTTTCGGGGGAAAAAATAGCTAAAATGACAAATGAAATGGGAAGGTTAACATGTGTCCTATCTTATTTTCCATTGCGTTTTCTTCTCACCTGAAAGTATGTGTATTCATTGATTAGTGCTTTTCCAAAAGTTTAAGAAAATTAAAAATGATAACCTCATTCTGGGACTTAGGAATATTTGTTTCTGGATAATGAATTCTGGTAGACTAGAAAGGGATTTAAAAAAAAAAAAAAAAAACCTTCCAGAATCTTGTTGACACTGACACTGATGTATCCAGTTGTGGAAAGTTTTCTGGTGTGACTCTGAGCATAGAAGTAATTAAGACAACTAGAGAAACCAGCGTCCATACGTCAGCAGATAGTATTTAAAAGTATGCAGTGTTTTTACGTGCAGCTCATCCCAAGGTCTCTGACAGCACCTACACACATACAGCGTTTCTGGCCCTTCATTCTATGAAACCATAATTGGCCATTCGCTAAGTACTTTGTTTCATGTGATTCCTAATAGCACAAGACTTAAAGTGTAAGAGCAACTGACGCCAATAATCCACTTATAACTATACTCTGATGAGAACTAATAGGTCATTGGATATTTGAGAACTGAATGTACCTGAAAGGGTCAAGTTTAATGTCAAGATTGTTTTCAAATTTGTAGTACCCCTCTCGTGTACTATGCAGGTCTTACTGGGTTCTCACTGAATAAAATTAAGGTATTTTTATTATTATTGACAAAAATCACAATTGTCCATACCCCACACATACACTCTAAAAATGGGGGTATTTAAGCTTCTCAAATCTTCATGTCACAATGAAGAGAAGATGCTTTTACTGTTATCTCTTGAATTTCAAAATTACATTTTGTTTCATTTGCCTGATGTTGGCACACACCTACATGAAATATAAAATTACTTCCCTGTTTACTTAATACTTCCTCTGTGCTAAACCTTATTCTAAAACTCACCAATTCCCAACACTCAAGTGCCTTAGCCCTCTGTGACACAGCAGTGGCAGAAAGATTTTAGAAATTAAAGTGTGGCTATAAGCTATCTTATGAAAAAATTCATTTTGTGATGAGAGTACTGTTGAACTTAGATGATAAGGAATATTTCAGCTTGACTGGTGTCTCATTTGTATAATAAGTGCTTGAAATTTGGGGCATTCATTTGCATAAAGATTGAGTCCAAATTTTCCAAGGTAGCATTTAAAGCCTCCCTGAATATGAATCCATCCTTACGTCTTGTCTGCTACATTGCTTGAACTATTTTGAGGATCCCCTTGGCTCTCGGAAAATGTGTCCTTCCTACTCTTTTGCATATTCTCTTTCTTTATAATCCATTTTTTATTTCTATACGCTTGTATGTGTGTGTGCTTGCATGAGTTTATATGTACGGCATGTGTTCAGGTACCCTCAGAAACCAGAGGCCCTGGAACTGGAGTTACAAGCGATGTAAGATACCTGATACAGAAGCTGGGAATCGAACCCTGGTCTTCTGGAAGAGCAGCCAGTGCTCTTGAGACACCTCTCCAGCCTGTCTTTGTCTTTTCTCAAGCCTGTTCTTTTACTTAAGTTCCTTTTTTTTTCTATTTCCAGTGAAGCATACATCTGTGAGTACTAGGGGGTGTCAGATGTGACCGCCTGAAGATGTCACGATGGGTCCTCCACCCCAGCAGAAGGGCTCTTCCCCTGTCCTTACAGTGCCTGTGCTATATCTCACTGACTAAATACATGCAGCTAGTTTGATCTGGAACTATTGCTTATCCTTTTTTGGGTGATCAAAATCTGGGTTTTTACAAGGGGAGCTTACTCGTTTATCATTTCATCACATTTATCTACACATGCTTCATAGTTCTGTTGACACGGACAAGGATGCCCAGCCTCCAGGGTTGCATTTCATCCTATACATTCTTACTTTGTGCCAGCAATTCCACTATAAGCAGAAGTTGTTTTCATGTTGGGATGTCATTTCTGTATTGCAGCTGGATTCATTGTGTTGTTTTCAACTGAATTTCAACTGCATTTTAGATTAGAAACTGTGGCTAATCCAGTTTTGCAACCCTGATTAGTCGTGGTTTTGCTTGTTTTAATTGTAGGAACCCATACCTCATTCTGGTATTCATTACACAATGATTGCATTAGATGCAGAGAGTCTGCAAGCCCAGGTCAGATTCAGACCCAGCACCTGTCTTCGCGTGGCTTGCGTGCTAAAAGATGATCTTCAGACTTTTAAATGGATGATGGGATAAATTGCAAGACTAGTATTAGGCAGCAGAGGGAAATGACATGAAATTCCTCTTCGCATCTGTCAATAGTTTTATTGGCTCACCACCATCCCTGCTTGCTTACGTCGTGTCTGTGGTTGTTGGCATGCCAGGTTGTGTTAGAGCTAAATAGTTAAGCCAGAGCGCCTTTGACCTAAGGTTCTCTGCACCTTTACCTTTGGCTCTTTTATTTTTAAAAAAACCTTGTCATAGAGTTCTGTTAGGCTGCAAAACCTTTTGAAGACAAATGCCATCTTTGGCTCTCCCGGTGCCCTTTCTAGTTTATGGATGTGGGCACAAGATTATGTGCGTGTGTGCGTGTTTGGTGGCGGGTGGACTGACCTATGCATGGAAGTCAGGTCTCAGCTCTGTGGAGTTTCAGGCAGGGCTGTTCACTGCACTATGGCTTGTGTCCTTCACTGGTAACTGGCTCTCAGCACAAGTCGGGCAACAGAGAATCCAACAATTTTGGCCTGCAACGTGTTCGTCATGATTTGGGTGCTCGGTCTAGTTCTCTGCCATGTCATGCTTTCATGTTGTACAGAAAACACCAACTCTCACTTTGCAGCGTGGTTTCTGCTTGTTCCCAAGGGTACCTATGCATTAGTTTTTGATTAATGGAATGTTTTCTCCCCTCCCAAGATAAGTGTCGGGGATGTGGCCTATCTAAATTGCATCTGGTGTGTGTGTAAGTCTGAGCACAACTGCTCTGTAAGTTAAGCACAGTTAAGTCTACGGATTTGGGTAAAAAAATAAGTAAATAAATAAAAAGGCTCCGTATCTTTCTCCTGTGTGCCAGCCACAAAGCTTCCTTAAACTTCTGTCTGTGGCTGGAAAAAATAAGGACTGCCTGTGAATTCTTGTGCAGTCTTGTTCCATTTAGGCCCATGCACCGACCCAGGAATTACTCACCTAATCCGCATGTCATTATCATGTTTCATTTGCTTATTGAATTTTAGCACGAAGCTTTCCAGTACCTTCTTTCATCATGACTCTAAGGTAAGCACTGTACGTTCCCATGAGTGTCCTATTCGGCATGAGGCATTCCATCATAGGTTTGGAATTTAAGAAAACGAAGAGATTGTTGTAGGAAAAAAAATGTGTTTCATTGATAAACAGGGTTGAGAAAAAAATGAATGGGAAGAGTATGTCAGGAATATAAAAATGTGTGTGACGCTCATTAAACTGTTTGTTAAATAATGTATTCAGACTGACTGTGTTTCCCAGCCTCTCCTTTGCCCATTATATGTTCTAGTAAATTAGAGCTCAGAAGCCTTTTTCAGAGTCATAATACTCAAACTGACATGTAATTCCCCCAGACAATAGGTACAAGTCTACGAGCCTCTCTCGTTTCTTTCCAGTCTTTACATTTATTGATTCTTTTGTAGAACTGTTTCATTCAATCTATTACAAACAGCACTGGTTAAAAGTGTGAAGTTTACCACATTTGACCGGGGGCACATTAAAAAAACAATAGCATCTGGGCCGACCCTCCACGCATCCCAGGGGTGTGACTCTTAATCTGAGAAACATTTTCATCTATAATTACTACATTAGATTTGAAGTGCTGGCTTGAATAAAAAGATTGACGTGTTGATTTTTTTTTTTTTTTTTTTTTTTTTTTTTTGTGGGCTGACCTATTTGGGTACATATGGACTTGGTTCATCTATTGTGTTACAAATATTTCATTAGTACAGCCAGTATGATGTTCTGTTTCAGGGTCACTGTTTTATCAGGAAGCCTGCAATCTTTTTTTTTTTTTTTTATCATAGTTACACAAGAAACGGTATGTGCCTGGCATCTCCCTTTCACAGATATTATAAATAGATACGTGTGTTTCAGAATGCATCTTAGAGTTCAGTATTATTGAGATTGTTATTGAAACATTTATAAGCCACTACACACCAAATGGCCTCTGCAAGCTGATGGCCTCCGTTAAGCTTTCCCAGAATTAGCATAATATACTTTTTTATTGGACACCATTCCTCAGGATTATGCCTTTTCTACACATCTGATGTTGTAAAACATACTGTGTAAATAATTGATAATAAACAAACAAATTCTACTTTTGCCCTGGTGTTCTTCACCCGTTTCAAGACTTTGAAGTTCCTTAAATAATTTATGGCACTTATTAGTGCTGGCAAATCAAACGGTACCCTTGATCCGAGCAGCTTTTTGTCCTCCTTGTTTCTGAGCAGAATTGGTAAGTGGCCCCTCTGATTGGTAGCTGAACCAAATGCTGCTGAGAAGCGCTGTTTAGTTCATGCTAATGCACACTGACGCATAGGCACTGACACACCCTGAATATTTACGCTGATGGAATCTGTGGAATTCCTAGAATATATTCTGAGGACTAAAACTTTGTGTATCTCTAAGGGGAGAGGAAAAAAAAAGTCTTTCATCAAAATGTTTTTGTTTCACCTATAACTTCTTCCTTAGCGCTTGTTAAGATGAGGATTTTGACTCAATATGCATTCCTTGGCAAAGACACAAACATGCTTAGGAAAAAAAAATCACATGAACCGAAATATCAAAAGACAGATTATATGAGCCTTTTTTAACTCATAAAAGCATGGGCAGCACGCCAGGCAGCCAGACTGCTGGAGAACAATAGTCTGACCTGGGTGTGGAAAACATACCTGATGGTGAACCCTGAAGAATCAGAAGTTATGAAAGATTTATGATGAACGGTATTTTTTTTCCTTTTTATGGTCTTCGATGTTATTTATGATTACACGAATCTTAAGCAGAGGTTTCATTGATTTCGTAATGAATTCAAATAAAGATTTTCAGTTCCTGAGTGACCTTTAAAGGTTAGACTGATTTACGTATAGTTTTTTTTCTTTTTTTTTTTCTAAAAGTTCATCATTGTTATTGTTAAGATGGAGTTTATTTTACTGTGAGAGTACTCAGACATGACAGTTAGATCACTTCAGACTCTAACTATCACTTCAAGGCAGTGAAATAGAATAAGAACTCAACAAAAAAATTTTATGCTTCAAAATACCTCTTTAAAACCCTTCTACTTAAAACACAGAGGATGAAGTTTCCTCTTTTCTGTGTTTCAAGGGGTCGGTATGAGCAACCTGTAATGGGTTTGTCTTAGGACATTGCTGCCTCCCAGAGGGGTTTCTTTTGTAAAGAAGGACAGATACAAGGTGCTGTCCCTCTCCTTGCCATGCATGTCTTTGATGCTGGCTTCTAAATGGTAGTGACCGTCAACTGGCCACCTGGCACTGGAGTTGTAGGTGTGTGAGAAAGCATTTGCTTCCCATGTTAGAGGCTCTGCATTGAACCCCTAATATAGTTGAGAGGAGGAAGAGGAAGAAGGAACTGGTCGACCTTTCCCATTAAAGAAAATATAGGAAGATATTTTAAACCGTCTCTGTCCACACAGCCTTAGAGTGGATTTGTAGACACATGTATGTATATACACAGACTTAGATGTATGTGTTTGAAGAGATAATAACTCCTTATGACATTTTCAGACATCCTTACTGCTGTTGTACCTCCCCCCCCCTTCTCCTGTATTTTTCTCACTTTCTCCTCTCTAATAAAAGCTCATCAAGCCCGGTTTTCTTATTTTCTCATTCAAATCCACTATCCTCCTCCCTATGGCACCTTCCCCACCACGGTCCCTTTTCGCTTTCCTGGTTTCTGCACTTTCTCCAGGTTGTATAGTCACAGCTGAAGACATGGAGCTAGGGACGTCAGATGAGAGAGAATGTTCCACGTTTGTCTTTCTGAGCCTGACTTACTCACTCAATATGATCTTTTTCTAGTTCCATCCACTTCTCTGCCACATTAAGCACGACGTTATATTTTCTCTCGAAATTCTTGAAATAGTAATATAAATACGGCACCACTCTTCTTTGAATGCTAATTACTAATCATAACCCTTAATTAATTTGTCAATATGCTGTGTAAAGGATTTTAAAAGAAATTCAAGTGCCAAAACCGCAAGATTTGCATGTGTTAAAAAAGGTTAACTTGCTTAACTTTAATCTCTAATCATTGCTATTTATGAGGGAAATCATGGCTCACAATTATATTCCCAGAAAACAACAACAACAACAACAAAAAACCTCTCACCTTGAAAATCTACCCGGTGCCCTGGGTAGGCTTCAAGTCCTGTGAGTAGTTTGTAGTTTTGAAATCAGTAACCCTTTTGGCAACTTCTTTTCGGGACCAAGATTGACCACCCTAGAAAGAGAACTTATCTCAGAGGGTGCTGTGTAGACAACTCTCATCCCTGAGCTCTTCCCCTGACATTTCTCTGCTTCGATGGCCCTCAGCTTTATCTCTCGCCCCCATCCCATGCTGCTGCTAAGAAAAGCGTACTATCGTTCCCATGTCACCCGCAAGAGGAGGGGCGTCCCCTTGAGCTGCAGCAGGCTCTGTGTGTGGAGTTGCGGAAGATCATCTTACTAGATTTCTTACGCCTTACTAGATAGGTCAGGAATTGCTGGGAAGTGGAGCATCCTGAAAATAAGTGTGGCATCACCAGTCCCGAAGGCCAGTTATTGTCTGTGGCTGGTCTTTGATTTTAGAGTTCTCCCTGCTCACTGGCATCACACTATCTAGTTGGAAGCCTCCACTGGGTATAGTGATGTGTCTTGGGTTCATTGCAGAAAAAGAGCAGCACACTCATGTGTGGTTCTGTTGAGACTTACTAGTGCTCCATCTTAACAATCGTGTTACTTTCAGAAAATCTGTATTTATGTAAAAATACTTGTTTCCTTCTCCATCCTTCCCTCTCTCCCCTTTTCCCTCCTCTCTCTCTCTCAGTATAATTTCTCATAAATTTGAGAGGACTGTACCTTGACATTTTAAAAACAGTTGCTCCTTGTTAGACTGACATCTCTGTACTTTCTTAGTCGGGGTTTTTATTGCTTTGAGAAAACACTGAGACCAGAAGCAATTTGGGAATGAACAGGTTTATTCTAGCTTACAGCTCTCCAGTCACAGTCTATCACCGAAGGAACTCGGGGCAGGAACTGGTGCAGAGGCCATGAACGAATGCTATTTATTGACTTGTTTTTCGTGGCTAGCTCAGCCTGCTTCCTTATACAGTCCAGGACCACCTACCCAGGGTGGACGACCCACAATGGGCTGAGTCTTCCCACATCAATCATAAAATAGGACAATGCCCCGCAGGCTTGCCTACAAGCAAGTCTGTTGGGGGGAGGGTCATTTTCTCAGTTGAGGTTCTTCCTTCCTGAATGACCCTAGCCAGTGTCAGGTGGACGGAACACTAGCCAGTACATGCAGCAAAGTCTGTCATTCCTTTCAGACTGAAGACACCTGTTCTTGGCGGCAGTTGCTCCTCTTCTCTGCTTGAGAAATGTCAGGCATCAGTTTTGATCACCTTTCCAGGAGCAAAGGAGCTTCATGCTTGAGTCCCCAAATGTTCGTTTGTCACCCTCTTCAGTTCCACCCACACTTTCTTCATTCTCAGAAAACCATGGGATTTAGTACCAATATATTGCAGTAAAATTCTTCTAGCTATTTTCTGGTTCTGACTACTATTACTTCCTCTGAGAATCTTTCTATTCTAATGGGAAGCTTTGTGGTTAATGTGTTTCTTCAGAAATCTTTTTGGGAGAACAGTGAGGTGGACATTCATTGTTTCTTACTGGGTAGGTTGATTTTGCTAAGTAAGTTGTTCGCACCTGGATTAATAGTAGCAATTGCTATTCATACTATTGAGTGTATTGTCTGTAAGCAGTGGGTTGAAAACTGTGTGGTGATTTTCCCTGCCCATGCAGGGTTCTGGAACTGGAGATATCCTGTTACGTTCTGAGATCTGTATTCTCATTTTAACAAAATCAGTTCTGCTTTATTCCTCCCTGAGAGTTAGTTTACCACAGGGGACATTATTCAGAGGATAAAGAAAAGTTTCCAAACCACTGCTTTAATTACTTAATAAATACTCAATAAATAATTATCCCACCATGGTATTGCATAGGGAAATAACAAGCTGCAGCTCAATAATACAAAAGGAAAAACTGTGGGAAGGGCCCGGAATGGGTACCATGCTGGAAGAGCAAGTATCTTTTGCATATAAATGGTTTACGCAGTGACAATAACTTCAGCTTAATTATTTAGTCTAACAGATTTAAAGCAGCAGTCCAGCCATACATAATCCAGAGTGTCCTTTCAAGAGGGCTTCAAATACTCACAAAAGTGCAGTGGCGGTTTTGTAAGCTCCCGTCTACCATTCTGTAGGAAGATGAAGAATCAGCGGGGTGGCTTGGAACAGGCCTCTAAGCCCAGGATGCTTCCCTGTTTCACACCTCCTCTATGCTCTCTGTCCACTGGAGATTCACTTGTTTTAGTAAACTCCCTTCCCTGAACGGATGGTTTAGACGATCAGCCCCAAATGCTTTGGTGACTATTGCTTCAGTCAGTTAACCCTGAGGGAAATATATCTCTTCAGGACTTCCATAGGAGAGAGGGTGAGAGAGTATGTGAACTCAGCACAGTGAGATGGAGGCACAGACAGGTGGTGGTGCGTCAGCGCAGGAAAGACCAGCTGTGAGGTTCTAGATTGACTTGAGGATCAAACCAACTCTTCCGGGTATTGGTTGCAACCGTGGATGCTTGCTGCTAGCCTCTTGCTTTGCTAAGAGAGGGACAGATGTCACAAGGTACAGATGTACAGATGTCACAACTTTGAGTGTGAGACACTTAATAATGAGGCTGTTGGGTGTGATCAGTGGCCGTGGAATGGGTGGGAGCCATATAAGCAAGGAGTGGGTTGCTTTTGGTCTATTGGAATGATGTTGGGTGTAGGAATATCATTCTTTTCTGGGTCAAGCTTCTTGGTGATGGACCCAATGGGGATAGACAGAGGAGGAAGGAAGAAAAACAAGTGGCAAAATTTTAACCTGGGAGAAATGTAAACTATGTTCTGACATATGAAATGAAGGTACAATGAAAGCTAAGAAAGGAAGTTGATAGGGAAATCAAACAAACAAACATTTCCTGCAGGCAGAAATCAACATTAGAACAAATCCACAAAACGTTCTTGGGGCAATGAGGAGATGGCTCAACCTAGAAGAACATTTGCCGCAGGATCACAAAGATCTGAGGTTGAGTCCCCCAAACGCATGAAGAAACTGGAGACACAGTGGCATATCCCTTTAGCCTCAGCATTGCTTGGGCCTTCAGTCAGAGACCTTTCCTCATAAGAATCAAACACAGTGGCAGAGAGGAAATCCAGCATAGTCCTTTGGGTCTACACACACACACACACACACACACACACACACACACACACACAAAGGTGTGGATGCTGGCATGTTTGCTCTCTCTCTCTCTCTCTCTCTCACACACACACACACACGCACACACACAAAATGGAGTTCTTACTCTGAAAAGTAAGATAATGAAGTTCTGTAGTTCACATTGTCTCATTTTACTAAACCAAAAGAAAGCACGTGTTCATAAGTTTTGGGCTGAAAAGAAAAATGAGTAACGTTTAGATTGTGTAGCCGAAAAGGCTAACCACTGGAAATGTTATCGTGATGGAGCGTGTACCAGGGTCATGAATGAGCATCATGTTTCGTTCCTCAGCACCAAGCGGGGAAGGACTGATGGTTACTAAGAAAAGTTAAGCTTGCATAGATAATGGAGAAGTGAGCTGAGAACTCAAATGATGGAGACTGAGTTTGTGTTGCTCTTTAGCTCACTGGAAAACTCCACTCATCCAAATTTATCATAATTGTAAAACCCCAGGTCCAATCTTAAGTCACTGGGTGTATATTTTTAAAATTTACCCAGATTTATTTCAATTAAAAAATTTATTTTATAACATGGGCTGTGTATATATATCTTGAATTTATATAAGTATTTTAAACTGAATGTATGTATAAAATGTTCTAGTAAAATGGCCTTTATAGAACATGATTTTATATTTTAAAATATACTTTGCCCTTATTTTATCAGGGTATAATTTATTTTTAAATTTCTTTTAAAAATTATATTAAATAAATAGTGTTTTCATAGATAGAGGTGTTAAAAGTCTACAAATGATGTCTGAAGTATAGAGAACAAAAAAAATGCCACTATTTCTCACATAGTTATAGAAAAAGGATCAGTTCAAATGGCCATTTTTTTTGGCTAAAAATAACACTAAAATAGAAATGTGAAGTATTAGAAGTTGCATTATTGAACCCGATTCATCTTTAAAACTTATTCCAGTAACTTAGAATCAAACACTATGAATAAAGGGTTTAAAGTAAAAGAAAATATATCCAATTCACACTTCAGGAAAATGAAAATACTACAGACCAAGAGAACATTCTTACTGAGCTTTTTTTTTTTTTTTCAATGCTCTCAATTTAACCAGCTGGAATTATTTTTAAAGTACATTCAATTCAACCTTTTAAAATGACAGATTTGCCTTTTAATGGGAAATATGTATTTCATCATAAAGACTGAGCAGTGTGTCCTTGGCTAAGTTACTCTCCACAGAAGGATGCTCCCTTTCTGTACTCTACAGTCAGCCTATACGGAAGAACACAGATTATAGAAGATTGACTTCTGGCATGGAAGATTAGGAGCACACAGGCAGACTGATAGAGCGATTAAAAATGCAAACTGTTTCTCCCAGTATCTTGAATTCACAAAGTGCCGTTGATGGCTGTGTAATGAGCAATCCGTACAAACAGAACCAGGCGGAGAAGAAGAAGGCGAGAAACTAGAATTCTTTTTATAGCTGTACAAGAGACAAACCACACGCTCAAGTGGACAAGTACGTTAGGACAGGTAAACTGTAAAGCTCTCTGTTTAAGGACATTTTGGCACCTCGTTCTTAAGTCTACATTTGTTTCAACCCCCCACCCCCCGCCCTCCTTTTTGGTGGGGAATAGAAAGTATCTTTAGTATCGAAGGAAAAGCAAAGTGCTGATAACAATGGAGCTGAATTAGGCTATCTCAGTGTTTATGCTGATAAAAGGGGAGACACTTTCGATTAAGAGTGACATTTCTGAGAACTGGACTTGATGGATACTGTTTGACAGGACAGGATCTGGAAGGGGAGGGGAAACATTCCAGGACTGTGCAGAAGTGGGGAGCCGAGGTCAAACAAAGGTGCTTATTCAAATAGGACGTGAGGGCAAGGGCCATAAGCGAGGTCCTTAGAGCTGAAAGGATGGGTCCAGTGGGAGGAACTGGAGGCAGGGAGAAGCTGCAGGATCTGGTCTGGAGGCGCTGGGAGCCAGAGGGGAGCATTGTTTGGAGAAATGAGGCACGGAGTCACTGTTCTATTGCCTACGCTCCAGGGCTTACCAGAACTCCAGAACAAGTACCTGTTTTAAGAAGGCTAGTTCTGAAGGTGTGGCTGTCAAAGTTTCTGGAGCTGGTCATATTGGATAGAAGGGAGCCATACTAAAGCTGCAAAACCTACTGGACCTGGCGGTTACTCAGGTGGAGTGGACAATGGAAGAGAAGGATCAAAGGTTCTGATGAGATTCTGAATGCCACAAAAAAAAAAAATCAAAAAACAAGGAACCCACATACCGTGGGATAGAGGATGAGGCTGGTAATAAGTCCAGTATGGATTGATAGTTACTGTGGCTATTAGAGATGTGTTATTCATATGTTAATGAAAGAGCTGGAATAGCATCAGAATTGGCAAAACCATTATTTTAAGTGTTTGGGGGAGCAAGGTAAAAACATTTATTTCAGACAACTAATTAGTAAACCACTTTTCGTTGGAAGGAGTCATCAATTTAAAACAAGCTCATCTTGAAAATAGAGTAACAGTAAATAAGTGATATGCTTCCTTGTAAATTTTATTAAACACTGTACTCACCTGTGGCTTTTCAGTAGCATATCTTTTCAGCTCTGGTCATTCATTATAACAAAAATTGTTCTTCACATTAAGCACAAAAGTGTCTTTCCAGTCATAGTATTGTTTCTTAGCCATCATATTAAAAAGAGATATTATACTGCAATATCATAGTCCTAAAAATATTTTGCTCTAATGCTTACATAAACTAATTGTTTCAGTTTCTTTGAAAACAGTAATAAGCTGGGTGTGACAGCTTGTGCCAGTAATTTAAGCATCCAGGAGCAGAAGGATCATGAGTTTGAGCACAGCCTTGGAGTCATGATGAGTTCTAGGTGACACAGAAGACTGTCTCAAAACAAAGGGGGGAGGGGCGGACAGCAACAATAATAAAACACAATTTAAAAGAATGCAGAGCAAAATAAAGCAAATCTCTCTGGTCAATTAAAGTTATACTTTTAACTTTTGTAAGCAAATATATATGAATGCATATAGAGGCTGCAGTTGGAGACTGCTTTTAAAGATGACTCTATGTAAGATCCTCAGAAGAACTGAATTTGTATTGCTTCCCATTTCCCAGAAAGCGCTGTGCTTTTCTCTTTCAGCCACTGTAGATCAGCTGATTCATAGTCCCAGCGGGCTTGCATGCACGCTCATTCTCCCTAGCTTTTCCAAATTTAAAATAACCCATCTAAGGTGAAATGTAGTTTGCAAGTAATTCTCAAATGCTTATTGGATAATTTAATTCCTACTTAAGCCTCTAACTCTAAAAGCACACATTGGCCTTGGCGTAAAAGAAAGCAAATAGAAAGGCTGGAGCTGGTTCTCGGTGGGTTAAGAGTGTTTGCCCAGCCTGAAGGAAACCCTGGTTGATTCCCCAGCTCAGCACTGTGTAGACTAGGCATGGTGACATACATCTGCAATCCCAGCATTCAGAGGGTAGAGCAGGAGGAGCACAAGCTCAAGGATATCCTTGACTATTAGGCATTTGAGGCCAGCCTGGGTTTCAGGAGACCCTGTCACAAAAAAGCAACACAACAAAGAAAACCTTTTCTGCTCTGTCTGCTCACATTTACCTCCAAACCACAGAAATTTTGCAACTGTTTCTTCCTTTGTTAGTTCGACTCTTGTAACTGGAACAGTTCATATAAGCAAAAGGCTTCCTTACTCTTAATTAGTAAGTAGTCAAATGTGCTAACCTCAGCTGTGTGTTACTACCTAGGAAAGTCTTTGCCTGACTCCCAGCATCCTTTCCTTCTGGCGTACCTCTCCCACGTGCGTCTTATGTGCCCCTCTTTCAGCAAGGCTGGTCCCAGGCCTTAGAACCCTGTTCTCCATTTACCAGGAATATATTTCCTTCGGGTCTCTGGGTGCAGCAGAGCATTGCTATGACTGATTTACGCCCAGCCATTCTCCTCATGGGGACTCCCCTGGGTTCCCCCAAATCACCATGCTACATCTGGCAACCAGGCTCACTCTCAAGCCTCAGTTGTGTTCATTGTGCCCTTGGCACATCATTTTCAAGTCGGCAACTCCACGAACAGTCTTATTTATGTGTGTGTTTATTTATTTGCAAATTCTCCTTTTCACACATGATTGCGGTGATTCTCAGGTGTAAATTTTTAGCTTTGAGGCTTGGGGGAATCTCCATGGTATGGTCATGGGTGCCCAACTCAGATCAGAATAGGAAGCAGCCTTTGTATACTTGAATCAAGTGCATTTAGCAGTATATTGAAAGTTTAAACAAACTGACAATTAACAGTGGGAAGTCACACTCACATTTGAAACATGGACTGCCTCTCTTCAACCACTGGGAACTTTGTTTTTCTGTGAAGCTAGCCAAAAAGTCTTAAAAGAAACTCACTAACTTAGGCAATTCATTGGGAAAAGGAATCTAACATGGGGAGAAAAAAAAATGGGCTACACTAGCACACACAGTAATAAAAATAGTAGTTGCTTGAATTTTTTAAATGTCTGCATGGATGCTCCCCAAGCACATTGCCTCAGAAAACAAAATACAATTTCACACAAACATCAAATGATGGGATTCATTACCTTTCCCTCTTCAGAATGGTTTCCTAGACTCTGGTGCCCAGAACTGTGAAGAGGACAGAGGACTGAACTTACTCTACCATAGGTTTTATTTTCCTTTTGAGTGACGATTGCTCTGCTCACAGGGCCTCGGGAGAGCTCAGGCTCTTAAATGGTAATGCTGCCACCTCGATTCTGCCCATTCTGAAGCACAGCGGACTGTATTACCAGCCAGCCCCGAGAGAGAGTAAGCCAGGGAGACTTCCTGCCGGTTCCAGAAAATATCTCCTTCGCCCTGCACTGTCATCTGAGCCTTGAAATCCCGACACCAGAAGATGATTCCTTTATGAGTGCCTCATCCCATTGCTAACCCCTGCTATTTACCGACAGTCCTGCCGGCACATTCTGTGGAGATGTCTCTTCTCCCTACGTGTCCTAGACATGGGTTCATCCATTCAACAACTCCTGACTGAGAATTGTTCTTGTTCTGCACTTGCTGAATACCAGCTGTTCTTTGCTCGTCCATTCCAGATTCTTCACCCCTTTCCAGTAAATCAATTCCACATCATCATCCTGAGGAATGAAAAATGAGCAGGAGCTGCTGAGTATTCCTTTAGAGAACCTCTTCCTCGAAGGAGAATTTGGCATATCTGCCCGAGGTTCTCTAGACTTTCAGATTCTCTCCATCTCCCTGGCTCTTTTTAAATGTATGCGAGTGCTCTCTGCCGTTATTATCTCAAATTCCCTGCATGTTTTCCTATGTTATGCACTCAACAGAAATGTGAGACACTCGGAAATTTGTTTGCTAAATCATCTGGCAAATGGTCTTGTTGATGTCTGCTGAGCTGCTCAGAGCCCACAGTTGTTAAGTACTTATTACAGGAACCCAACAGGGCAAATTAAGAAAACTCCGTGTTTGCTTGTTATTTTAGGACTATTATGCCATGCTTCGGAGGGGCTCCATATTGGACCTTCTGACCTGAAAGGACTTGCTGTTCTTTAGTCAGAGGTTGCTGTGTGGAATCTGAATCTTTGACCTGACAACAATAAAAGTGGTTATCTTTGAGGGGGAGAATGCCCTCGTTGCTTTTCCTAGTTCAGCCTGCTGGAAAATGCAATGTGCTTATTTAAGCAGCTCCGGGTTCATTTGCTATGTCATATTTTAGAGCTAAGCTGGGGCTTTTTATACTTACAAATTAAGTTATTTACTTCATTTTTTTTTTTTTTTTGAAACTTAAGCGCTTTATGGGCATAGTATTCCCAAATTTGCTCTCTCGGCTCATGGTGAGCATTCCTTCCAGCTAGTGCAAAGAAGAGATGTGAAGTGGTCCAGCTGCCACTGAGTGATGGCTGATGGCCCTTGCTTTTCTTGGAAGTGCCCGCCACACGCTGAAGCTGCTGTGGAAGTAACTTAAACATCACTGAGGGTACATCAATATAGCTACAAGGGCCCTTTGTTCTTTCTAATCAGAAGCAGCTTGGAGGCATCTGAGAAATTTCTCAGCCTGATAAATGCCTGGGAAGAGATAGGCCAAGAGCATGTTATGCGTATCAACATTAGGGCTGCCAAATATGCTGGTTTTCTTTTTAAGAAGTAAGCCGAAACCAGGAATTGATTATTGGCAAGCCCTTTAAAATTTCATCTTTTGTAATGCATTGTGCCCCTGTCCAAAGCTTTGACTTTGGCACCTCCTTTTGGCATTGTGTCTGTGCTGAAAATACCTCCCCAGGCAGTTTTTAAGTGGTTGCTCTTAAGCTTTTTCAGATTTTTCATCTGGTCAAAAATGCTGATAATGCTGTGATTTGGAAGACAATACCCTTGAAGGAGTCCGTCTCTCCAAAACTTTACAGTCAGTTTGCTGTACCTTAACAGTCCAAGTGTTGGGGTGGTTGAGATGGCTCAGCAGTTGAGGGTGCTTGGTGGCAAGCCTGACGACGTGAGTTCAAAACCTGGGTCCACATTGTTAAAGGAGAGAGTCAACTCCTGAGTTATCCTCTGACCTCCACACTTGAGTCATGGAGTGCATGCGCCCACCCACACCTCCCTTCCACAGTAAATGAATAAATTCATGCGTGTAAAAAAAAAAATCTAAATCTAAGCCAAGAGTTACCAAAACAAGCTGGCTTCTTCTATGTGTGTGTGTGTGTGTGTGTTGTGTGTTGTGTGTGTGTGTGTGTTGTTGAGGATCCAGTCTAGGTCCTGCCACACCTCAAGCAATTGCTCTAACCAGTGAACCTTATCCACAATCCCCCCCCCTTTTTTTTTTAATTTTGAAAAAAGATCCCATTCCATTGTTCTAACCAGCCCGGACCTTGCTGCCATCCTTCTGCTCTGTCTTCCTAAGAAGGGGAGAGCACATGTGTGTGCCACTAGACCTGCAGTACAGGTAACTTTTATACTAATATACAAGCTCTGTAGATACTAACTGTCCAATGTGTGTCCAGCATGTCTTTGCCCATCAGCAGACTGTAAGTTTAAAAGCAGGGGCTTTTCTGATACCTGCCCCAGCTCCCAAATAATGACACAGAGACTTATAGTATTTATTGATAAGCTTTGAGCACCACAGCTGGGCAGATACTGAGCTGTTCTTACCCGTCTGTGTCGGACTGCACTGCTTCTCAGCCACGTGTCCCGTTACCTGCCATCTCAGTGTCACCCTGGTTGCTCCTGCTCCATCTGTGTTCTCATGGCGACTCCCTCATGACCACCTTTTCTGCATTCTCTGCTCTCTGCCTGGGACCCCCTCATTGGGACTGAAAGTCCCATCCTAACTCTCCTGTCCAGCTATAGGCTGTTCAGCTCTTTATTAATCAATCAAAGGTGATTGAGAACAGTTTCTACCAAACACTGAGACAGGAGATGTTTCAAATAATAAAAACAATGCCAGTGATGTTGGTGATGATATTATAACTGCAACCAGATCTCTGGGTATAGACACCAGCATTTGAATAGACAGAGCGCAAAACCATCCCCCAACGCCAAACTTTATTATTCATAAATGCCTTACGTCATTAAATATTGGTGACTAGTAAATTAGCTTGCCCCACTATTATAGAGTTGTGGGCCTTCTCTGAATGTCTTTCAACATACTGTTTTCTACGCTTTTGCTCAAGGGCCGTTTACTGCAAATCCGCTGGTGTTCGTCTGGCCTCATAAAGGCAGTCACTTCCCATTAAGTCCATAGAGCAGGTGTAAGCCAGCTGTTGGCCAGTATTTTAGGCTTTGTGTGCCATGTGGCCAAATGAAAGTGCTGGAATAACAAGACAAAAGTCATCTCCACAATATTTTAAAAACTCGAAAGATAAATAATACAGGGTTTTGTTTGCTTGCTTTTTGTGTGTGTGTGTGTGTTTGTTTGTTGGTTGGTTGGTTTTTCAGGACAGTTTCTCTGTATGTCCTTGGTTGTCCTGGAACTTGCTCTGTGGACCAGGCGGCCTGTCCCTCCCAAAGGCTGGGGTTATTATTATTTTTTTAATGCAAGACTATTAGTTTGAAAAATGGATGTGGGTGATTGGCATTTTTTTCTTAATTGGAATTCAAAATTAGTGTTCTCTGTCGGGAAAGTCAATGTAACGTGAAGTAGTCACAACCATTCTTCACTAAAAGGCCATGCAGAAGTTTGGAGCAGGCTGGATTTGGCCCACAGGACTGTAGTGTGCCCTTCTCTTCTTAATTTATGGTTCTGGCAGCCTCTGAGTGCTGGTCACCGAGGTGGCTTGTTATACCTGCAGATGCCAAGGCTCCTCAAGCTGTTTTGACAGAGATCCTGTTTTCATGTAACACTGGATTTGCAGACACAGTGTCCCTGGCTCTTCACCCTCAGACGTCCCCCGCCTCAGCTCTCTCCCCTTTCAAAAGCTCATGAGATTTTGCCCTCCTGTACCTCAGCTACCATCCATCAGTGCTCACAGCCATAGATCATTCTTTCTGCCATCAGTCCTGCATCAAACTGTACTCAAGTGTCACAGTCACTCTTGCCTTCCCACCCTAGTCTTTGTTATCTGAAACCTCCCCTTGTCATGTGACATTTGTGGTGATAGAACTCTCAGATCTTACCCTCCACTGATTCTCCCATAGTGGACATGAGTAAGATGCTTGAAAGATCCATAACCTGGCTTCGTGGGCAGGTGACGTCTTCAGGCTGTTCCTCTGTTGGTTAGTGTGGGATGTATGTACTGCATCTAAAGACTGTGAGACTCGAGACCTGATATATTTCTGTCTGTTGATGATGGGTAAGTGACGGCATTGCTGAACAGGTCTGACTGAATGAACAAATCCCTGTCTCACTCTACACTTCTCAGTAGTGAGAGTGCTATACACTCTCTTTCTCTCTCTGATGTTTTTCTACAGCTGTTACCTGCACTGAGCCCCTGATTCCTCCTACCTCCCACTTTTCCACAGTTGTATACCTGTTTCCCTCCACAAACTTTTCTATACTGTCACGTCCTTTTGGATTGATGGCCACATTTACATTGTAGCCTTTGCCTCCCAGTCTCTGGAAAATCTCTACAATGGTCTGGATTGCTAAAGCATTTACGTGGATTGTAAGTGCTTATCTTTAATTCATCATATCAAAATAGAAAAAAAATTCTCCTCACAATATGCTTCTTCCTAACTCATTTTAATCAGTCACTCTTCCTGTTTTCTCATCTCAAAGCTCCTCAGCTCATATTTATTACTGTTTATCATGCTCTGTCAGTGTCAAACATCTTAACCCATTTATTTTAGATCCATCTCATTATTAAATATCACACTTATACTTACTTTTATACAATGTTTAGTAGAGTTCACCTAATTTCTGCAATGATATTAATTGGGGTGGAGTTTTAATCATTTTAGGTATTATATTTATTTATTTTAGGTAGCTGGTACACATGTCAGAGACAACTTTTATGAGCCTCTTCCCTCCTTCCACCATGAGGAATGAAAACTCAAGTCATCATGCTTGGCGCCAAGTGCCTTTATCCACTTAGCCATCTTGCTGGCTCTGGGCACAGTTGTTGGAGTCATCTTGCTGCCTTTGTTTCTTTCTAATTCTTTTTTTTTTGTATCATCGTCCTAATAATATTCCCAAGGTGCTTTGTTCCTGGAGCTCTGATATCAACTTTGGCTCTCAGTTGCCTCCTTGGTAACTGGACTTATATTTAAACGTCATCCCCTGATCCACTGCTGTGCTCTCCCCTCTCACTGAGGTCTTCTCGCAGGTGCCCCGTTCTTTCTTATAGACCACGTGCTTACTCTGTCGGGTTTTATTTGTACCCCTCCCCCAGTCTAGCTGCCTTCCTTCCAAAGACTGTGGTTCCTAGCAGAGAAGAGGACTTTCCAGAGCAGGAAGGAGTGTGGGAGGTCCCCCCCCCCGAAAATAGTATCTCATCTGGCTCTTTACACTTGCTCATTTGTTTAACTCTAGGTGAGCCCTGGAGCCCAGCTACTCACTGTTTGTCCCTATGACACCCTCTCCTGTAAGGAGTAGCCCTTAGTGACTCAGGATAAGCCAGTCAATGCGTGTCCTGCTGTTGGCACCGACAACAGTCTCGGTCTCTCTCCTGAAATTTTAACCTCTACCCCAGCAGAGGTGGCCCAGGGGCCTGGTGACTCTTCAAGTTTCTTTCTCTGACATGAGGTCAAGAGCCATGACTCTTTTTGAGAGCAAAGAGAGTATTAATAAAACTCTTTGAACCCGTAAATGAAAGACGTGACTCCTGTTAGCAAGACGAATGAATACATTACATGGACGGTTTCATATCCTTTTGTCAATTTTTTTTTCTGGTAGGAAACAAAGATAATGTTTTGAAGGGTGATGCTAATAAATTAGATTCAGATGTGCTTCTATGATTAATTGTGTTGTAATTAAATATTAACCACTACAGCATGTCTTATATTTATGCAATGACTCCCTTTTCTACTTGATATTACTTAATTATATAGAAGTATATTAAAAACTAGTCCATAATCTGAAAGTGAAGTTGAAATGAAATTTGATGTGATTATGAAAATAAACTCACATTGTCAATTATTTGAGACCTGCTAGATTATTCAGAAACCAAATGTATGATCATCTATAAAAACTACGGATCAAATAGTTCATCTTATTAATTTGTAGAAAGACACAGAATCCTTACATCCGGAAACATGGCTATTTGGGGGATGGGAGTAGGGGTGGGGGTAATGTTGAAAACTTAATTTCATCCATAGGACAGGACTGCTTTCTGGTTTGCCAAAGAGAATTTGTTTTACATTTCGCCCATTTAGTGGTTTTGCCTGTCAGAGTAGGAAATTGACTGTTTACTGACCACTTGACTGTAGACAGATACCTTAATCTTTGCAGGGACCCTACTTCCTCCTCTGCAAGTGGGAGACAGGCCAGTTATTGGCAGCCTTCTAGGGCGCTGACCCACAGTATGTTCGGTGTGTAGCATAAAACCTGTTGTGTGTGAGATACACAACAGTGGCCCTTGCATGCAGCCTGTGCCCAGCCAATTAGTGAAAAGATTCAGTTATCCGAAGCTCATGTACAGCTCTTAACCGTTGGCAAGAGAGAGAATTTGTTATTTATTCTCATCACTACTTTCAGACATCGAAGAGCAAAACTAAACGAACACGTGGGGATTCCCTTATCTCTTTCATGGAATTTTATAAAAGGTTTGCACTTTTTCTTTCTTTTTTTTTTTTTTTTTTCCTTTCAAGCAAAGCCGCAGCTAAGCCGGGGCTGTGCCTGGCTCCCGGGAACATGCAGAGACATGCCCCTTGGTGCTTAGTGTCCAGCTTCAAGGCACTTATCTTCTGCACTGTTTCCAGAGACAGAAATCAGATACCCGCAGCATCAGCCAGAGAGTGGAACACGCTTGAAGAGGAGCGGGGCAGCTGCGCGCACTGAGCCACAGCTACAAGAGCCCTGGAGGCTCTGCAGGCAGCCAGGAGCCACCTCTGCCTGAGTATCTCTTGTTTTCAGGACTCTGGCTAATAATAAAAGGTCAGCGATTGGAGGCTGGCTCTCTTTATCTCAACTACTTAAAAAAAAAAAAAAAAAAAAAAAAAAAACTCATGTCAAGTGAGCACTTTACATGTTGTTCTCCCACTTAGACGGTGCCGCCTTTGAAGCCGAAATAGATTGCTTACATAAAATACCCAGAACTGCCTCCGCAGCCTTCTCGTGCTGCTGGCTTCCCTGAGAGCTGTGGTCTCCTAATCCTTTGATCCAGACACCGCCGAACTCTTTTGAGAGTGTAACAGAAAGGACAGAGTTGAGATTTTTAGTGTGACAAGTGGAAGAAAATCAATTTTACCTCCCAAAGATAGAGCTGGGGGGGGGGGGGTGCAGAGGCTCGCCAGTCACAAAGAGATGGTGTCCTCCACCGTCGTCTTGGGTGACAAAAGAAAAAAAAAAAAAAAGGAAGGAAAGAAAAGAAAGGAAGGAAGGAAGCCTGATATTGGGACCACATGAGCAACAGCAGCACCTCTGTTTTTGCTTGATGTTACAGATTTTAAGCACCCTGGCATTCCGCTGGAGGATTTACACAATGATTAGCAGTTAAAAGCATTTGTCCGCAAGTTTAGTTGGGTGACTGTTGCTTTAGGAAAACCAGATCTCCACTGTAATTGGCAGTCCTATTATAAGTGGATATTCTGTTAAGCTTCTAAGAACTCCTAAGAACTTATTAAGTAATTGAATAAAGCAGAGTGAATTTAGTCTCACAGTCATACCATAGTTCGGAATATCATGTAACCTATGCATCAGTTCAGATGTTCTATGTGAGTGATAAAGCATAGGATAAAATTCAATATTGAAACAACATTATGTGAATTATCATACCACCCACGAGTGCATTGCTATTGACTGAGTCACCCCTTTTCACAATATTACTATGAAAGATTTAGTGGCAACTATTTTTTTTTTATCACTCAGGATAAAGCTATTATGCTCCCAAAAAAGGTGTGAAGAAATCAAGATAGACTTTCCATAATTCATAGCATGGTTGTTTCGGATGTGCTTAATTATGATCACGACTCACTTCAATACAGCGGTGATTTATTGCTGTTTGAGAGCTGCCTGTGAATGTCTCGTTAGGAAGAGGTACCGGAGGGTGTGGTGCAGTCTCTGGGAAGGCATATTTAATGTCATCTCTGTCATGCAGACACTGCTTCTTCAGCTCCATTTGCATTCCAGAAACTCCCAGCAACAAACGAACCCCACTAATATAATAGAATTTAAAAATTAGCCTACATTCTGTGGCTATTGTCTAGCGATAGGAAAATGCAGATTTTCTCAAATGAGAGGGAATATGTATGCAGGTTAGGCAAGGAGGATTTAAATCCACAGGAAAACCTGGATATTGAAGGCAGCCGTATACATTGCTTTTTGGAAATAAGGTATAATTCTGGCTCTTAGCACCTGAGCTGTTTCTTAAACACGTGCTTACTTGGTGATCTTCAACAAAGTGGAATAAATTTAACTGTAACATTAAAAAAAAATAGATTTTGTGGGCTTGGCATCTCATATATACTTGGTTCAGCTATGGCCTTTCAAAATTTGAAAGATTCAATCGATGATAGGCTAAGAAATGATCAAGCAGCCTCAGCACTTTGTGGAGGTCCATTTGGCGGGGAGGGGGCTTGAATTCCACTTGCACTTGTTTTCAAGGCATCCCTTATGAGGTGAGGGCCGTTTTCTATAAATTTCCTCCTATGTGTGAATGTATGATCGCAGATCATGTAAATGAAGTGCTTAATAGTGACCATGATCATATCACTAGTGTTGCAATCCTATGTCAGAGGGCCAGTCTTCTGTAATGATGAAGAGCGCCCTGTGCTTACTCCAGATGAGGGTTGGAGGTGTCCTCGTTTATGTGCGTTGTGGATTTTCCTAATTTATCTGCAGCCTCGAGATCAAAATAAACACATGGCGTTTCTTGTTACTCCCTCCAACTAAATTATGATTCACAAAGGAAATACATTTGGAGTTAAGGGGGGTGGTTACATGATTATAGGCGTTAAACTCTCCAGTAGAAGAGCACCTCAGAAACTTTTGAAGTGGGCCTGCACTCGAGTGCAAATGAAGTGCAAAGAGCCAGTGCTGTCACCTGGGCAGCAGGCTTGAGAGCCTGTAAATGGTGTTTTCAAGAGCTTTAATAGTGGGCAAGGACAAGCAGTTAGTCTGGTTGACCCCTCAGAACAAATGTCACGAGAGGAAAAGTGTTGCGCGAATGACTGACTCAATCATTATTAATAAAAAAGAAAGAAAGAAAATATGACACCTCCAAAACGAGCCAGTTAGAGTTGAATTGTAGCAAACTCTATTTTCACTGACTAAATTACCACCTCACTTGACTAGTCTTTATAAAGGATGCAGTAGGGGTCACATGGAGGTCCTGTTGAGGCCTCTGTGTGATGTTGGTTTGCACTGAAAAGACACCATTTTTCAACCTACTGGATTTTGAAGGGCAGATCTCGCCTGGTTTCCTAGAGCCAATCAAAATATGTTAAGCACAGTCTTTCCATTGCAGAAGCAGCCCGGTAGTAATGAGTTTGAATCAATGATCTGCACACTGTGGGGTTGAAAATGGATCACAGAAATCTCTACAGCCTATAGGCTCCAAGTGTCAGCGTGGTAATGGGGTCTTCTCTGAATACACAAGGTCTTTTTATTCATACTTTTCGCCCACCAACAAAATGGGATTTGACTGCAAAGGGACCAGCGTTACACTTCTGTTCTCTTTCAACTTATGATGGGTCCCACTAGATTCTTTCCTAAGGTACCTGCTCTTTTGAGTCTAAGATTCAGAAATAGTAACTCACCTTCTCAAGCAAAGAACTCCAAATTAAAAGTGATCCCGTAATTGAATGTGGGAGGGACAGCTGAAGCCAATAGGAGAAAAAAAAAAAAGAGTAAAATAAAGGAAGTTGCCCCTTCCTTCCTTCCCCACTGGGTGGTCTCAGAGTTCATGAAGAATTCTATTCTCTGCTGAAAATCCTCTCTCTCTCTCTCTCTCTCTCTCTCTCTCTCTCTGTGTGTGTGTGTGTTGTTTTCTCCAAAGACCTGTGAAATATCTGCAATTGTTCATTTACAAACTAGTTGAGATTTTGCTGTTTGTCTATCATTGTTTAACCAGTCAGAAACAGTTGCCTACACAGTCTTCAGAATGTGTGGTTTCCTGTCAGGGGAGACTGTATCCACAAAAGAGAGAGAAATATTCCCCACCGATTATTCCTGGTGGTGGTCTTTGGGGCTCAGATTAAGATGCCAGAGGTCACTAAGCAAAAGTTCAGTTGCCTTTGTCACAGAGTGGCCTCTTTTCAACTCCTTCAGTCCTGTGGTCCTGTGATCTTACCTGCCTGTCCTTGACATTCCACTGCATTGGGTCCACAGATTTGTGGTCTAGCATGGCATCCCTTGGTAGCTGTGGCCGTTCTGGTTGGACACCCATCGTCCTGGCTTTGATGATAGTCGGCTGTGGTCTAGTTTTTGGTATTATTGCCATCTCCATCACCAGTTCTGTCTGGATAGGAAAAATTTAGGTCGAATGCTTTGTCTCCTATAGACTTCACCTTTTTTTTTTAAATTATTTTTTAGACTTCACCTTTTAAAATGAGGATTATATAGACACTTTTGTTGTATTTTAGACATTATGTACTAGAGTTTTGTAAGAGTAAATGATGTCCCCCCTCCTTTGAGATAGTCTTGTTGGATAGCCCAGGATGACCTTGAACTTTAGATCCTTGTAGGGTTCCACCATGCTGAACTTAAACTATCCTTCTAATTTGCTGTTGAATTCCTAGTTCCAAGCATTTTCTTTAGTATGCAGGTGGTGTTCCATAAATGTTGGACTAATTGAGTGAATGGTCTTCTACTCCAAGCCCTTCAGCCAGGATGGACAGACGGTTCTCCTATACCTTAACCCTCTCCTTGTAGGTCTTTTCTGGCTCAGTATCAAGTTTACATTGCATCCGACAAGCCACTGACTAGCTTGGCACTAAAGTGTTAACAGAATAAAAAGTGATTCAACCTGTTACCGGTGTAAGTACCCTAAGGAACATGGAAGGACATTTTGACAACATCCCCATCATTTATGTCTGTTGCTTTTCTGCGGTCACTATCTGAGAAGCACAACTGCCGAAGGGACCATGGCCTGTGTGAGACTGGCCGCAGGAGAGCAAAGTAGCTGCAGTTGTCATCAGAGGTGATCGTGACATGTCGAAATATTGTAAAGAACAGTATCACATCCACAATCACCTCACTAATACCTGTGATAATAGTAGCTGACATGCATGGAGTGCTTGCTGTGTACCAGGCACTTTGGGAGCATTTATACCTGACATATTCCTAACACTCACATAACAAATAATATTTACCATTCTAAAGTTACTAGGTAATCAGTTGGCACACACAAAGCCAGTTCTGCAGTAGAACAGGCACTTGGTCTATGTATGTGGCCTGAGTTTTGTTCTTTCAATCTAATCTGTATTATTACTTGGCGGTGTTATTGAGAATCTCCCTTTTGATTTTTTTTAATTAATAATTTTATGGCACCATAAAGAGAGAGCTGTTCTGCCTATGAAAGAGATCTTAAGTGTGGAAAGCATGTCAGCAGTGATAAAACAGTTTCTTTGGAATTCAGCCACAGTTAAAGGACTCGACTAAGACACCTATCATGAGGAGAACCTGAGTGGCAGTTAACTTTAGTTCATGCTCTTTGTTTGAAGTGCGATGTTTTAAGGCAGCAGTTCTCAACCTGTGGGTCATGACTCCTTTGGTGATGGGGATGGTGGGATTGGGGGGGGAGTGTCATATGACCATTTTCCGAGGGTCTCCTAAGACCCTTGGAAAACAGATATTTACATTACAGTTCATAACAGTAGCAAGATTCTAGTTATGAAGTAACAATGGATATAAATTTATGGTTGGGGGTCACCACAACGTTAGGAACTGTATAATAGGATCGTAACATTAGGAAGGTTGAGAACCACTGTCCTAAAGGCTTTGGGGCATATTAGGGGTAATAGGTCCAGTATTTGAGATGACCAAATTCTAGATGACCAAGTCACACAAGTTTTCAGTAACAAGCAGGGTCTCTGATCCAAACTGATATAACCCAAAAGTCTATGTTCTGCCTATGTAGAGTGAAGCAAAAAGACACCTTCCTTATAGGACATCCGTGTGCTATAATCTTGAGCATGGGAAGAATGGATGTTTTCTGTGCTTGTGAATGCCATATCCTTTAAGGATGTTTAGCTGTGATGACCACCAAACCTGTTATGCAGACAGCTGCTGCTCCTCCACTCTCGGAAATAATTTCATGAGAGCTTCCTCAGGGTTAGTCACGCTGTGGCTCTATCCGTTACTGCATTTAAGCTGCCTGATGACCCTGATAAATTGGTATTATTAGCCACATTTTATAAAGGAGGAAATTGAGACAGGATCAATTGCTTAGAGTCATATAGTAGGTAAATTGAAAGGCCAGCATCTTTCCTGTATGATATATAATGTTTTACCAATTCAGGGCAAGCTGTATGAGAGTGACATTTTAGGAAGTCAGAAATGATCTTATATTGATTGGCAGTTTCACATTATACAATTTAACCACTGAATGATAATTCATTTAACTGGTTCTCACTGCCAATCTTTATATACTATGAAAGGGAATAATGATATATTGGCAAGGGTTAATGTATAAGAAAAATCATAAAAATTTACCAAGACTGGTGTCTTGGTTTGTAGAAGTTTATCTATGTTAATAAGCAGCTAACCACAGGTTGTAATTCATTTTGTTTATACATAGTGTCTGACATTTTAAAAGGAACAAATGAACTGAAATTAAGGAAAATATCCATTTCTATTGGTTTGGTCATTATCCATAAATTTGCTTTAAAAAAAAAAAAACGTAGCAATTAAAACCTGAATACTTAATTTTAAGTGTAGCAGTTAAAAATCTAACCTTGATAAAACATGTGATCCATCTCCTTTAAAACCCACTTTTAAAATATTCAAATGGTGCCTCATAATCATTGTTTCGGTTTACATCGCAAACTCATGCAAATTGACATTTATCAAGTTCCGCTGTCAGTCTAACAGTAAAGCCTGCTCAGGCTCCTAAGGATGAAAACAAACAAACAAACCTCTGCTGTGGAAAAATCATTCTCATATTATTAAGGGAAGGCTTTTCATACTCCGACTTGAATATTTCATAGGCTCTGTATGCACTGGGCTTTACAGGTGCCTGGAAAACATTTTGCATAGGCCAACTTTAAATTTGGCTGTATGAGGTACAAAGAAGAGCCCCAAAATACGTGGCCTGTGACCCTGAGTTGTGGAGCCTTGTCACAAGTCTAGTTGATGAAGAAGACTACATACTTGGTCTAAGCATTCTCGTGCTGAACTGTTGAAGGGCCTGGCAGCCTGGTCCTTTCCTCACCCTTCTCCTGCCTGCATTCTCTTCTGGGACCGCACCGCAAGCTGCCATTAAGGGCAGTGTCCAAAGAAGGGAAGAACTCGGAGGAGCCTGACTCACAGTGGGAATCATGAACCTCACGGGAGGAAGCTGACTCCTTGCTAGCCCAAGATCCCTTGACAGGTAGAAGCATTTGCTTTCAAATCCAAAGGTTGGTAAAAGTAGGCATTTTCTGATGGTTAGCACATGATGGGTTACAATGACCTAACAGCTAGCAGATGGATTGTGCCCACTGATGAATTTATGGAGACTCAACTCTTACCCTCTTCCATGCCTTTCTTGTTGCCTCTTGTACATGATAGTGAGTGGTGTGATATATAATGATCTATAGCTATGGGGGGAGGGGTGTCATTATATAATGAATTTGGGGTTTTTTTTTGTTTTTTTTTTTTTGTTTTTTTTTTTTGAGGGACTATTCTTGAATAATAAATGTGTTCCTTAGAATCAGTTTTGAGCCCAACCAAGAAAAAAAAAAAAAAAAAAAAAAAAGACCAAGAAAACTCTGTGCAGAAGAGGAATATCCCGTGTGGATTTTATCCAGGAGAATGGTGGTGCCCTCG